>NC_136067.1:1387681484-1388128984 GCF_964261635.1 Lissotriton helveticus
TCACTAAGTGGCACACTTCTGTGTAACGGAATTAGTTTGCATGGAGCCTGTGAAGGGAATTCATACAACCTTTCATGTCACCAGCAAGGCGCACCTGCAACAGAAATAGAACCATTCTTTCAAAGACTCTATAATGGGAGTTACATTCTTATTGTAGACCGCAGATGTTGTAGTCTTATGCCCGGGACTCCTTATCTAGTAACTACTACTGCGAAGGTCAAGTGCTGTGGACGCTCATTGTTCCCCAGCTCCTTCCCAGACAGGGAGGCAAGGGCATGGCCCGATTTGAAAATTACTTCTATTCGAATAGATACTTTAAGCAGAATGAAAACAGTGCTTCTTCAGACGCCTACCAGGCTCTCGTCATCAAAAGAAACGTATGATCTACAAGTCGCAAGGACGACTGCAGAGATACATACATTATTATCAACTAATTCCCCCGTACATTTCGCGGAAATCCTGAATGAAATCTTAAATATTTCTGATACCAATGGGGTCTCAAAGGTATTTAAGACAGTATTTTCGATGGCATTAACACCATTCAAAGCCATACTGGGTATTTTTCCAGATTTCGTCCATTCGATTTTTGGCGGACTTCCCCTGATCTTGGGACTAATTGCAGGAATCCTATTCTTAGTCCTTATTTTTCGTTATGGCAACCCATGTCACAGACAAAACTCTTGCGACAAGGGAAGAAACAATCCTAGCCATTGGATACCGGGACCGGATATCAAAAATCCTGGGACTCTCCCGGCTTAGAGACCTGAACATGACTTGGTTTCTATCATTTCGACCAATGTGGCAAAGATGTGTTTTACCTGTATTAAGGTGTCTGCTATGCGGAGAAGAATGCGTGTTAGACACCTGTCTGACGCTACAATCGGATGCGCCGATGGATGCAGAAACATTGTTGAGCCCGATCAAGGTTCATGCTTTGTGCTGCCCTCAAAGGCTACCAATCCTGATGACGGCATTCGTGGAAGCTTCACCACTACGATTGATGGGTAGTGAAGTTCAAGATGAAAGCAGCATCGAACAGGTACGACCTTCTGTCAGCAATGCGAATCAGAATGTCAATGGAGACAATCATGCACAAGAATGCATGATTACACCTATTTCCGAGTTAGTGGAACTTTCCCAGGAAGCTGTTGATAGTTTTTTCGAAAGCCTAAATGATATGATGTTCTCACCCGAACAGAAATAGAGACTTTTGAGCAAGCTCGCACACGGCGTTCCCTGAATTCGGCCTTCAACTTTAAATAATAAAGTCACATGAACTATTTTTCACTCCAGTTCACGGACAGCAACTCTTTCAGAAGCCCCAATTCATTTTTTCGGTTTTTCGGGACACTTATCTTCTGCTTAAAGTAAGAAACTATTTCTAAAGAACTAAGATTTCTATTTTTAGATACTTTATAGACTTTAGCTGCCCGCTGGTATGTTCACAAATATTTTATTCTGTGATGGAATGGTCTCGAAACTTTTTTCTGTATTTAAGAAACCATTTCATGTGTAATTCTCATATACCAAATAAGCAATAATGTATACAAATGCGTGATTACTTTAGCATTATTCCATAGCTTGAGTGCATACAATATATATGTCTGCAAATTTTCCGTATATTTGAAGAATTTCGAAATGCATTTATGTATTTTGGGGTGGTAAGGTATACACACTACTCTATAGTATGTTGTACTATGTTATACTATGCCTAGATTAGTAAATATGTCCATAGTTAGCGTGGAGTGGGTGTCATGTATTCCTATAGGTTCTGAATCGATCCCCCTATTCCTGACCCTATTCTAGTTAAACAAACCAACAAGTTAACTAGCAGTCAGCCCATGAGGCAGAAAACCCCCATGATGCAGATACCGTTATCTGACGCAGTCACACTACGGCACAGGAACGTGTTATCTGATTAGGTCATAACGCTTGCGATCTAATTAGACAAGCGATATTCCTCCAGCCCCTGATAAGGCATACGGAGTTCTCATAACAAATCAAACCTATGACAACCTGGGCAAAACCCTGCGGCCATTGTTTTGATTTCACCGAGAACTTCAGTAAAAGAATGTGCTAACGAGCAAGTCGTATGACATCCTTATTGACGTATCTATGTCCATCCTTACGTCAATCTCGGCACCTTAAAGGTATAAATATTACCGATCTTGCCCTATGCAAACACACGCGTGGTGACGAGACGGAGCAGCCATACTTGCCGAAGCCAAGAGCAGAGCAGACCCCGCTGGCAGCAGCCCCGCCTTCCTGACGCGCTGAGAGACGCGCTGCTTTCTCCTGCCGAGAATCCAGCACCGGCGTTTCTGGGTAGCCCTCGCAGGCAGCCTGGAATATCGAGACCAGAGAGAGAGATACCATTCCTCATTCATCCTAACTTCCAGGTACAGAACTGAATGACCCCTCACAGAGAATTCTTTAGTTATTCACTTGGCAAAAACAAACTTAACTTAAACTGTAACTTTCTATTCCCGCCCACGTATTAGACTTAGGTCAGGTACACGGGGTAGGCGTATCTAGAAACACCAGTTGAGTACGTTTAGTCAAATGTATATGTGTATGTAATATATTTTATTCATTTTAAAACATCTTATGGCTTAGAAACCATATCAATGTTTTTACAGTATTATTTTATACTATTGCTTTTAATGTATGCACTTTACTTAGCTATAAGTATTGCAATAATATCGATCCATTTCTCTTGTATGAGAAAAGAGACTGATCAATAAATAACACCTTTTTATTGAACACGCCCGTCTCTTCCTTTTCTCTACATTCTGATGAGACTAAGAATGCACGTACTGACTGAGTAAAATAAATTGCCTTTTGTTCACACGACTCTCGAGATATACTCTTGATTAGGGGAGAGCAAAGTTGTCATGTTCTATGGTTGTCAGAAACTAAATCCCTTCTTGTCTAATCAGGGGAGTTAATTCTTTCCTGAACATTCGAGAAAGTTTCTAGTGAACTCTGAGCTAAGCTGGCAAACCCAAAACTTTAAGTCTAGTATCGACAGTAGTAGACCTAGTTAACGTCTGGCCTAGGCCTTTACTGCTGTAGGTATTATTCCAATGCGCAGAGCCTATTGGGATGATAGGAACTACACTACACTGACCGATTCGCATCATTGTGTCCAAACACCCATTAGGGCAGTGCAAGATGCCTTTGCAGCTTGCATTAGTGTGGTCAACAGTCAACCATTTTGCGCAATGATTCATTTTAAAAACCATCCAAGGACATTTGCACCCTTTTCTCCCCACCCAACGCATTTGTAGAGTGGCTCATAAGAGCTCACAAATTAAACTGTTCTCTTAAATAGAACCTGTGCTGTTCACACCTAGTGCCTGGGTAGAATAGAGCCAATTAGGGAATTCCTGATAATTCTCAATGTACTGCCATGGTTGAAGTGCAGGTTCCACATTCAAATCCATCTGCAATAAAAACAATGTGGAAATTTGAACCTGCCTTCAAGAAACTGATATATTTAAAAATGTTAGTTTCTTTTGTTTGCTATTTTTTATTTACTCAATTTTCGCTCCTTCAGGGTTTGCATGGCCTATCATTAAAACCTGGTACTCTTTCCTTATTTAAGTTTCTTGACGTAGATAATTTCTTGGAGGGGTAAAAATTAAATTTTCCACCTGTTTGGCAATCTTCTGCTGCTTGTGGACTTCTGGTTATGCTATAGAAACTTAAGAGTTTGTCCGCACATACAAGACGATGTACCAAATTGATTGCTTTGAAAATAGTATTCGTCAATATTATTTTGTCATATAGTCTTCGAGTTGTCATCATTGTGTGTGGGTGCGCCTCTCATAGGTAGTCCAAATCTTCTCTTTTGACTGAAATAATTTGTTTTGCACATGGTTCAGTCTTTGTGTGCTGGTCTTCATCCACCTTCCATAGTTACTAGGGGACTTTACACATTTATTTATCTGCCGTTTGGGAATAAGGCTGATAGGAAAAATCATTAAAGTACGTGCCCTGTATTTGTTTAGCCTTAAGGCCAGCAGTGTGTATAGCGTGGAAAGACTGTAAAACATCAGTGGTGGTGGATTTTAGCTTGTCAGATCATCACAGAGACTGACTTCACTTCAGCCTTTATTTGGTTCCTCTTCTTACCAACAAAGGAGGTCTGTCTTTCCTTTTTAAAATGACTCTTAGACACTATGGTTATCAGTGGCAGGCTTCATCATTGAGCCCTCGCCCAAACAGTCCTCATCTGGATGGATTCAACCTGGATAGTCAAGGGAGCTGTTTGTATCAATGTATGTCAAACATCACTGGGTGGCACCAAATAAAATTGTGTGCAGTACCCACTGAGTGTTACCAGTTGAGTTACATGGCACAGGACAGTGGAAAACAAACGACACACGTGTTGTTGTAGCTGGGGCACCTAGAGTTCCAAAAGCAGCTGTAATATTGGATAAGCTCATCTGAGATCTGCAAAATAGTGTATGGAGAGTCGTATAATGGCTTTGGGTTCTGATGCCGGCCTAGGTGTGCACGATGGTGCAGCATTATTACAAAGCCTTTTCCTAAAGCACACCTCGTATCTCTATTCAATCTTCTGTCTAGAATACAGCTTAATACTGCTTGCAACTCCCATTTATCTAGAGTAGAGGAAAGCTGAGCTGCAGTGGTATAACAACGTTTTGCACAGACCTTTATTTGTGCTGGTGGTTGCTACTACCACTTATTTCTGGGGATCTGGTAGAGACTTCTAGCTGCAGATTCCTTACCTTAGCATATTCCCCAAGCATCTGAATGGATTGCCGAGTACTGGTCCCTGGTGCTGCATAGTGGTAATCCGGTGTTCTAGGCTACCACCTCACCCCAGCAGGCTTCTTCAGCTGTTATGGCCCTATGCTGAGAGCAGGAGGTCAGCCATCTGACCCTTGGAGTCTCTTGGCTTTGGCTAGGTAAGGAGTTGACATCTTCATGAGCAGGACACAGTGGGCACCGTTCTTTCCTTCTCTAGCCATCAGATGCAGCAGGTGCAGTCCACGTCGGTGCTGCCTTCCTTCAATGGGTATTGATGCAGCAGGGCAGTCCCTCACTTCATATTATGCAAGTCAGAGGCTCCATTGCCATCACAAACAAAATGGGACAAAGGGGCAACCCCGTCTTGTCCCACATTTCACCTCCCAAGGATCAGAAACTACTTGTCTGTCTTCATTCTGGTCATGGGTGCTGTATATAACTTCTTAATCCATTTAAGCAAAGAATAGCCTGCTTTTTGAGTACGGCCGTGAAATAGGGCCACAATAGGATTTCAAAGGCATTCTCTATGTACAAGGAGGCCACCCAATTATTGAGAACTTCTTTGTGAAGCCTATCCACATTACTAAATAACCTATGTAGGTTAACAAAGGTATTACGACCTGGGCAAACCCATTCTGGTCTGGTTGTATTATCTCTTGCACTACATATGTGAATCTGATAGCCATTATTTCCCCCTGGATTTTATAATCCAAATGTAATAAAAATAATGATAACACATCTGAAGGATCCTGCCTTGCTTTTGGAAGCGCTGTGATAATTGTTTCTCTCATCGATGGAGGCAGAATCCCTTGCTGCTCTGCTACCTGATACACTTGCCGTGACCTTGGAACTAAACAGAGTCTTAAAACAAGTATAACTTTTGACCAGGAGTCCGTCCGCCTCCTGGGTCTTACTCTGTGCTAACTGATCAATTTTCAGGGTTATCTCCGCCTCAGACAGTGGTGCCTCTAATATATTTTTTTTTTTTTTCCAAAACCTTTATTATAGCATTCAAGAAAATACAGGCATGGGCCTACAACCGCAGGGGCTGGCCGCTAGATAGATTAAGACCACCGATATTGCAGTACTACACAGCCCATCAGCCGACAACCCAGAGGTTCGGCGGCGATTCAGGACAAAACTGGTATATGAATGCAAAATTAAGTTTCAGAATGAGTCAGAGGTTTCGTTTTATATTATATGAGAGAGGATCAGGTGCCATAAAATCAAACCAGATAATGCGGGGGACAGGGTAAGAAACAGGATAGACACATTATAACCACTGTGATGGAGAGTCGGCGCCAAAGGATACAGATCGATGCAAATGAACACACAATATACAGTCCATGTTGCGCCAATTCTCGGAGCCTGCCCACCCGGAAATCGGATATCAGAAAAGCTTGAGCACTAGATACAAGCATACGAGAAAAGTCCGAATGATTCGTAGCTATACTGATCCTTAAGAAAGAAAAGGAAGGAAAAGAAAGGCCATAGAAAATAAAAAAGGCAAAATAAAAAAAAAACCCGTCCAGCCCCCCACCCTGCACCCCTGCAGATGGCTACAGCCTAACCCCACTAGCAGCGTGCCTGTCGCCCCTAATAACTAAAACCCTAAAGGAAGGAAAAAGAATGGAGGAGGGCATAGACAGTCGGGCTCCCAGCCCCTTTAGACCCCCGCCAGATACAGCAACCCCCTATCATTAAAAGAACACTTATGACAACAGTATAGAAGAGAGTAGAGGGTACCGGAAAACACCGCCCAGCCTCTTAGAGCAAGCAGTTGCAGGTCGAACACTTGTGAAAGTCACTCCTACCCTTCCCGACTTAGTCAATCCTAACCTTGACCCTTCCGAACAAGAACACGGACCCCTCCCATCGAGACCCAAAGGCACACAGAGAGGTAATAAAGGAGAAAAGAGTCATCAAAAAGCAATCCATGGCGACTCGCAGGCAGTAGGTCCACGGGAACCTTAGACGCTGAAGACCTCTCCCTCCTGGACGAACAGTCCCAATGTATTCTGCACAGGAGTCGTAGAGTCACCAAGAGAGGAGAAGACGACCACAAAGTGAAAGGAAAGTCACAAACAAAAGTCTCCGGGAGGGGAACGCCTCCTGATATCTCCCCAGCCGGTAGCGGCGGAAGGTTCGGTGATACCATAACATCCACGGGAACACCGTCTCCCAGGGCACCATCCGATGGTTCCAACGCTGGTTTCCTCACGGGGCTCTCGCACGGAGTCAAAATGGCCACGGTTTGAATGGCTGCAGATTCCTGTTTCAATCGTAAGGCCGGGTCCGGGTCTACCCGGAGCATCTCTGATAGGCGCGAGTCCAATTTGCTCAATAAGACATCAACCTGTGATCGAAACGCCCAAATTTCCGCTAGTATTGACTTCAGCGATGGCTCATGCATCGTTCGATCCACGGTCTCATGCCCGATATCAATCCCAATCACCTCCCCAGGCGAATCCGGCATCCTCGGGGGGGACAAACAGGATTGCGAACAAACAGATGCGGAGGGTGACCGGTCTTTGCTCGCAGCCACGGTCCACACCGTTAAGGCAGCAGGTCAGAGGCCCTGAACCACGAACTCCGGCGGCCCCGATACCGGGTACGCGGGACGGGAACCCCCACTCACAACCAGCAATAAGCAGGATCACTCCTCCATTGATAATGAGCAATTAAAACGATCACCGCCAAATTCGGGCTTAAACAAAGCCTCCACTCCGGTCGACCGGACCCAGCCTGGTTCTTCTGGCCGATGTTGTTGCACTGCAGCCCGGCTGTGAAAGTACTCGAGGCCCCGGCTTCACCGCTGGAGCAGGCCGCAAACTTCAACACAACAGAACTTCTTCCAACAAGCCGATAAAAGTTTCCGGATTTCACCATCGGAGTGCGGAACAGTTCATGCACACAGAGACCGGGCGTAGAGTCAGGATAATGTACAGGATATCGCGGCGGGTTACGGAGGTCGGCGGAGCCGGGAGCCTAAGCAGCCATCTTGTTTGCTGACGTAGCTCCTCTCCGTGCCTCTAATAATTGACATTGCTCCGCTGTTAAAACGTTGATGTGTAGCCAGTCTGGATAGTCCGGTATTTGCCTTTGTTACCTCTCAGGTACATCATTGTATAGTTTCAAGTAATAATTGGCAAATATTGCATTAATCTCTGCCCGTATTTTGCAAAACTTTTCTGCATTCGCCATAATCGAGCAAATGGTGGATCTAGAAACCTGTGATCTCAAGAGCCAGGCGAGCATTGTACCTCCTCTGTCTCTCCTCAGCATACTGCATTCATGAATATTCTCTCTGCTCAATATTAGAAATCCTTGAAGTCCACCCCAAGCACTTATTTCTTGCAACTGTTAACCTTCGAGCTTCATTTGTTCTAGTAAGTGCTATGTGTTCTAATGTTGTAACAAGCGTCTCTGTGAGTGCCAGCTCATTAAGAAGGGCGGACTTCAATCTATAGCTTGTTTTAATACATATGTCTCTCAAGACAACCTTAAAGGCATCCCACTCTATAAAAAGTTTGAGGCAGAGCCTGCATTGTCAACTAAGTATTGTGTAATGTTTTATTGCATGATTTCCCTGTAGGGAGCATCCGTGAGGCACTCAACTCGAAGTCGCCACAAGCGGATGGCTGGTATCACTCCTGCACATCTATTCACTAGTTTAAGAGGGTGATTATCTGACAGGACACCTCCCAAATACTCAGTATTGACCACCCTGTATGCCCTTCACCACCACTTAGCTACCATTTCCGTCCATTCTCTTATGCTCAATCACATATGGCAATCCGGGGGCTATCTTTATTAGGGCCCTCCTGGCATACATGAATATATAGTTCCCAATGTCTGTTCACCTTTATCGCCTGGTGAGTTTTATTCTATTAAATTCAGGTATGGTTCCCTGGAGGTAGCCTATCTCCATACATCTGCTTCTAAGATATCTGTAAATTTGATGTCTCTTGGTGGCTTCTCCAATACCCTTCAACATATTGTAGACCTGTGGTTTCCTATTACTATAAGTCATATGCCACATACAATATACTCATAGAAAAAGAAAAGTAAATAGATAAATTAGCTTCCTTATTAGGTAAATAAATTACCTTCCTAATCACCCCAATTCCAAATGGGGTACCTTTCATTCACTCTATCCACGCATATAACATAGTACATTAATTTCAGTAAAGAATGGCTACTTGAGGGATAGTACCCAATACCCTAGCCCTGGAAAAGAATCTGAATCTTCCACAGATTCAACAGCATTTACTCCACTTTCCACCGTTTCATCCTCAAGAACAGCCCACCTGTTAATATCTCCAAAGGATTCACACTCATGTAGTTCAGCTAACACTTTCGATCTTTCTTTCTGTGTCTGGGTTTTCATGGGTTTAACTTTTAGTGTTTTCCTAGTTCTCGCCACCTTTATCTTTGTTTCTTGCCATCCTGTCTGTGTCAGGTGCTGTAAGTATGTTGGTATAGCATATCCATGGGATTCAAGCCAGGCCCACATAGGTGCAGCAGAGGTAAATGTGATGTATTATTGTCAAGAACACACAATTTCGCAGAGTGAACTTGCACATGTTTCGGGTTGAGTTGACGTGTTTCTTTACAGCAGTAAAAGTTTCTCTTTGTTTCTGCACAACATTAGTGTAGTTTGCAAAATCACTCACTCCCATTTATCTGCCAGGACTCCTATGAACGCTCCATCTACAAAATGTTGTCCCTGTCTCTAGAATTAAGTAATTTTGACCCAATGGGTCGGGGAAGAGTCCAAGTAACAGGTGGCCTCCCAAGGACCGTGTTGTCCCTCTTATCTTTGAAGACTATAGACATTTTACCTTTAAGCACTGTCTTCAATAACCATCCCTCCACAAACAGTTCAGCACTTGGTCCCTCAGATCTTTGAGGGACTACAATGATGTGCACATTGTTGCACCTGGAGAGCCCTTCTTCTCCATCCAGTTTCTCAGTTAGAAAAGTGACCTCTTTTTTTAGAGCCTGATGGATGGATGGATGCTGTTGGCCCAGCATTTGCCATTGTGTATACATCTCAGTTACTTGCTGTGCTAGCTTCCAGTGGTCCTCCCAAAGCACTCCAACATCCAGGGTAACTGCGTCAATTTGATATTCCAGTGCAGCTTTACTTTACATAATAGCTGCAAGAATTTTGTACATATGTTCATCTAGAGCCATATCTGTGCTTTCAGACTAGTGGTTGCCTTTATGATGCTCTAGTTTGTTTTTGCTGGCTACCAGTTTCGTACTTTAGGTGAGTACCATTGTGTGTTGCGCCAATTGAAGAATGTGTGGATTAGTACTATTTATAGCCAGAATGCCAGAGTACTGGGCTCAAAATTACTGCAAACTCGCCTGGTAACATCTAATGTCACAATATGTGACTAATGTGTTGTTTCCCCCCTATGACAGGTGACGTAGGAGTGAGGACTAAGCCCCATTAATAACTAGGTGATCCATCTTCTCCTTATCCAGTGATTTGTTGTCATATTAGTTTGTCTTTCAATACCACATTTGTTTATTAGGCCTTACATCTTAGGTCGGAGGCTGGAGTGTATCATTTCATGCTGATTCCCCTCTGGCTTGCTGGGCACCCAGTGAGCCTGCTGAGAGGTTTCCGGTCTCAGTCTGCATGGATTGCGAAACCCGACTGGGTCGCGCCACCGAAGGGGAACCAGGGCCAGGCAACATCCTAAGCAGTGTGGTCTCTCCCGCCACTGCACAAGCCGCCCCTGCTCACCAGAACGGGCAAACCCTGCTGAGTTTCAGAAATCCACGCCACAGGGCACCAACAGTAAGCTTAGTGGCGTGTCATCAAGTCGTCCTGCCCTCATGGGTACTCATTCTGTCCATCAACTTTTGTTTTTGCACTCATGGGTACAACAGCAGCCATCGTAATTTACAGGGTGTTTGGCATTCCTGATCTCTGTTGTTTCTTTGTGCTGCTCTCATGTCCAATCTCATTAGGTCGAGCAAGAAAACACAGCTGTAATCATTCTGTGTGCATCAAGTCCATCCACTTTTTGCTATTGCTTTTAATTTGTCTATGTCACTGTCCTTTAAAAATCCTTGCTTGCTAGTGGTCAGTCCTGCCTCTTTGTCCCTCCTGTCTCTCTTGTGCTCCACCCACAGATCAGGGACTTAGTACTGTCTCATTTCACTATGGCTCTTTATCAGTACTCTGGAGGACTGTTTGTTTCTTGGTTTCCTGCTCTAATATTGTTAGCCTGTGTTTAGCTTCAGCACCCTCTCTGCTTACATTCAAATGTAAGATTCTTCCTCCCACCCCTCTTAACACCACAGTTGTGTTACTGCTGCCTCCCCTGCAACCCCCCCTCCCTTGCTTGTTAAGAATTGTCAACATACGTTATCAGTGCTTCAGTGGTTTCGCTTTTGTTGTTGTGTATTTCAAGGCTGTATCCCCCTCCCCCTTTCCAGTCAGTCAGCACGCTCCAGCCTGCCTAACAGCAGAGCCAGGCGGAAGGAGAGGGAGGGTTGTGCTGCAGCCTGCCTCAGAGCAAAGCCAAAGGGGATGATGGACGGAGTGTTTAACATTGCAAGCACTCACCCCCAGTCAACTGATCTGGGTATAATCCATCATCATTCTTTAGCTCACTCCGCCACCCCAGTTCAGACATGGCCTTATGCAAATCAGTCTGACCCTGTGCCTCATGGGAACAGTCCAGCCCGAACTGCCAAGCCATGTCTTAACTGGACCGGAAACAAGCATCCTGGGACAGGGTTCTGGATAATCAGCCGTCATCAGCCAGGCTAGCTTGAATCCAGTGGCAAAGTGAGCAAGGGACCCACGTCTGGGAATACCCTGCCAACTTAGGGCGATCAAAGCAAAACCAAAGGGGATGATAGACGAAGTGTTGAACATTGTAAGCACTCACCCCCAGTCAACTGATCTGGGTTTAATCCATCATCATTCTTTAGCTCACTCCGCCACCCCAGTTCAGACATGGCCATATGCAAATCAGTCTGACCCTGTGCCTCATGGGAACAGTTCAGCCCGAACTACCAAGCCATGTCTTCCCTGGACCGGAAACAAGCATCCTGCAACAGGTTTCTGGCTAATCAGCCTTCATCAGCCAGGCTTGCTTGAATCCAGTGGCAAAGTGAGCAGGGAACCAACGTCTGGACATATCCTGCCAACTTAGGACGAACAAAGCAAAAACAAAAGGGAATGATGGAAGCAGTGTTGAACATTGCAAGCACTCACCCCCAGTTTATCAGTCTTCGTGGTAGAATAATTATCAGCCACAAGATGTCATGTGAGAGGATCCCGCCCAGACCAAGCTCGCCTGTTTTTTTTGCCTCAGTAGCCCAGTGTGCGTCATGCCGTTCATATCTAAATGCTATAAAAGGGCAGTGTAGCATCGCCCGATGACATGGGGGATATTGTATACCATGTTAAATAGTCTTTTTGTTCTGCTTTGCTGTTCACAATTGTGTGACAGTCTGCAAGGGGGTGTAGGAGCAGGCTTGAAAATGTCCACCTAGCAGCAGTCGCAGTACCATCTCCTTTTACTAGAGGGAGGCTGTTACACAACAACCAGACGTCTTTTTTAAAATTTGCATACCCTAAAGCCACTGCACAGCTATAAGATGGCCCATCTCATTATCACAGGTAAAACAGTATTATTTTTTTTGCATTGAAAACCCCAAACATGGTTATGTAGGTCTGTCGATTGTGGTATCGGGTTTCAACAGACCTACATACTCTGCAAAAACTCTTCATACCTTAGAATAGAAGTTGGCACGGAAACTGGAAATGCAAAAGACGAGTTTATTAAGACCCCATGGGGTGGTGGTACAATCCTACAGCACCCTTCGGTAATGCAAGGAGTATCACACTGAACATTGAAGACATGGCTTCTTTTATACAGTTTACAGGAATGAGAAAAATAGGCGGTACACTTTCACACAATTTCAGGTACATATAAGGGCATTTTTGGAACACAGCCAGCATGTAGGAGGAGTTTAGTACCACTGGTCAGTTTGAAGAACATTCCTAAGCAGTGACCAATCATTAACCTAGAGAGCTTGAATATGCATGTGCAGGCTTGACCATTACTAAAAATAGCCGGTTGCTGGGCAGATCAAATGGTCATCGGGGGAGAAAGGACAAAAGGGCATGCTGACCATGAGGCAGCACATTCACTAAAATGGAAGCCAGAGATAAAAAATGGCCTCCGGAATATAGTCAAGCTAACAGTGAAAATTTTGTGTAGCTGAAGCAAATGCTAACCCAATCGTTGTCAAACTACGACAGACGGCCCTTTTAGCATTTAGCTGAAGCTACCTCATATCTTAAGTAATCTGGGTGCTCATCATCAATATTAATTAGCATTATGTTTGTTATTTCATTGCTGATCATTTGCTCAGTTTTGGCAGTAGCTGGTTTGGACGGAATGCAAGCAGTGATACATACGGAGCATAGTGTAGGGCCACATTGGATACACAGGCAAAGGAAAAAGAGTATTCCAATGAAAATACAAAGGATAGTCAATAGTTTCCAACACCAGGTACTAAGCAAAGTCCAGAACCAATTTGAAAATGTCCATGTACCATTTTCGGGGTGGATTTCTGCAGCGATCTTGTGTAATTTAGAAATAGCATCATATACAGAAGGCGAGTTGTCAGGAACATATACACAACAACTACTACCGATGATGCGACATGCACCCCCACGATCAGCCAATACTACATCTAGAACCATTTGGTTCTGAAGCGTCACAATTCTGGTAATATGAAGCTCCTCAGTTAATTTCCCTAAAGCCGAGGCAGTTTGATTGGCAACAGTTTCCACAACACATGTTAGCTGTCTTATTTTTCTACTGTTTAGGGCTGCGCCTACAAATGAAAACAGGCCTAATTTGAAGTCAACATATTGCTGCAGGTCAGTATCAGTTTGGTCAACATCATCAATATCTAATGTCCTTTTAACTCTATTCAATTTAAAATCGTGGTATAGCACAAAATCATTATGGTACATTGGCGGGGCGATAAACACAGGGAGTAATACAAAAGATATGTAACAGGTTCCTAACCACCCAATCGAAAGGCGGTGGTAGCCCTTATTTCCACAAATAAAATAAGGGTTACTTGATGCTACAAAAGCAATATTATTTGGTGTGTCAAATGCTAGAGTAGTAGTACATTCACTTTTCCCTACTGGGATAGTACCTTTATTTCTTACACAAAGATCAGCTTTTGCTTCAATAACTGTAATCACAAATAAATTAGACATATTCACAGTGCTTAGATTAGTAAAAATACGGGGTGCAGATACATTGTCCGGTCGATATTCTTCCCACTCGAGTTTAGTTCCTTCTGCTTGTGGGTAGCCATCTTTATCATTATGACAAACTTTATTAAGTCGGAAAAGAAGTCCACCTTTTGTTGGCCATCTCAAAGTGAAGAGGAGAGTGTACCAGGCGTTTCAGGAACCATTATGAGAAAATGGAAGAGTAATAAGTGGAGTTCCTCCTTTCTTTTGATGCCCAGGCAACATTCCACATACCCAACAGTTCGTAGTGTTCGTCATGTTGTGGGTGTGGTGTAAAATTTGGATGAAACTGTTATTCAAATAAGTTTGCCTCTGTCTTTCTTCATGATAAGGCAAGGTAAAATGGAAATGCTCAGATGGAACTGAAGTGGCAGGCAGCATATAGTTTCTCGCCGGGGCCATTCGTTCTACGACCCAAGCTATTATTGCTATTACCACTATTATAAGAACAAAAATTACAGCACCAAGAATCTTCTTATTTCTCATCGTATTAGGTGCCATAGTCTCAAAACAAAATACTAAAAAAACAAATGAGTGCTGAGCCCTGAGGTAGCCGCTGGTTTCTTCTCCGAGATTCTAGACGGGTGTCTCTACACTGAGCAGAACTGATCCCCCTCCTTGATATTCTCGGCTTCCGTTTTCACAAACCTCAGGGCGGTAACTCAACCAGTCTCGCACAAAACAGCTGCTTTTCTGGATCGCAGATTGTACTTCGCTGCACCAGAAACAGAGTGGTCCGGGAAGGCTTCCTCAGATTCGCTGGGCATAGTGGCTGGGCTCTTCTCTGCAGCCAAAATATCCTGATAATCAGACAGCACAGCAGGATTCACCAGATCCGGAGAAACACAGCAACAATGAGTGGAATGCACCCACTGCTTCCTGTTCGTAACTCGCACTGCTGTTCGGTTTGCGAGCAACACTTGCTCAGGACCACGCCATCTCGGCTCTAGGCTGCTGGACCTCTCAAATGCTCGGACCATCACGTGGTCCCCAGGTCGGAGATTATGAGCCTCGCCCGTAGATTTGTCTGGAAGCGCTTCTCGAACCTGTTGATGAATAGAAAGTAAATCATTTGTTAATCGTGCCAAATAATCGTTCATCATTATACAAGGCACATCATGTACCAGACGGGGCTTAGGAACTCCCCAAATATTCATAGCCTTCCAAACACCACTTCATAGGGTGTGAGGCCAGATCGGGAGTGTGGCACTGATCTAATAGATAGTAATGCTAAGGGCAAGGCATCCAGCCATTTCAAAGACGTGGATGCCACAATCTTTGCTAGCTTCAGCTTCAAAGTAGCATTGTATCTCTCCACTAAACCTGCTGACTGCGGATGGAACACAGCATGAAATTTTTGTTTTATCCCCAATCCTTTCAAGACATACTCCACGATCTTCCCGACAAAATGGGGACCATTGTCGCTACACAAAAATTTACAAACACCATATCTCGGGAAGTACTCCTTGAGTAACACCTTAGCTGTTGTCAACGCTGTATTGTCCTTCGTGGGGTAGGCCTCTATCCATTTACTAAAGGCACACACTACCACTAAGACATACTTCAAATTGTTACAGCGTTCAAGCTGAATGTAATCCATCTGTAGTACTTCAAATGGTGCAGTCGGTGGAGCGAACCCTCCTTTAGGAGTATAAGTCCCTTTGGCAGGATTGTACTGCAAGCATATCAAGCAAGTCTGACTACTCTCTTAGCCGTGCTGGCAATCTCAGTATGCTCCCAAACTTGTGTAAGCAACTTGGTAATTGCAAGAGCTCCAACATGTGCCAGCCCATGTGTCATTTGAACCATTGCTTGCAGATAGGCGGCAGGCAATTTCCATCTCTCCATATCTTTGCTACGCCAACAGCCCTCATCATCCAACACTCCCTCTGTAGTCCAACTTGCAAGTTCCGCTTCAGAAGCTGATTTCTGTATGTCTAATATTTCCTCTCTGGCATCATGCCATCGCTCAGCCTGTGATTTCACCACATACATGGGAGAGACATTCTTTAACATTGCAGTATCTCTCGCTGTACGATCTGCAAAAGCATTTCCTTGTCCTATTTTATCTGTGCACTGCATTTGACTATAGCTACTTTCTTTGGGCATAATAGTGCATTCAGGAGATCATGTACTAACTCTCCATGCATGATTTGCACTCCATGCGAAGTCAGAAACCCTCGTTCCTTCCAGAGTAGGCCAAAATCGTGCACTACTCCGAAAGCATAGCGACTATCAGTGTAAATATTCACACATAATCCAGCACTTAGCTCACATGCTTTCGTTAGAGCTATCAATTCAGCTGCTTGGGCACTGCCTTAAGTGTCGTGATTGCATAGGCTGCGGGAGTCGTACCATCTGGCAGCTTTAAACACGATCCATCAACCCACAGTTCCCCATCTACATCTGGAAGTGGCGTATCCTGTAAGTCAATACGGCCCTTTGTTTGTTCTTCAGTCAGAAAAACACAATCATGCTGTCCTTCCTCTTGGGACTCAGAGACAGGATATGGCAGTAAAGTAGTAGGGTTCAAAGTGGCGCACCTCTTCAGTGTAACATGTGGCGCCAACAGCGTTAACTCGTATCCTGTTAAACGAGCGCTAGTTAAATGCTGTGTTTTCGTTTGATTCAATAAGGCGTCTACCGCATGGGGCACTAATACCAACAATTTATGTGTCAAAACTATTCCCTCACTCTGTCGTATAGACACTGCTGTTGCTGCAACTGCTCGAAAACACCCAGGTAATCCTCGTGCTACAGGATCAAGTACTGCTGAGAAGTACGCACAAGGTCGCTGTTTATCTCCATGTGTCTGCACTAGAACTGACAATGCGCACCCATCCTTCTCGTGTACTTATAATGTAAAAATCTTTGTATAATCTGGTGTACCTAACACTGGTGCAGAGCAAAGGGCCTGTCTCAATTGTTCAAAAGAATTCTGACATTTGTCTGTCCATTCAAGAGGAGTCGATGTATTTTTGGATAACAACGCTAACAAAGGTTTTATAATGTGTGAAAATCCTAATATCCACTGCCTGCAAAAGGACGTTAAACCTATGAAAGCACGAACATCTTTCGGAGTAGAAGGAACTGGTGTGTCTAAAATTGCTTGAATGCGATCTGATGTCAATGCACGCCCCTCCTTAGACAGAAGATGACCGAGGTAGGTCACCTTCAGTCTACAATATTGTAATTTCTTTCTCGAAACCTTGTGATTATTCTTGGCAAGGAAAGAGAGCAGGGAAAGAGTACTCTCCTCACATTGTTCATGCGTGTCCGCTGCTAACAAAATATCATCAACATATTGAATAAGAGCCACTCCAGACAGTAGCTCAAAAGAATCAAGCTGTCTTTTCAAGGCCTGACTGTAAATACTTGGACTTTCTGTATAGCCTTGAGGAACTCGACAAAATCTGTATGATCTATTATTTAAAGTAAAACCGAAGAGAAACCGTCTGTCAGGATGAATGCGGATCGAAAAGAAAGCATTTTTTAAATCAATGACAGAGAAAATGGTAGCTGTGGGTGGGACCAAGGTAAGTAAGGTAGTAATATCGGACACCACAGGATATTGGGGCACTACTATCTTATTGACCTCCCTCAAATCAATAATAAAACGGTAAATCCTAGTGTCTGTATCTTTCTTTAGAATCGGAAGAATAGGGCTGTTGCAAACATTATAGGGAACTTCCGCCACCACTCCTACAGCGATCAAGTCATTTATGATATGGGTCAAGGCAGCTTCACCTTCTCTAGAAATTTTATACTGTGGTACACGGGGCAAAAGCACTCCCTCCTTTACAGTGATGTGTACGGGCGAGATAATCATCTGTCCTACATCAGTATAAGAAGTGGCCCATAAAGTACTTGGAAGGGAGGCTAACACATCGGCTTCCTGAAGGAGGCACGATATCTCAAACTCTGGGTAATTCTCATTCAAACTGACCCGCACCCCTTCGGGGGCGCAGCGTATGGTTGCTCGAAAATACTTGAGCTTATCAAGTCCCACAATATTATCCAGCGTATTTGGGGACAACAAAAATGGACATGGGGCAGTGAATTTATCAATGTGAAATGGAAGGGGCTGAGACAATGGGCTAAGTGAAGGTGTTCCATCGAACCCTATTGATGTAATCGTTTCGCCAGACAGGGGAGCCCTTGGAACCAATTGTTTGGACAGAGCGCTACGAGTAGCTCCTGTATCGACCAGAACCTGATCAGTAGAACCCAAAACATGCTCTGAAATATAAGGACCCCTTTGATCTACTGGTACTTCAACCGATTCCATACCCCATCCTACGCAATCCTATGCATACGTATTATCCTGAAACTCAGAAGACTCACCCTCAGCTATCTGATACTGATTCCGTCGATCAAAAGTATTATAGTCAGCCTGACCACGACCCCTAACTTCAAACCTATCACGATCATTCGCTCCACCCCTCGGACCTGAATAACTATTCCGAAACCTATTATTTCCTCGAACACGCTGAATACGCTGTTCTTGAAGCACCGGACAATCTGAAAGCCAATGTCCAAACTGTTTACAGTATGCACACTGAACTGTAGAGAGATCAGGGCGGGAAGAAGGCGGGCCATAAGACTCACGTCTACCCCTATCATTTCTCCTCGGCTGCGCAGCATAAACCTGAGCCAACATCACCTTCGTCTTCAAATCTTTCGCCTTTCTATCACCACTTTCCTTAGCCTCCAATTCCTGTCGTTCATAATACTGAGCCATAGTTAGGAGAGAAGCGGGAGTTGCAGTAGTCCATGAACTTTCACTAGCCTTTAAACTCTTTGCAATCTCCGGTAGGAGATTAGCCACATACTTATCGACAAACAAATGCCTGCCCGTGTCTTCTGTTAATAATTGACCACTGTAATCATGAAACGCTTCCTCAAAGCGTGTAAAGAAATCAGTAAATGATTCATCTGGCTTCTGTTTACAAGAGGCCAACATCGTCCAATCAATCTTTTTAGGGGGAATAAGCGTTTTTAATTTATTCAAAATAGCCGCCGGAAGGTCTAAAATTAATTTACATGGTTTACACGCGGGTTCTCTATCCAAATCGGCCTGTGCTAGATCCCTCCAATCTGCACCTAAAATCTGTCGATCATCAAACTTACGAATTGCCCTCCACATATCGGGAGGCAATATTAAGCCAAAGAAAAGATCAATGTCAACTAACGTCATGACACATGAAGAAATAGCTCCGTCTACTCCTTCATAGAAAGCTGCCGGATTTTTGCGCGGGTCTGGCAAAGCAGTTTTAAGTGCCATAACATCCGCTCTATTCCAAGGAGTATAAACCCAATTATATATGAAATAACCCTTCGAATCCGCAGACAACTTATTATCATCTGTACCTTGACCTTTGGGAGGGACATACAAAGGCGCAGCTTCTCGCATAGGCATAACGTGAACTGTAGCACTCTTATCTGCTTCAAAGATAGGGCACTCCCTGGATTCAACCGTCGATCCAGGCGCAGTTGAACCCGCTGTCTTTTTCAGCTTCCGTAGTCGCAACGTCTCATCCCGTAGCTGAACCAGAAGTTGGAAGAAATCATCTGCGCCTGCGAGAACAAAAATACCTTTATGTAAATTATCACAACCAACTGCTATAGCCTTAGGTTCCAACTCAGGTGAATACTTCCTAAATCGTTCAACAACTTCTTGTCCAAAATGTTCCAGAAAATACAATTGCTCTTTTTCAGACCACTTACGCATACAATCTTCAGTCTCTGAAACAGAAATAACATCAACATTAAGTTTACGAGCCATCCCGCGTAATTCCGCAGATCGAGCAGTAGAAAGCATAGAACGGGTATCCCTCTTTTTATCCCGCTCCTCAGATGAATCAGGATCCACATCTGGGGCCGTAGGCATGATATATGGAGACGGGCAACGATCTAACAATGAAAAATCATCAGATTAATTATTAAGGACAGGATAGAGAGGACGTCGAATAGGAAACTGACCATTAATTTGTAGATTACGCTCCCGTATCTCCCTATCTTTCTAGTCCTGTAGTTCCTTATCCTGTAACTGTAAAGCTTTAACATGGGCAGCCTTTTGACGCTCCTTGTCCGCCAAGGCTTGTTCATGCTTCATTCGTTCACGCACCGCTTTCTCCCACATACGCACACAATCAAACATATCCTGTCTAGACCTGCGCTGAAATAAACACTGCTCCACATACTGAACCTTTCGTAAGTCAAACGACCCATGTAGTGGCCATTGCAATTCAAGGTCGGCCTTAGTGTACTTATTCCATAATGTACTATACATAATGTATTTTAACACATAGTGTGCCGTTCAAACAAATACAAAGTCAGAGAGATATCTCCACATTACCTGCCTATGTGAGGTGCACTCCACATATAATACAAAGCATAGATCCAAATGTTAGCTAACTCAAACAAATCCAAAAAGCCACAGTAAGTGTCAGTAGACTACCTTACCAATCCAAAGCTTACCAAATATTCCAAATGTCCAGGTTCCAACTGCCAAGTTCTCGAATCGGCCAAACGGTCACTGCACGGCAACCCAACGATCAAGATCTCAGTCGAGGACCGGCACCACCTGGAAGGTCAGATCGGAAGAAAGGGAAAACTGCCGTGGGTGCCAAGACTCGGGTCACTCAGTGGCAGCGCGCTTCCAGGGCGAGTTTCCAATCCTTCGTCACGACCAATCCTTCGGGCATCCGAGTCGCCGATGAGTTCCTATTCGGGCGCCAATTTGTGGTATCGGGTTTCAACAGACCTACATACTCTGCAAAAACTCTTCATACCTTAGAATAGAAGTTGGCACGGAAACTGGAAATGCAAAAGACAAATTTATTAAGACCCCATGGGGTGGTGGTACAATCCTACAGCACCCTTCGGTAATGCAAGGAGTATCACACCGAACATTAAAGACGTGGCTTCTTTTATACAGTTTACAGGAATGAGAAAAATAGGCGGTACACTTTTACACAATTTCAGGTACATATAAGGGCATTTTTGGAACACAGCCAGCATGTGGGAGGAGTTTAGTACCACTGGTCAGTTTGAAGAACATTCCTAAGCAGTGACCGATCATTAACCTAGAGAGCTTGAATACGCATGTGCAGGCTTTACCATTACTAAAAATAGCCGGTTGCTGGGCAGATCAAATGGTCATCGGGAGAGAGAAAGGACAAAAGGGCATGCTGACCACGAGGCAGCACATTCACTAAAATGGAAGCCAGAGATAAAAAATGGCCTCCGGAATATAGCCAAGCTAACAGTGAAAACTTCGTGTAGCTGAAGCAAATGCTAACCCAATCGTTGTCAAACTACGACACGATAACACAGTGTCACACGTTTTTGTTTTAAAGTTGACGTAATATTTATAGGTTCTAATGATAAGAACAGTAAGCAGAGGTAACATCATTTCTAACACCAATACATGGCGCACTGTGTATCTTATAATTTATAGTCGTCGTTACCAGTGGCAACTTTAAAATCCGTTTCAAAACTTGCACCTGGATGTTTTGCACATGCAATTTATTCCTTGTCAGAAATACCCTTATTATGGGTAAAGTACATCCAAAAAGGTAATTTGTGATATTTACTTAAATTAGTTGTACGGACTTTGCCCTCGCAACGTGGTTTGTTTGAGTAGGCTATTTTTAGGAAGGAGCCAGCTCCGACTTTGGGTAACAGTAAATGAAGGTACATATGATATATGAATGATGCTTCGGTCCAGGAATGACCACGGGACGTGCAAGGCTCCTTCTTGCTCCTCTAGAGCAAAACAATCTCTGTTGATTGTAAGCTCCACAACCCTGTGCACACAGAACACTACTGCATGGCATTTGACATCATTAGAGACAGATATTTATTTGCTGGAAATGGTGACCAATCACAGCACACAAAACAACAGCTGTCATACAGAGTTCAGGGGTGCAGAGATGTAATGCCAGGATATCCGTTTGGCATCGAGTAAAACAATTGTTTGCTAAAGGTACTTGTGAATATATGATCTAAAATATTTCTCTTCCCTTCTCAGAGACTTCTGTTTTTCCCTTTACTAATCGTTCTTCCTTATCTTTAAAGCTGCACTTGGCACCCAAGGGTGCAGTGTCACTTAATGGCTAGGGCGGCTGATTTTGAAGCAGGGCAACCAGGTTCGAGTCTGGCGGGAGGATCAAACATCCTGTGATTCTGGGCAAATAGCTTAATCTGCCCCTGTCAAAAAAATGTATGTGTACATTGGAATTGGTGAGATGCACGCCGGCGTAATCCAATTTATCAGTGTTTAAGCCAATTCAGAACTTTAAAGACGTGCAAGCTTGTCTGCGGTCCGCCCCATTGCGCTGTAATGTCAACAAAACACGAGGGAACCTACTCAGATTCACCAAGCTGCACAGCCATATATCTGAATGAATCAAATGAATTAAATTCAAATAATTTAATCCTCTGTGTATCGATAATTTCCTCCTTTCCTTTTTTGTTTCAATGTTTATTCAATTCATTTTACTCATTCCAGTATTTTGCGACAATATTCACAAAGCATCGGAGCACCATTGAGTTCCACATGTCACGATTTTATTAAAAGTAACCAATGCATTTCAGGATAAAAAAATCCCTTCATCAGGAACATCTAAAATATAAAAGAAATAATTTTACATGAAGGTATCGGCATTATCATTACACTCCCCATACGACTGACAACCAAATTGCTTCCTTTTTCTCTACACTTATTTCTTCAGTAAACATTTCAAGCAACATTTCAGATATAACACTGCAAGTCAATGGCACGTCACAATCCAATATTATGAACAACAATCCTTTTTCCAAAACACCCATACAATTAACAAAATGTCGTATATAATCCGTGCATCCTCGTGTGGTAAGCCAGCGCTTTTTATCACCTATGTATTTGCCTTTAAACCGCTTAGCTTTAAAACACGCTTACCGTGACATGATGTAATGCGTCCCTTATTATAAAACCAAACTTGCGAAATGCCCATTTCTTTATCAACATCATGCAGAGTTCCATAACGTATTCATATATCATTAAAATGAGAAACTACAACAAACGTTCCAAACGCTGTTCAAGGTTTTTTTAGCATGTTCCTATGGAATGCTTGCTTTTCTGCTGAAATGAAGGCACTGGGGAAGGCATTGCCTTGCTCCCTCTGGTTAAAGTGAAGTTCTGTGAAGGCTAGTCATCAGAATAATCGCTGCTGTCCAATCATGGGCCCCAGAGCTGGGGCTCACACGTGCATCTCCGCTGCAGCCTAGCCACGCAGCCCATTGTTATGTCCTTAACATGATCAGAGAACTTGCTCAATCTCTCGGGAAAAATTGAGGCATTGTCTAAGTGCATGTTGTGATCAGCTCCAATTGCAAGGGACAGTCCCTGGTTTTGTGGTAAAACAAATTCAAAGTGTTTTCTGGCCTTTCCTGAAAAATTCGAATGTCATCAACACAAAATAACGAGAATCTGCAGTAGCTAGTGCATCCCAAAGGCATTAGTATAATAGTAATAACAACGACAATGTTATAAAAATGTTAGTAGTATTACTTTCGTGATCATTATTGCTACTACTGCCATGAGTCCTCATTATTATTGGTTTTGTCATTATTATAATTATTATTGCCTTTGATGCTGTTAGTGTTATTATTATTGCCAGAGTTCTTTGTAATTTTATGTATTTCTTATGTGTTTTATTCTTAGAACCCTCACATTTAACAATTTTACGTTTTCTAAATTATGCTTCAGAACAGCTTTTCGAACATGCCAGCCCAAAAGTGAATTGGGTCTTTCCGTGAGATCTCATGCAGATTCTGCATTAAAGTAAAACTGCTGAGGCACTACATTTGAGATGCCTTCTGACATAACAAGTGCATGTGAATGCATGTGAATGATGTCCCAAACAATACTGCAAACTAGCATCTTATTCTCATCTTCCTAAAAGCTTCGAAGGCGCAACCGCTGCTTTCTAACAGTATCGCTCACTTAGATCCCCAAGCGTTGATTCTTGTAGTGCGGTTAAGAGTCCTCATGGCATTGAGCCCTGCACAAAAGCAAGTAATAAACAAAATGATGACTGAAAGTGGGCAGACATTTGGATGTAGCCCTTCCACGAAGAACAGACAAGGTAATAAATAGCAAGGGCCACATTAATGGTGAGGTTAGAACAAATAGGTATATATGGTATTGTGTAATACTGTGGTTAGTCTCACTCCATGAAGGCTCTTAAATCTCTCTCATGTGCTATTCAGTCTATACTTTCAAACTTTAATGAGCATCATTTGCCCTTTTTCCTGTCATGCTTATTGTTGTGTAGATGGCAATCCAATTGTAGCACCTGATTTAGCAGCTAACGTCTATTATTTATTGGATGCAACTGAACAATGGACTGGGCGCGACGCGACTGGGCACGACGTCCTACAACTTAATGCCAGCAAGACAGAGCTTTTGATTCTGGGGAAAGGAAAATGCTATTGGAACAACTGAATATGGCCTGCGAGCGTGGAAACTACTCCTGCTCCAATGGCCAAGGTGCAGTCTTTGGGAGTGACCTGTGATGATAATCTGGATTTTTATCAGCATATCTCTAACATAGGGCACACCTGTTTTTGTCATTAAAGTCACTGAATAAAATCACTTCCTTTCTTCCAAAAGAATCTCGCTTTGCCGTTGTTTCTGCTTGTCTCATGTCAAGAATGGACTACTGCATCTCTTTGTGATTAGGGTTTCCGCAACCACAAATTATCAGGCTTCAGCGTATCCACAATTATTTTGTGAGACAAATTTGCAAACTTAAAGGTATTGAGTTACAGATGTTTGCACTGGCTGACTGTGGCTCAAAGAGACAAGTTCAAAATCCTATGCATGACTCATTGTTCAATAATAAATTCCCACAAGGAGCCATTGTTAACTTGAAGCTGAATGTCCACATAGATCCTTAAGATCCTCTAGCCAACCCTTCCTCCAAGTTCACGGAATAAACAAAGCATAGTGTGACGGTAGATCCTCTGCGATATTTGGCTCCTACTCTCTGGAATGATCTCCCTCTGAGCTTCACACAGATAACATATCCTCTGTCTTTTAGAAAGGTTATTAAAACGTATCTGTTCAACTAGGGAACACGCTACTGTCTTGCTAGCTCTCAGTTCGTTTTTTTATTTTAGTGTTTAGCACCAAGAGACCACTGGTGCTGTACAATTACTTTATAAGTAAATCAATCACTGTATACCATGCTCATCATTAGATATGTCTTAAAACTTAAACTGAGGTGGCATGATGTGCAAAATAATGATGGCCTGGGATGCGGCCTTAGTAACTACCAGTGGCTAAGATTAATTCAAGTAGTCCATCCATCGCATTGTTTGTATACTTCAGTGCAATGCCCTAAGTTTGACTGATCTGCCCAAATTTGGCACCATGCTTACTGTGCCCCTGGAAACAAGCTGCATCCGACTGACGAGCCCCAAGCAGGGCAAAAGCGATCTTGGGTTTCTTTTGTTCCGTAAAGGGATAACTTGGCCTGGCAGTTCTGGCTCGGCTGTTCCTTTTAGGACTTGATCATGACTGATGAGAACTTCTCTGCCTTATATTCATCCTGTGGCATTATCCCGATTTACCTATGGGTAGAAACATAAAATGCACCAATTTGCCTATGTGCATCTTAAATGTAGTATTGGAGTTGAACTCTGAAAGCGTACTCCCAGAGGTGAGGTCCATCATGATGACAGAGCCCTTTCCTTTGTCCGAAAACAAGACAGCACAGACTCTCCACAAGGATGCCGGCTAGCAGTGGTGCAGTGAAAGTGGTTGATCTGCCAGTGCATTTCCCTGTTGATCTCCTACATTACAAGAGTAAACTACTAAAGGGTGGACTACCGGAGCCAACATCTCCACTTTGATAAACCAAGAAGGCCTGAACTCCATTTTGATACCCAGCCATTGACTCCTTCACCTTGCCATGGTCTCAGATTTTTTTCTTCTTCTTCAGAATAAAATCTACTCTTAAAACTTAACCTAATTTAATTGTAATAAAGTCAGCTAAAATAGTGTATTGTCCTTTACCTATATTCAATTGTACGCCTAAATTATTGTATTTCATTTTTAATTATAGGAAATAATGATACATTACTACATAACCTAACCACATTACTAACCCTAATCTTAATTACCTTTCTATTGCATTTAAATGAATTGTCTGTCATATAATTCTTATTCCAAATTTGTTTCATTTAAATTATTCACTTTTTACCCTAGCCGTCACACTAATCCTAACCCTGAATTAATTAAAATAGGAAAATTACTTACTTACTACTTACTTATGCCTACTTGTCCTCCTGGGGTATATAGGGCATTAACCAGGACTTTCCAGCCACGTCAGTCCTGAGCTTTTCTTTCAATCTGACTCCAGATGTAACCCATCTCCTTGCAGTCAGCCTCAAAGTCTCAGCCCCAGGTGTTTCTTGGCCTTCGTCTTTACCTTTCACCTTGAAGGTTCCACGTCAGGGCTTGCCTGGTGATGTTTCATGCAGAGTTGCGGAGGGTGTGACCTATACAGCCCCAGTGCATTTTTATGACTTCTTCATGAACAGGGAGTTGGAAAATCTGCTGCCACAGATTGTTGTTGCTGATGGGATTTGTCCAGCAGATTTGGAGGATTTTCTTCAGACAGGTTTTGATGAAGGTCTGGACTTTGTTGGTGGTGGTCACTGTGGTCATCCAAATTTCTGCTCCATACAGAAGAACCGATTTTACATTAGTGTTAAAAAGCCTAATCTCGGTTTGCAGTGTAAAGTCCTTGGGGTTCCAAATCTTCTTTAACAGAATGAAGGCAGGCCTTGCTTTGCCGATTCTTGCTTTGAAGTCAGCGTCTGTGCCACCCTGCTTGTCTGTGATACTGCCCAGATAGGTGAAGACCTCAACCTCTTCCAGTGCATCGCCTGTTAAGAATGACTGCAGTTGTCCTGGCCATGTTAGCCCTCAAGGATCTTGTTTTTTTCTGTGTGAATGTTGAGGCCAAGTTGTGCTGATTTGGCAGCTACCTTGTCGGTTTTCTCTTGCATTTGCAGATGGGTATGGGAGAGTAGGACCATGTCGTCTGCAAAGCCCCAGCCATTGAGCTGCACCCAAGGTGTCCAGTGGATCCAATGTCTTCATGATCCAGTCTGTGGCCTGCAGGAAGAGGAAAGGCTAAGCAAACAACCCTGGCGATCTCCTGTCCTCACTTGGAAGGCTCCAGTGAGTTGTACTCCATGGATCATCTTACAAGTCATTCCCTTGTAAGAGTTCCTGATGATTCTTACACGTTTATCTGGCACACCATAGTGGTGGAGGAGTTTCCAAACCGTCTCTCAGTCCACATTGTCGAATGCCTTCTCCTAGTTGATGAAGTTGACCTAAAAGGAAAAGTTCCATTCCATCGACCGCTCAATGGTGATGCTCTATGTTGCAATCTAGTCTGTACAGGATCCAACTTTGCGGAAGCCAGCTTGCTGATCTCGCAACTGAGCATCAACTTGTTCCTTCATTCTGTTCAGTATGACTCTGTTGAACACTTTGCCTGACATTGCTTGAAGAATTATTCGTCTGTAGTTAGCGCAGTTACTCAGGTCACCTTTCTTGCCGATCTTGATAAGATATTCCTCCTTTAAGTCTGATGGCACCTTTTCTTCTTCCCAGATCCTTCCAAACTTGAGGTAGATCATATCTGCTGCTGTTAATGTCTGCATTCAGTGCCTCAGGCAGGAATGTTGTCAGGCCATGCTGCCTTTCCATTTCTCAGAATTTTGATGGCTTGCCATATTTCTTCCTTTGTTGGTCTGCTGGAGTGGATTGGCAAGTCCTTGTCAGGTGGCTGTATCTTTGGTGCTGACTGCGACACAGGCTGCTTCAGCCGTCCTTCAAAATGCTCCACCCATCTTTGTTTTTGGCCATCGTTACCCGTGATTGTCTTCCAAGCTTTGTCTTTAACAGGTCTTTCTGGCTTGCTGTATCTGCCGGAAAGTTTCCTTGTTATGTTGTAGAGTTCATTCAAGTTTCCAAGGCTTGATGCTTCCTGGGCTTCTGTGGCTAGACATTCGATAAATCTTTGTTTGTCTGTTCTCAAGCTTCTCTTTGATTTCTTGTTGGTATTTATGTGTTCGCCTTCAGCTTTTGCTTTTTTTGCTGGTATTGACTGCAGCTTTCTTTTCTTTTCTCTCTTGGATTTTGCGGAGAGTCTCGTGGAGATCCATTCTTTATGCTGGTCTTTCTTGTACCTCCTGGCAGATTGATGTCAATGTTTCTTTGATCTTCTACCACTGACTTTCTATTGGGTCTCTTTCGTCCTCTTAATTCTTGCAGGACTTGAAACTTGTTACTGAGGGCGATTGAGTATTCATTCCATTTCTGTGCATCTTGGAGGAGAGTGGTATTATAATACCGCTGCCTTTGGTTTGTTGATTCCATCCATACTTTCTTCACCTTTAGGTTTAGCCTGTCCACGGCAAGGTGATGGTCCAACGCCATGTCCAATCATCTCATCACTCTCACATCCTGCAGGGACCTCCGGAACTTCTTTCTTGGCAATGCAGACATGGTGGCTATGCTTCTCTTGAATGATCTGGTGACACCCATGTTGCCTTGTGTATTCTTTAGTGTGGGAATACACTGCCTCCTATCACCAGACTGTTCAGGACACAGTTGAAGTTGAAGTTTATTTTGGCATAGTTAATTAAAACCATTGCAACACATAGTACACAATTCTTAAAGCATCATTATTTAAAACCTTTAAAATAGGTCATGAAATAGGAATTCCTTTCAATTTAAAAAAGATAATTCAGTAAAACTGGCTGAAGCGCACTTTTTTTCCAGGGCACAGACATCTGCAAGCCTTTCACCTTTCTAGCTCATGTCGCTAACGCCATGGTTGCCCATGACTACTTCGTACCCAGTGGTGTCGCTTCCAATCTTGGCATTGAGGTCCTGCATCTGTATGGTGATGTTTCTTTCAAGGCATTTCTCTAGAATGGACTGGAATCTGTAGTGAAACTGTTCTTTTTCCTCTTCCTGGTCATTTGCAAGTAGGTAACACTAGATAACGTTCATGTTGATTCTCTTTCTTTGTGCAGAAGGTCGTTGTGATAATTTGGGTACCATGGGATTCCCATCCAATCGTAGCTTGTTTTGCTGCTGACGGTAGCCTCAGTGCTACTTCTTGACCAATGTGGGGCATTCTCTTCCTTGCGGCCAGAATACAGCAGCATTCCTTCTGGAGATAGTCTTTTCTGTACAGACTGTGTCCTCCTAGTCTCGCAGATGCCAAGCAGGGAACAGTTGTATTTTTTCATCTCCGCTGCCACTTGGGCTGTCTTGCTTGTCTCGTACAGGATCCTCACGTTTCACGTCCCGGTGGTGATGGTCTTGGCTAAAAGCAAATAGATCGGCTTTGTGGCTTCCAGGGATCTCTGGCTTTCACCACTAGGCATCATTGCTCTCTGTGAATGAGATTTCTCTCTCCCCAAGGATGGAATGTCTTTTAGTTTTATAGCTAGGATTTGTTTTACATATTGGGGTAGCTAGCCCCACACATAACCCTCCTCCTTTTGTAGCTGGGCTTGGGACCGGCCATAGTGGAGTTTAAATAATTCCTGTAAATAAATATCCTGAATGAGGTTTTTCTCCACTATGGGGTGCTCTATGCTCCTTTCTCCACGTGATATCCTGCTCCTCGACCTAGGACATTTGGTGGGTCAACTACAGGGTCTTTTCTATTCCTGCCTAGCAGATTGCATTGTTTTTTGTATGACTCAATTGCCAGTTAAACAAGTGGGTTCTTGTTGGACCTGGCCCTTGCTGCAGGGTTACCCCAAACATTTTGTCTTCCTCCGCCTAGTTTTCTGACCTTCTTTTTGATGGCTTTAGGACTCAGGGCACTTTACCAGTGCTAAAGTGCAAGTGCACTCTCCTCTAAACAAGGTATGATTGTTTTACATATGTTTGGCATATTTGAGTTATTTAAAAAGTCCCTTGTAAAGTGGTATACCATCTACACCGTCCATCATGCTTAGAAGTTGGGCCCACAGAAATATGCTGAACTTGTCCTGGTGTAATTTTCAGAATGTTCAGCAGTGCCTTCACGTTGTGTGCTGTCCATTCCCAGCAGCAACTTACAGGCAGCAAAGGGGGCTTTTTATTTTCACCTCCAGCTGGGTCATAGATAAAGGCAGAAGTTAAGGGGACATCAGGCCTCCTTTAGAGTATCCTGACTGTATTCGGAATGGAACCTCACACTTAAATGCAACGGAGGGGAAACAAAAGCACACAGCTTGTTATTTCTTCAGAGGTACTTCAGAGAGGCTTCCTTTTGACTTTTAAGTCCCTGTATATAAGTGCACGCACTGTAAGAATGTCAGATGTGTTGGTCTGTCCCAGTATGTACACAAATAACAATTTAAATAGCACTATTTTATTTCTTTGATAGTGCTCCTCATGCCAATGCAGGGTGTCAGAGCACTTTACGTAACATACACAATATAAACTGATAATAAGTCATGTAAGTGTGTAAATCAATGTACAAGATGTGTTACATAGGTTACAAGGTGTACAAGTCACATGTCCTTCACAGCTCACTATGCTATATTAGATGGATTTCATTTTATGGGCTGCAAGAAAGTATCTGTATTCAAAGCAGTAACCCACTTACCTAACAACATAAAATAAAAATCTGTCATCTGCATGTTACATGATGTTCTTTGCAGGAGACACATTAACCTTCTATACTACTTTGATTCAAACCTGGGACTAGACAAAACACAGATATTTCTAACAAATATGTTATCTTCCAGAGTAATTTCACAAATTTTAATTATTATTATTCCCTGAGATTTACTGAGCACCTCTGCAGCAGATGCCTTAACTCCCATAAAATATTTTAAAATGCAGATTTAGCAACTAATTAAGCAGAACAAATTAACGACCATGCTTGTCCTTCTTGCCAATTTCGTTGTAGCAGGGTTTAAAAATAAATAAATAATGTATTAGTTGAGGCCTAGATTTTGCCTCGGGTTACTAAACACCCAACAAGAATAAGGGTTTCACTCGACATTGTTGAATAAGATTAATCTTTTGTGTCATTTAGGCCATGTTTTATTTTGTATCTCACCTGACCAAGTTGGTTGCGGAGGTGGTCTGCTCTAAATGTGTATTGGCAACCGTTGTTACTTGTTTCTGTAGAATGCTGCCATCAAGCAATATTTTCATTCGGTCCTTAACTTGTAACATTCTGTTCTGTTACCAAATCCCATTTGAGACTTAAATATTGTGTTGGCTGGTTTGGCTTTTAATAATGTATAATCCATGGCCTTCATTGATATTAAAACGATGATTTGGAGGACTGTGTTTTTCTTATTTTAGTTAGGTTGGTATCATGGAGATTCAGGCAGTGCTGCCCTCAGCACTCCATATACAGTTTATCATAGGAATTATATTGTGCTGTGAAATTTTCATTTTTCTGACTATTCATTACAGATTGTTATATGAAATGGTAGATGTTCCTTTCAACTCTTTCAATAAGTCCAAGTTTGATAGTTGGTAGACATTGCCTGAGCCTGAAATTAAAGTGTAGCAGGTTCTTTGTTCGAAATGCATAAAGTAGTCTAGGTCTTCAAACAGACTGGATATTTTGTATGACTCTTGTGTCAGGAGTCTGGTAATTAACTATAATGTCAGGGTTTCTGTAGCATCTAAATTTGGAAGTCTGTTATTTTGGCCGGTGCCAGATATCTTCTAATTGGTTTGTGGGACTTATTGAATTTTGGCAAAATTTGATAGATCCTTTACCCTAGTCACTTAAGGTTTAATGACCTCAAATAAAATTGTAAAGTAATGGTATGCTGTATTGAGGTAGATAACTAAAGGTGGGTCGACTCCTAAATCTGCCTTCACACTTTTGCATGTTACAAAAGTATTTTTTTTTTATATCTGTAGCGGGGAGGGTAGAAAGGGGCAGGAGGCGAGTTTTAGTTCTTGCGGGTTTTATTTGCTGATACAAGAAATCAGTACAAGTTTTCCTAACAGGTGCCCTTCTCGGGGATCGGCTTCGCTCGGCTCGGCGTCTTCTCCGGGTTCCCTCTCCTTCCTCCGGATGGGGCTCCGTCGCGTCTCTTCCTGGCCCGTCTCCGTGTTGGTGGTCCACTCCGCCTCGGTAGAAGACACAAGAGAGGGCGTATCAGTACAACGTTTATCTCGCAACACAGTCAAATGGGGAAGGGGGTGAGCGGGCACCAACGGTGACTATTTACAGCAAGTGAGGGAGTGGGGAAGTGCAGGAAGGGTACTCCAGGGAACGAAGGGAATCCGTTTACTCTACTGACCCGCCTCTTCTCCTAACCCAGCCCGTGATACGATTACGTACCTTGGAGAGCCACACACCTCTTGGCGTGCGGCTGGGCGGCTCGTGTTGCCGTTGGCCTCCAGGCTCCCGCGCCGCGGACGGTTCTCTCCGCGCCTCCTCCTCCTCCTCCGTAGATGGAATACCGGGTTCTCTGCTCTCCTCTCTTGCTTCGTTCCTCTCGCTCCACGCTGCTCCTCTCCACTCGCTGTCCTCTCCTCCGGTGTACAAGCACACCTGACTGCATTCACCTGATGGATTTAAGGTGTGTCGTGGCTCCTCCTCGTCGCTAGTCCGCTTCCAGTTAAAGGGCCAGTCGTCGTCCTCATCGGCATCACAGCTGTAACGTTCTTCGGGCACTGTCCATACCTGTGGTGGGGAAGGCTGTAAAGACAGGAGGGTGGGGTCACAAGGTGAATACCCACACGAGGTGGCAGCGTTCGTCGGGGAAACCTGTATCATGCCTCCCCCGTTACAATATCCAAATGTACAAAGGCATATTTAGTGTTGAACTTGAAACACAAAAAATGTTTGAGAGTTTGTTTAGCATCTGATCAGCTCAATATTCAGATTGTTGAAGTTTGACGTTGCCACCTAACATGTCTACCTTTAATTATCAGACATCCATTTTGCAGCATATTTTCTAATTCTCTACTCCAATCATGAACTAACTCTTGTTAAAATTTAAATTTTCAAATCCTAGTCTGCCTCAGATGTTGACAACTTGCTTGTAGCAGATTTAGTACTCACTTGCATAATTAACATTTGGTGAACATACATGGCAGGTAATCTTGGACTGTTATTAGGGAGAAGTAACTACTTCCTACCTCGCGCATAGAAATTACATCCCTTAAATATGTTTTAGGACATAATATTCGCAGTTGGTCTTCCATTCTCAGGTTTAATTGGTGTAATAAAGCATCTTTGGGACTGAACAGGTTATTTGTTTCGTGGCAGGTTAAAGGCTGGACGGAACGCTTTACATGTTAGTATGTGGTTGCTTACAGATCTAAGTGTTTATTTAGTATTTACTGTATTTTGTAAGTTAAAGTATATCTTATAACAACGTCAGTAAAAATACCATGTGAAATAACTCCTCCAAAGGGTTTTTGGTTATATGTAGAGTACTTTATGCTACTTTAAGTTCATGGCAAAGTGCTGAAGTGGCAAGGAAAGATCACAAAGCAGTTACGGAAGGAAGGGGTAAAATGAGGGCAGTAAAAAGTTTTGTGGATCAAACAGTATCCCCGTAACACCAGTATTTCACTGCATGGAGCTGTAGCGCCTTTTGAGTATCTGAGCCCTCACCAAGGCCGAATTCTTGATCCTAACAGTTGGCTAGCGTAGAGAGGGCTGGACTGGGCTTCCAGCATTGAAGATGTCACTCAAGTCTGTCAAGATGGCTTCTGTGATGAGACCCATGCAATGGTTTCCGAAACAAGGGCTGGAGAAAGGATGAGGTCTGGGCCCTGATTTGGGACGTGTTGAAATCACTACAGGATATCTGGGGTAACATCAACAAGATGAATTTATGATATTTAGGCTGTATGACCACCACATTGCTGGCACGATAGCGATGTGGGATGCTGAGCTGCGGTAGTCTATTTGCGTTTGCTATCAAATCACGCTTCAGTGTTTGTTTATTCTCCTTTGCAGCAAAAGAATTTAGATCGTCCTCATGAGCCAGAAAAGATTCCTCGGGCACCTCATGACAGACGGAGAGAGTGGCAGAAACTAGCCCATGGTCTAGAGCTAGTGGAAGACGAAGAGCTGTTACACAAACACAATGAAATTATGAATGGCCCAACTTCACATTATGAATCCAGGTTGGTTGTGAGTGTATATACGTGTGTGTCTCTCTCTCTATGTAACATGCTATCTATTGACATTGTTCAGCATGGGAAAGGACCATAAAACTTGCAAGCAAAGCCTAGAGTGGGTCATGATGTCCCTCCCTTTCTCTATAGTGGGAAAAAATGGCATATTAGATTCTGGGCTTAAGCATGCATGGTTTAGGTCACTTTTTTCATGTGTAGTTCTTTAATTAAAGATATGTATTAAAAGAAAAATATTATTTTCTTTTCTTTCTTAGAAATCAGTCCTATGGAGATCATCACATAGATGGTCCCTTCTCCCTCGCAGCATTGCCATATAGTCAGATGTCTGAACTATTGAACAGAACGGATGACCGAATATTAGTGAGACCTCATGAACCACCACCACCTCCACCAGTTCATGGAGCTGGGGATGGGAAAGCCCTACCTCCCGGTATTAGGTAAGGCTGGCCAGGGGGATTGGGCCTTTTTGTTAAAAGGTATCAGAATTCATTTTAACCGATGTTCAAAATGAATTTGTTTCTGAAAAATCAGCGGGTCTAAAGGGAACCAGCTGAGGATGCATAGCGTTTCAATCTTTCTTAGTAAATCAGCAAAGAAAGTTATTGAGATTTCGACTGCACCTGCATACGAATAAGTATTTATTTGTATTCTTGTGTTTACTCTCTAGAGTGGGCAGCCATATTTGGAGTCCTCTTTGAAGTTAAACAAGGACATAATTGTATCTGTTTAGTCGTACTTGTTAAAGAGGATGTCTCAGTCCATCATGAATAACCTAATCCCATTTGCAAATCATACACCTGTGCAGTACGAAAATGCTGCCTTTTGATTGGCTTGCCCGCAGCTGATATCAACCATGCAGTTTCAAGCCAGAATCTAGCAAAATCGGCACACCACATATGTTACTACGCAGCGTTCTTATAGCAACGGTTTTATTAAAAGTAAGCTCTCTGAAATAATTTCACAATTTGCTAATTCGCTAGGTGCATTAAAATTACCGCCATTCCTATACATTGAAGCTGGCTGAAATGCCGATAGTGATTTTTTGTTAAAAATACTTTTTTTGCCATGCTTTCTTTTTCTTTGAAGCAGCATGTTAAGTTCACTCAAGTAGTATTTTTTTTAATCATGGAAAATGCATTGTTGCTGCAAACGTAGACTCTACTTAAAGGTAGACGCCTAAGCATAGGTTTAAGGATGCAAGTGCATTTTATCTTTAACCGTTGAGGCAGCAATAGTTTGGAACACAGTATTAAAGGTTACTAAACAGAATATAGCCGAGCAGGTCTTTGTAGTGTCTCTTGGTTAGTTAAAGAGCCATTGGTAGCGGCCAAAGAGCGGGCAGTAGCATAAAATAGGAAAAATGTAATAGAAAGTTCATGTTGCACTAGCAGTTTCTTGTTAGTGTTCTGTGAGAAAAGAGGAGTTACTTCCTGATTGTAACTTTTCACTTTAACGGGCCACTACTATAAAAAGATACTACAACACGAAAATAATATTATATAAAATGTTACAGGTTTCATTGAATATATTTATGGGTCGAAACCAGTAGTGTGCAAGGGACAATCAAAGGTACTTTGAGTGTAGCCAGAGTAAGAGCATCTGTTTGGCAATTTGACCCATCCCTTTAACTTTAATGAAGACACGGTATGCCCTTCCTCCATGCTAAATACTGCCTAAGAAGTTTAGAAGCGTATGTACCTACCTATCGCTCTGCTCCATTGTTGAAATGTGAGATATAGATGTGGTGGAAATATTGCACCTAGTTACTTTACCTATCGCTCTGCTCCATTGTTGAAATGTGAGATATAGATGTGGTGGAAATATTGCACCTAGTTACTTTAGCAAGCCTTAAGAGGTGGCGCTGTGTGCTCCTAGTTGTTTTGTTAACCATTGTAGGACATCACATTGTCTCCGCTCTAGCATCTTGTGAGCCCTCCTTGAACGCGGTCCCCCAAATAGAAATCTACTTGAATTGTGCAAACAATGAAACCCCACTTATTCTCTAAACACAGTCCACAAACAACTGCAACAAAATAAAAACAAGTGCGCTTCCTTGCTGCGTCAGATCCAATATATGGAATTTGAAACTTTGATGTACATAAACAAATGGTTTTACCCACCTAGAATTTCAAAACTATATGACCCTTTCCACATAGCAAAATTTACATTATTCTTTTGTTAAATAAAAATGCCATTTATTCCTTATAATTAGGTTTGATCAGTTGTGACATCTTGTTCAGGATGACTTTCTCAAGAGAAGGTAGTTTTGGAAACTTCCAGACCATTTAATTGCTACAGTGATATATAATGCAACTTTTGACTAGATAGGTGCTAATACTTGCATAGTTCTGAAATAAGTTGCGTGATCTGACCTACTAAAGCATTCATTTGTATTCGGAAATAGCTTTCTTTTTTCATCCCAGATTTTTTGTGAGATAGTTTTCTTCCTAAAACAATTTGCATGGCCAGTAATATGTCAGGTCTGGTCTGACATGTTGAATATTACAAGGGATAAAATTCATGATTGTTTAAAAAGGAAAATCGCTGGTTTAAATAGGTGGTGGTCGGGAGACATTTTTGAAGCTCACACACTATTTCTACTTCAAAATAAAAGTTGTGGCTGTTGTTTCTGGAAGCAATAGACTACGTATCAAAGGCAGTCTATGTGGTGTGAGACAGCAAATTACCCTAGATCAAATATCGGATGTCCGTCAATGCATGTAGTAACCACACAGTAATGATAGCCGTCATTTAGCATAAGTGCCGATTTGCATGAGTGCCCGTCTTTTTTTTTTCTTTCAAGTGTTGGATCCCTTCATGACATTTCTTTGAAGCCAAAATCATTTGGAACCACGTGATCTTGATCACTGTGTATAAATGAAGTTTAGTTAGACTTATTAATCCATACTTTTTATATCACCATTAAAAGACATTAAAATACAGTTAAAAATCATAAAACCATATTAAGAGTCATATCCATAAAACAAACAAATATCAGACCACAGTTTTCTTAAAGACTTTCAATAATAAGGTGATCGCTATTGCCAACCTTACTTAGCTAAATTCAGTTAAAAAACTGACAGCGGCTGCAACTGTGCAAAGTTATTTTCAATTAATAAAGGTTTTGAATAATGTACTGTTAAAGATTTAAAGAACCGGGCATAACCACATAATGCCACAAAAAACTCAGGTCTCTGAGAAGAACAGCAGCACTTTGCTAAAACAGTCGCTTCAGTCTCAGTATAGAATACGGATTTTGTTGAACTCCCAGTCTGAGAAGGACTCACTGTGTAGGTGGGAGCTGTGAACAAAAGCCAGATTGGATGAAATTCCAAAATTAAACTTGCTTTTGTGTAGATATTGAAGGTCTTTGTACAATAATTCATTGACCGGTACACAATTTATGACTGGTGGGTTTCAAATATCTTTCTTTAAAGAAGAGGTTAAATCTTGGATGAAAAGGGAAAACAAAAGGGTTGCCCTGAAACATCCATGTTTGTTGAGGGTTTTGCAACCTGCTTCCCATTTGCCCATGCATTCATATGAAGTGTAATTAAAAGCTCAAACAGGCCTTGTGGGATTTTACCTTGCTAGCGTGCCCCAAAGGTCCCATCGTTCCTCTACACCAAACATGAATTTAAAATCAGCAAAACATACATACAAACTGCCTTAAACTGCTTTCTGACAAATGAAATTCAACATAAAAATGTGATGAGTGGTGATTGCCCCGGTCAAAACCCTGCTTGAGCCTTGGGTATTGAGGAATTTGTTGTTTCGTAGTCTTTGACTTCTAGCAACAATATGTAAGCATTTCTTTTAGAAGATGAGTCGAACAATGATTTAAGTTGGTATGCAGTGGAATTGTTAGGGTCCCTTTTTGAAAAAAATGGTGTAATTAAAGAGCCATCGCAGGAGTTTCCTATTTTCCCAATGTGATTGAAATATGGAGATAGGAAGTTTGGCCATACTAAGAGGCTTTCACATAAACCTTGTTTTGAGATCCCATCAGGTCCTGCCACCCTGCTTGCATGAATCGCATAGAGAACCTCCATAATTTCTTCTGGACTAATCTTTACCCATTCAGGTTACTTGTCAAATATAATCACATTTTCAAATCAGTCAACGCAGATGATAGGCCGTTTCATTTGTGTAGAGGTAACTCCCACTGTGAATTTGCAACCTGTGAGGCACAGTGGTGTCTTCGCACTGTGAGGCCATCAGCTTCTAGTTTTCAAAATAACTTTTGGTCTTTGTGCTTGATGGTCTCAGTCATCTTCTACCAGTTAAAAGATGCAGCAGACCTTTTCCTTTTAATCACAAACGTATCTTTCAATACTGATTGGCACACTTTCTTAGACTGTTCGATTTTCTTCAGTTCCATGATTGCGTTTCCTAATGTGTCTCAGTGCCCTTTTTAATTCCCTGCAATTTAAACAACAGTCCTAATCAAACCAGTTATTGATGTTTTTATTTAGACCTCCCTTTAATGTTACAGTCTGGTGAAAATGGCTGAAGTTAAGTTCTCATAGTCACAGAGGTTAGTTTCAGGCGTGTCTTTTATCTTATCGATGGCTGCCTTTATGTTTTTTCATTCGCATGCTCCAATTGAAATAAATCACATTCAGTAGTATATAGAGGTGTGTTGCAGCACTTTATAGCTACAAGACTGTGACATCAAGTTAGTTATTCATATTTGACAGTTATGTTTATAAAGCACAAATCACCTTTGGTACATCATAGAACAAACATCAGTTCACTGTGACTTGTGTGTATATTTTCTGTGTGTGGAACACAGGCTGGTCTGTGTTTAGTGGCCATGAAAGCATGAGAGGGTCCTAGTTATCTCAACAGAGGTATTTAGCTGCTGTTTCCTTTTTAAGTGTGTACCATGTATCCGGCTTGCTAATCGATCGAAACCTCTCGCTGTTCCTGGCCCAGAGCATCTGTACTTGCTTGGCTTGGTGAAGCGCAAATTATTGGTTGCCTATAATCAGGGAGTGATCTTTAGTGCATTGCTTGGCATGTGACTAATTCTGAACTGCAGAAACCATCACCATTCAGCATCAGGAGATACAGTTGCAATAACAGCTTGCTGCTTGCGATTTGGGGGCTGTTCTATAAAACTGTAAATTGAGAGTTTATGTAAAGGACTTCCCACTCTGTGCATGTCGGTTCGGTCTGTGAAGTAGGAAACTCCTCCAGTTAAACTACTTTTAATGGCATGCATTACTGCAATTGGGTTTTGTCCCATTTTTAAAAAAAATGTTCACTGCATTATGCCACATCTGTTGAGTAAGCTCTTTTGTGCAGAGAAAATCAGCCAAGTACACATAGTTGCAGGTAGTCATAGCTGCTCATTTTTAGCCACATGTAATATGACTGTAGATGTTACTTGTTTACCAAAATTCTTTTCTTTCTTTTATTTATCAGCAACAACTCAGGTTTGATGGACAACCGCCCACAGTCTCCAGCTTCTGGCAGAACAGCAGTATTTATGAGCCCTACTCCTCCCCCGCCTCCGCCCCCTCTACCACCTCCTCCACCGCCTCTCCCGTCAGCTTTGTCAGCATCTTCACTGAGGTCTACAATGACCTCCACTCCTCCTCCCCCAGTTCCTCCACCGCCTCCTCCATTGTCAGCTGTATTGCAAGCCCCAGCAGTTCCACCACCCCCAACACCCCTCCAGATTGCTCCTGGGGTCCTTCACCCAGCGCCTCCTCCAGTTGCACCCCCTCTGGTACTACCTTCTCCTCCGGTTACCAGAGCTACTCCAGTATGCGAAAATGTGCCAGGTCACACACTTCCACAGAGCGAAGTACAAGGGCTTCCACCACCCCCACCACCCCCTCCATTGCCTCCTACTGGCATTCGACCTTCTTCTCCTCTTACAGGAACTACTGTTTCTCAGCCTCTCAAATCTATTGTCCCTGGTCCTCATGCCCCATTAATGCCACCATCACCTCCATCCCAGTTTACCCCTGTTTCTGATACGAAGCGCCATCCATCCACTCTGCCTGTTATCAGCGATGCCAGAAGTGTTCTCCTGGAAGCAATACGGAAAGGTAACCATTTTGGAGGTCTACTTGTACCTCTTTGCCACTATTCTAATGTATTGTCATTTTGCTAGCCCTCTTTTTATGTGAGGAATCATTACTCCTCTCTTTTCTTTGAGGTTTCCTCTGGGACTTCCTGTGTATTTTTTTTGAAGTGTTGTTCTTCTCTCATACATCCTTATTTTAAACAACTAAACATAAGGGGATTTAGCTAGTTTTGAATGATTGAGGGCTATGTGGCTTTATCTGATAGAGACGTAAGGCCGCAGATTCCTTATCTTTGAATTTCCCAGGTGTCAGATTGGATCTGGAATGTTTTTCTTAGAGCAATACCTTTGCGCGCCGGCAGGTGGGGTCGGTCGACTCCGCGTGACATTGTCGGCATCATCTCCGTTGTTGTGACGCCGCATCATCTAGATATGTTATTAGAATACAGTGGTCCAAGACCTCTATAGTTATCAAAGCTGAATTCATCAGTAGATATTCATTAATTCAAAAAGCGTATATACATTGATCAGCTCTATCCAATAATGTATATGTCCAAAAGACAATATAATAATCTGGGCATAAAGATAAGCAACAGTATCAATAAAGCAGTATTTTTAATTCATTGCTTCTTGGTCAAACAAATTCCAAGCTGCAAAGCATTACAACTCATAAAGGTTGCCCCAAGTGGAGCGTGCAACATAGCAAAGAAGTGCAGAAAGAGTGTATATCGTGATTAAGAAAGAAAAAAAGAATTTCGAAATAGATGGTGACATAAAATTTTCAAATTAATAAACAACACAGTAACGGATCCTCATTAACCCATCCTGCGAAACCTGACCACCTAATTGTTTAGAAGAGATTTCTCATATATTTTCAGGATAAATATATCATAAATTTTTGCACATAAATACAAAAAATGGTAGCAGGGTCCAGGTTATTTATATATACAGCGTCAACGTTTCGACTCGTCTTAGGGCCTTGCGGTCATTTTATGCCTGGGCCATGCGAGTCTTCATGCTGCCTACGTGACTGGTTCCCTTTCAAGCAGACGCATACGTTGCTTGAGTTTCTTGCTGGAAGGTTTGGAGCACCTACTACAAATTCGATATGGGCTTATAAAATAAACCGTTGAGGAGGACATTTTCTAATTTGACTGAACCCATTCACAGGGTAACATCCATCAACCTCTAATCAATCTAACTCGGATTCGTTCTGGAGTTCACAAGGATAGAGAACCGCCTGTCTTTTACGTGGGATTCTCACCACTTTACACCGCTCAGGGGACATCTATAATCCCCTGGTTGCCCTTTTTATTATCCTGATGAAGACTCGCATGGCCCAGGCATAAAATGACCGCAAGGCCATAAGACGAGTCGAAACGTCGACGCTGTATATATAAATAACCTGGACCCTGCTACCATTTTTTGTATTTATGTGCAAAAATGTATGATATATTCATCCTGAAAGTATATGAGAAATCTCTTCTAAACAATTAGGTGGTCAGGTTTCGCAGGATGGGTTAATGAGGATCCGTTACTGTGTTGTTTAATAATTTGAACACTTTATGTCACCATCTATTTCGAATTCTTTTTTTCTTTCTTAATCACGATATACACTCTTTCTGCACTTCTTTGCTATGTTGCACGCTCCACTTGGGGCAACCTTTATGAGTTGTAATGCTTTGCAGCTTGGAATTTTTGGAATTTGTTTGACCAAGAAGCAATGAATTAAAAATACTGCTTTATTGATACTGTTGCTTATCTTTATGCCCAGAATATTATATTGTCTTTTGAACATATACATTATTGGGTAGAGCTGATCAATCTATATACGCTCGTAAATCTTTTTGAATTAATAAATATCTACTGATGAATTCAGCTTTGATAACTATAGAGGTCTTGGACCACTGTATTCTAATAACGTGCAATACCCAGGTCCTGTACCTTTTTGGGATACCCCATTATCTTAATGGCATCATCTAGATAGGCACCACCTCGGCACATTGACGTCAGTTCCTTTCTTTCTGCGTCAGCCAGTGAAGATCTGTGGAGAGCTGTTGGAGATGGATCCACGGTTTGTCTTTGGTGCCTAGAGCGCGACCACAACTCGAAGTTTTGCTCTAACTGCCAGGCCATGGCTCCGAAAGCTTTGAGGGAACAGTCCCTAAAGCTTCTTGCGGCTCGCCACCACTTTGTTCACCCTGGAGCATTCGCCGGTGGAGAGGAAGGTCTGGGCACCGCTCCAGGAGCCCCAAGTCTTCATCCTCCCACTCAAAGTCTTTGAGTCGGTCAGGTAGGAAGCACAAGAAACATAAGAAGTCAAAGCGTGCTTCGACTTTTCCCCATCCATCAGCTGATGTGACGGCTGAGCCTTGGTATTCTAGGCCTCGTTCTTCTAAGTCTCTTTCTTCTAGGCCTCGTTCTTCACAATCTGTGCCAGAGTCGGCTCCGTTCTTTTCAGCCTTCATGGGAGCCAGAGCGACCCCTTCCAGCTGAAGGAGTTTTATGATCCCATGTGCCTCATATTTGGGAAGCTTGACCCTGCAGGCACACCTTTGGGCTCAGGAGGCTCAGAGGGTACTCTGGCGCCTATCCCCCCCTGCTCCACGCCGATCCTGTGATGGATCTGGACAGACACTGGTCGTACCTCTGTGACCTTCCCCAGCACCAGTCCTGATGCCGAGACTCTCTGCACCGCTCACGCACACCGGAGATGCCAGCCTCATTCTTATCCCGGGTGCTCTGGAGCCAGATCGGCGCCTGCCCGTGCTGATAGAATCCTTAGGTTCTGGGTAGTTTCCTCAGCCCTATTCTGAAGACCAGCTCTTACCACAACATAGACTAGTGTGAGGAACTCGATGAGGCCTTCGGACAGGATACCTCCCCAGCTACTGGCCTGCTTTCTCCCCCTACTGTGGCTACAGAGAAGGGAGCATCATACTCTATGGTGGTGCGAGGGGCAGCTTAAGTTCTGAACCATTAGTTCCCTTCTGTGGCAGTCAATACGAACATCTTGACGGAGGTTCTGCAGCCTGGTGTCTCCTCATCGGAACCCTTGCTGCTTTTCAGCGAGGCCTTAACTGATGTCCTACTGGGCAACAGGTCTAAGCCCGCCACAGGGGCTCCTGTGAATAGGCCAATTGCCCGCCGCCATCGCCCTGCACTGGGTGACCCAAATTTCCTCACCAACCACCATACCCAGAGAGCTTGGTGGTACAAGCTTCTACCTCCCAAGGTGCGCTCCTTTCTGCACCTCGGGATAGAGAATTCAAGAGGCTGGATAGTTGGGATAAGAAAATGTTATCCTCCTCCAGCCTTGCACTGCGGTCCGTGAACACCTCGTGCTTATTGGGGCATTACTCCCACATTCTGTGGGAATCGGTTGCGCAAGTGCTGCCACTGGTCCTGGAGGAGGCCCGGTCCATCCTCTCCCAAGTAGTGTCAGACTGGAGAGATGCAACAAAGTTCGCAATCCGGTTTGTGCTCGACGCAACCGACTCACTAGGCAGAGCAATTTCAACAACGTTAGCTGTTCGATGCCATGCCTGGTTGAGGACTTCTGGATTTTTGGTGGATGCCCATGCCTCTCTCATGGACATTTCCTTTGATGGCACTGTATATTTAGGGACGAGGTGGAAATGGAGCTGGAGCACTTTAAGGACTCGCGGGCTAAGGGCAAATCTTAGGGCCTCTCAGTTGCCACTCGTCCCCAGTCTGCCTTTCTCCCCTTTCGTGTCTGTGGAAGGGGCATTCAGTTGCGCCAGCTATGCCCCAGCCGCAGGACCGCATAAGGTCAGCAACCTCTGTGCGGCCTGGACGTGGCTCGTTCCAGCCCCGTGGGTTGGGCGGCCAGAGGTAAGATCAGTCCACCCCCCCCCCCCCCTGCAACCTCATGCTCCGAACACTCCTAGTCTGGCCCTTCAACATCGTGGGTGGCAGGATCAGCCATCACCTCCACCACTGGCAGGACATCACGTGGGACAGGTGGGTTCTTCAGATAGTCCGAAGGGGCCACTCCCTCCCCTTCGAGACTTACCTTTCCGCCATACCTCCAGCTTACAACTAGCTGACTGAGGATGACCTGGCTTTGATTAAGGAAGAAGTCATTACGCTCTTGCCCAAGAGAGGGATCAGCGCTAGAAGTAGGCTGTGGTTGCTATTCACGCTACTTTCTGGTCCCAAAGAAGGAAAAGGTCCTGCACACTATCCTAGATCTGGGAGCTCTCAACTACTTCCTCAAAAAGGAAAAGTTCAAGATGCTCACTGTAGCTCAGGTCTTGTCTGTCCTGGACGCAGGAGACTGGCTGGTGGCGTTGGACTTACAGGACGCCTATTTTCACATTCCGGTCCTGCCTGCCCATCCGGGCTAACTACGGTTTACAGAAGTCCACGAGCACTTTCGGTTCACCGTGCTCCCCTTTGGCCTTACCAACACCCCTCAGGTGTTCACCAGGATGATGGCGGTAGCCGCAGCTCATCTGCGCAGACCTATCTCGAACACTGGCTATTGAAGGCAAGTGTGCACCAGGCTGTTGTCTCCCACCTCCAGACTACTGCAAACTTTCCGCACTCACTGGGGTTCTCCATCAGTGTGCCAAAGTCCCACTTAACTCCCTCTCAGATGCTCCGTTTAATTGAACTGTTCCAACTATGATGCAGTTTCGGGCGTGTCCTCTTCAACGGCGAGTCCAGGATATTCAGGCTATGATACCGATGTTTCATCCTCTATCCTGGATTTTTTGGTGAGAATTACCCTGAAGCTGCTGGGCCTCATGGCCTCTTGCACCCTGCTAGTGACACATGCTAGATGGCATATGCGGGCTCTGCAGTGAGACTCAAAGTTCCAGTGGGAGCAGCATCGGGGGAATAGCTCCAACATGGTCCAGATCTCGGAGAGAACTTCACAGGACCTGCAGTGGTGCCTAACCGACCGCAATTGGGTCAGAGGCAGACCCCTCTACCTTCCCCATCCAGACCACACAGTAGTCACAAATGCATCACTCCTGGGATGGAGCGGCCATCTGGGAGAAGTGGAAATCAGAGGACTCTGGCCGAATCCGGACTCTACATTAACTTGCTGGTGCTCCAAGTGAAACGCTTGCCATTTAAAGCCTCTCTTCCTACGATCAAGGGAAAGCTGGTTCAACTGTTCACCGAGAACACCACCGCCAGATGGTACTGCAGCAAACAGAGCAGGGTGGGTTTGTGGACCCTTTGTCAAGGGGACCTGTGTCTCTGGATGTGGCTGGAACAGCGGGGCATTTTCCTGGTGGTTAAACACCTGGCAGGTTCTCTCAATGCCAGATGAACTCAGCCATCGATGACTTGCGGATCACAATAGGCTTCTCCATCTGGAGGTGGAGCAAGGTCTCTTTCAGCTGTGGGGAGAGCCTTGGTTAGATCTGTTTGCCTCCGCTGAGAACACGCAATGTCAGCAGTTTTGTGCACAGGAGTTTCCAAGGCAGCACTCACTCAGCGACGCTTCTCATCTTGTATGGAGCTAAGGCCTCCTGTATGCCTTTCTGCCAGTACCACTTCTGTCAAGAGTGCTCAAGAAAATCAGGAGGAGACTGGGCCCAAGTCATTCTTGTTTCTCCGGACAGAGCATGGAGAGGCTGATATCCTGACCTTCTCCAATTGGGCATCGATCCTCCAATCATGCTGCCCCTTCGGGAGGAACTTCTGTCACAGCAGAAGGGGAGGGTCCTCCACCGGAACCTGTTAACTCTGTCTTCTTGTGTGGAGATTGAGCGGCAGCAGTTGACAGCGTTCAACCTTCCTCCCGAAGTCTGTAATTACTGTAATGAAGCCAGATGTCCCTTTACCAAGACTGTGTAAACCTGCCAGTGGCAAAAATGTGTAAAATACTGTACAGAAAGATCCATTGATCATCTTCTTTCTGCTTCCTTCTCTCAAGTCGTTCTCGTTATTGTGACCCTTGCCCAGCAGGGCTCTGTCTGGGCACTCTCATAGGGTACATTTCGGCCCTGTCTGCCTTCTTGAGGCTGCCAGACCAACCCTCCTTATTTAATTCTCTTATTGTAAAATAGATTTTTTTTAATTTTTTTTTTATTGAGAATTCATTGGTACAAAACAGATACAGCTTAATAAAGAAAAATCCATTATCTCGTAATAAAGTTCAATAAGCAAAAAAGCATCATAGATAAAACCAGACATTCAATATAAAAATAGATAGGTGGTTACATATAAGAATAAATATACATATAAGAGACTCATCACCGGTTAATTATAACTGCCCCTCCCTCCAGTTTTTAAGGGGGTCCCATATCTTATTACCAAAATCACGCCTTTTCTTACCCTTATAGAAATATAGAGTAGATTTGATGTTATGAATACCAAGAAGCCTGGTCAGCCACATTTGGAAGGTTGGGGCATTTGGATCCTTCCAAGCGGCTGAAAGTAGAATACGTAAAACGGCAACAGCTAAAAAGATAAAGGCCTCTGTTTCTTTATTCATAAGGGCCGTTTTACTATCACTCCCAAGGATCATCATTGTCGGGGATAGGCAGATCTTTAAGCCTAGTAGCCCCTCTAAAAATTTCTCTATCTCTATTTTTATCACGCCAAGCTTCTCGCAGTGAAAGAACATATGTAAAAGATCTCCTGGACCTTTCTGGCACCTAGGGCAGTTACTGTCGATCCTCATGCCCCAATCATGTAACTTAGATGGTGTGTAGTACAGATTAAAAAGTGTTTTAAAATGCTGAACCTTCAGATTTGAGGACCGAAGTACCCTGCTTATCCAAGCTCAAGGCTTTATCGAGGTCAGTATCCGGATCTTGAAGTCTAACTGCCCAGGCAGCCTCGTGTTTCTCAAAATCGTCAGGGGATTTTTCAATAAGGGCTTGATATATACTGCTAATCCTATCTCCTCCTCTTAGCAAATACCCCAGCACAGGGCAATATGGCCCGGGCAAGATATCAGAAATGACAGTTTTAACTGTTTGTGAAACTTGGAGATACTTAACGATTTGATCGCTGGGGTGACCATACTTCTCTTGTAACCAATTGAAGCTAACAGTGCTTCCATTCAACATCACGTCGCCCACAGTCCGAATACCCAGCTGCTCCCAGCATTTCCAAGCCCCATCCACACTCAAATTTGGTATATACCCTGAGTTCCACAACGGGGTATATAGATTAATCTTAGGGATATGACACAGTTGCTGCAGATTTTTCCACAAATCCCAGGCGCTCAACGCCGCCTTATACCGGGATTTAAAAAAAAATCTACGACTGGTTTTTCTCAACAATACCCCCACGGCCTCCTTTCCCATCAGTAGTTCATAGATTGATGGCAAGACATATAGATCGGAGGTAGGATCATATGTATATCTCCCACTGGATACTGACTCAAATAATATAGACATCTGAGTCAACAAACCAGCCCAATGGTAGAATCTTATATTTGGAATTGCCAAACCTCCACGTTCCTGAGGGAGTGTCATAAATTTTGCTGCCCTCCTAGTTTTACCATACTGCCATAAAAAACTGTTAAAGATAGACTCGATCTTTTTTAACATCTCATCCTCAATTAAATAGGGTATACATCTAAACAGATAAAGGAGTTTGGGCAGCATAGTCATCTTTAACACGTTGGCTCTCCCTATGAGTGTTAGGTGCAATGAGTCTATCCGCTTTAAATCCAGTTCGATTTTTTTAAGGAGCGGGGAATAATTATCCTGAATAATAGAACCTGTTTCAGCATTAATTACTACCCCAAGATAAGTGGCAGAATCAACATATCTTTGATCGATTTTAACAATCTCCTTTGAACAGATCACCTGGGTTTTTGACTCATTCAGGCAGTACCCCGAATGCATGCCAAACTCCCTAGTGACCTCTACCAGTATCCGCATGGCCTCAGCTGGCTTTGGTGTAATCACTGCCAGATCATCGGCGTATGCCAATATTTTACTAGCAAATCCATTAGTTACTGCTGGCTGTATTCCCCCATTCTCGAGAATTTGCCTAACCAGCGGGTCAATATACAGAGCAAACAGGATAGGTGAGCAGGAGCAACCCTGACGGGTGCCCCTGCTTATCCTAATCCTGTCCGAACTCTGGCCCATCAGCTGAATTCGGGCCATTGGATCGCAATACATGGCTTTTACGGCCGTCCGAATTTTTGGGCCAAACCCTCTCTCCATCAATACATCCCATAGGTAGAGCCACCTGACGCGATCGAACACTTTTTCTGCGTCGAGGAGGATCATGGCGACTCCTCTCCCCCCAGCAGCATAGGACTCAAACAGCGAGATTGCTCTTCTAACATGGTCCGTTCCTCGACCGGGGATAAACCCATGCTGCCAGGGGGAGACGAGTCCACCAATGACCCTCCCCAACCGCATGGCCAGGATCTTGGCATACAACTTATTGTCCGAATTAATCAAAGATATGGGCCTATATGACCCAGGGTTTTCCTTCGGCTTTCCTTTTTTATGGAAGACTACTATGTTGGTATCTTTCCATGTTTCCGGGATCTTACCCATACCTATAATGCCATTAAATAGATCCAACAGTATTGGAACCAGCTCTCCCAAGAGACACTTATACATCTCGAGAGGGATGCCATCTGGCCCAGCAGCCTTACCGGCATCCAGGTCAGATAGCGCCTCGCGGATCTCATCCACCGTTATATCCAGCTCCAATTTTTCTCTTTCTGCTGGTCCCAATTTAGGCCCATTATCCGGATACCTGCCAGTTGGGCATGTCCCACCCATTTCCTCCTTATACAAGGTTTGATAGAAATTTGCGAAAACTGAGAGGATGCCCTGGGGTTCCACCACATCACGTCCATTCTCGCGGATGCTTGTTATTATATTCTTGGTATAATCTTGCCTAATCCTTAGCGCTAATTCCTTTCCAGCCTGCTCCCCAGTCTCATACACCCTCCTCTTATATGTCCAATATTCCGCTGCCGCCTTTTCTGCAAAATGTTTTTGTAGTTCTGCTTTAATTAGGCAGATGCTGGTTTGGCTCTCTCTACCTTCCCTTCCTTGGGTTAAATCTTGGCAGTGTTGTTCTTCCGCCTTACCTAAATCTCCCAAAAGCTTGACCCTGGTGGCTTGTTCTTTTTTCCTGACCTGAGCAGAATAACTAATAACCTCCCCCCTCAATGCTGCTTTAAATGAATCCCACACACAGTTCCTTGATGCACTATAACGATTGGCATCAAAGAATTCGCGGGCCCATTTTTGCATATGTTCAACAAACTACATCGGTCAGAAGCTTCCGATTGAATATCCAATTCCTACAATTCCTAGCTAGTCCCATACCATTGTATATAATTGCCAACGGGTTGTGATCCGAGAGGACCTTGGGAAGTTTCCTAATACTGATCTTGCTAATTTCTGTGGATGATATTAAGAAATAATCCAGCTTACTATACCTCTGGTGGGGATAAGAGAAGTATGTATAGCCTGGATCTCTAGGCTCCTTTGCCCCCAGACATCAATTAAACCATGCAACAACATCATAGACCGGAGAGCCATAGATACCCTTGGTTTTCTGCCAGCATATGAACTTCCCACAGAGAGATCCATGGAAATATTAAAATCACCGCAAACCAGTATGGGAATCGTCCATGTTGACAGTTCCTCCTCCAAAATTTCGAAAACCTCTGGGTCGTCCTGATTTGAGCCATATATGCCACAGATAGTAAGACCACACTCCAATTCCACCAGGGCCCATCTACCAAGTGTATCAGATTTAGCCCGTTTTGCCCCCCCAGCATAGATTTCCCCAAAATCACTACCCCCCATACTGTTGAAGTTTGGGCGGAACATGCCAGGATATTGAACCCTCCAACCCTCAGCAGCTGCCTCTTCGCCTATGGTAGATGGGTTTCCTGAAGGCACAAAATATCTACAGGTTCAGTCTTCACAAACTGTGCCAATTTTGCTCTCTTCCTCCAATCGTTTAACCCACCTATATTTATTGAATATACGTTTATGTTTTTGAAATTTTTATTGCGCACAGTGTCTCGGCGCATATCAGACTGCCTAGGATGAAGACCTACCAGATCACTCACTGATTAAATAACCAGGTTTTCAGGAGTTTCCGAAAGATGATGAGTGTGGGACTGGTTTTGATGGACAGGGGAAGTGAGTTCCACAGCCTGGGGGTTGCTACTAGAAAGCGTCTGTCTCCCCAGCTAGTGGTTCTGGTACGTGGGACCGCGAGGAGATGGGTACCAGCCGAACGAAGGGGCCTTTGAGGAGCATAGATCCGAAAGGCATCCTTGAGGAACCTAGGTCCTGAGTCATGGATGGCCTTATAGGCAATACAGAGTGCCTTGAACTTTATCCTGCTCTTGACTCTTAGCTAGTGCAGTTGGCGAATAGCCAGAGAGGTGGGACGACGGTTAGGGATGCCTAGCAGCATTCTAGCCGCTGCATTTTGCACCGATTGAAGTTTCGTTAGGATCTGTTCTTGAGTGCCAAGGAAGAGGGCGTTGCCATAATCCATTTTAGAGAAGACAAGAGTGGTGATCAAGGTTTTCCCTGCCCCTGAAGGGAGGTATGGCAACAGTTTTTTGATCTTCCTTAGCGTATAGAAAGATGATGAAACCACCGCGTTCACATGATGTTTGAACAACAGCTTCTCATCGAACACGATACCGAGGTTTCTGACCTTGGCAACCGGGGTGGGGGGGTGGACCCATTTCACTGGGCCACCAGATGGAAGACCATTCCGGTGAAAGGTTGCCAAAGGTCATCACCTCGGTTTTGTCCGAATTTAACTTCAAGCAGTTGCTTGACATCCAAGAACTAATGGCCAGCATCCCCTCCTGAAATCCTGCGGCCACAGCTGGTCCATCCTTGTGCACTGCCAACACCAATTGGGTGTCGTCCGCATAGGTGGTTAAGCGGAGTCCATGAGCTTTAATAACTTTCGCCAAGTCCGCCACATATATGTTAAATAATGTGGGGCTTAGCGAGGAGCCCTGGGGCACCCCACAAGGGAGAGTGAAGCTGGGCGAATAAAAAGTGCCCAGTTTTACCGCCTGAGTACGGTTGGCCAGAAACGAAGCAATGAGGTCCCTGGCAAGGTGAGTCACCCCCAGGGTTGTGACACGGTCGTTCAAGATGGAATGATCGACCGTGTCAAAGGCAGCGGACAGATCCAGGAGTATAAGGACCGCTGCCCCACCCTGGTCCATTATAGTCCGGATCTCATCCGAGGCCTTTATCAAAGCCGTCTCTGTACCGTGGCCCTTTCTGAAACCGAACTGGGTATCATCTAGAAGTTGATGAAAATTAATGAAACCCGAGAGCTGTTTGTTCATAATAGCTTCAAATATTTTAGCCGGAAAAGGAAGGCAGGCAATAGGTCGATAATTAGCGGAATCCTCTGGATCCAGGGAAGGCTTTTTCAGCAAGGGCTTGATGACCGCTTTTTTCCAGATTTCAGGATAAATGCCTGTCTGGAAGATGGAGTTGCATAGGTCGGTGAGTGGAGAAGTAATAACCTCAGTGAGGGCACTCAGTATAGAAGGGGGACAGGGGTCTAGAGGGGATCCCGATTTGATTGAAGTAATTAACATGGCAATCTGGTCAGTAGAGACTGCTTGAAAGTTAGCAAAAGTAGGAGTGAGTGGAGAGGGACAAGGGAAAGGGTGGACACTATGGCTTGCCATGCTTTTTGCTAAAGAAAAACCTTACTTTCAGCTGTACATCATAATAATAAAAAAAACTTTTTCCAGAACAAGTATACCATTTCCCGAGAACACCAGAGCTGTAGAAAACATTGTACCACAAATTCTCATTTTTTTCAGCTTTTTTGCCCCCCTCACCCCCCCCCCCGTGCCCCCCCGGAGAACCCCCCCTCCTCCACCCCACACCCTTCTTACCCCCCCTCCCACTGGAAGCACTCAGACCTTGGTCTGAGCTAATGATGGTTGTGTGCAGCAGCGTGGAGCATAGGCGCAGCTGTTTTTTAAAACACAACAATCATATGAACCATATCTTACCTCCCCCAACCCGTCCCCCCGAGAAACACACATAAAAAAGCAAAAAGGAAAAAAAAAAAAAAAAGAAACCAGAAGAAAAAACCCACTGTTGAACCAATCAATTCAGATAAATAGAACAGCAAACACATTCTAATTTTTAGACCCCTTGCCAGACTTAATACTCCGCCAGTCAGACTTATTTGAATCACAGAGAGTCCAAAAACTCCTTTGCCTTAACTTCTGACTAAAAATATATAGTCTTCTCATCTTTCAATATCTTGAACTGCTCTGGATTCACTAAATAAACCTAAATGTGCTTGTCCTGAAAGGGCTTAATCAGCTGGCGGAGTCTCCACCGCCTCCCCACCGCCGCGTGACAAAAGTCCGGTCTCACAAAAAAAGACACCCCCTCACTGGATCTTTTTGCATCGGGGCGAGCCTTTTCCGATATGATCTGCCGAAGAACATAGTTACCAAAAAATATCAAGACTGCCCTAGGTTTATCGCCGCTTCCAGCTCCCCGGCGAGCTCTAAATGGAGTATGATGAATTCTCTGCATTTCCGCAGCCCAGTTCCACTCAGATAGTTCCGGGAATGCTGTTTTGAACAGGTTGATCATAAAGACCCTAATGTCTGAGCCCTCTGCCCCTTCCGGAACTCCTAGGACTCGGAGGTTATTACGCCTCAACCGATTCTCCATGTCCTCCAGTTTCCACTGGATGTCGACAACCTGAGCGCTCTGGGAATCTACCTTGGATGATGATGCTGCTGCAACTTCTGCTTCGGTTGCCACAATCCGTTCCTCCAAATGAGTGACTCTATCCCCCACATTAGTGCATGCCTTAGAGAGTTTTCTGACAGCACCCTGCATCTTACGCATTGCTGCCTGTGACTTCCGAGTGTCCTGGCTAGCTTCTTCTCTATGCGTAAGGATGGTCTGATATATGACATCCAATGATGGAGGGTACGATGATGGGGCCTCGGCGTTAGGGTTTCCCTGAAGGGGCGTAGCTGAAGAGTGGTCCCAGGTCAGATCCCGCATCTGATGTGCACGGGCCTCTCCCTGACCAACAGGTCATTTGGCCGTGCTGGGCGGGTCCCGTTCTAAATCACGGTCACTATCAGAATCCAGATTGCTCCCTTCCTGGGAGCTCCTCTCCTCATCGGACCATTCTGCATCCTCTGTCACCGGGAAGAAGCACTCGCTGCTATCTTTCTCTTGCTCCTTACCCCCTTCATCCGTGAGAGTGAGCTGGGCTAGTGGGGGGCACAATAACGTAATTTCTTTCTCCTTCACTTTATCCGTACCCCCTTCAATCGCCAAACCTTGCCCCGTGGCCTCCTCCAGCTGATCATTCAGCAGTACAGGCATTATCGAATGCAGCCCCATCAAGTTGTTCATCAGTACCTGTACCTGTAGCCACCGGGGTCCCTGAGGCTGCCTCTTGTCCCCTTGCCTCAGCCTGCTCCTCTGCCCGCACAGCAATTGACATTATCACATCTTCCAGCCCCTCTACCTCATCCGGAAGGAGGATAGATGCAGGGTTGGTACCTGGCCCTTTAATGTCCTTTAATCCTTTAATCTCCTTGGCCTCCTGTGTCGCTGACTCCTGGACTGGGGGTTGAGGTGCCTCCACGACCGCGTTCTTCTGACTCCTTCCCCCACGAATCAACAGCTCCGAAATAGAAGGGGACTGCCGGGGGTGCTGTGTCACCTGTTTACCTCTCTTGGGCGGCATTGGCGTTTCACCATGTTCACCATATTCACCAAATTTCGGATCCCCTGTGGACAGAGATGTCTCTTCAGAACCTAGGTGTACTTGCTCCGAAATTAGAGGTAAAGCTGGGGCTGCCTGCGCTGCCTGCGTCGCCTGTGCCGCTTGGGCTGCCTGGATTTTCTTCTTTGCTGTTGCTGCAGCTTTAGCTGATACACCTGCTGCCGTTTTTGGGGCCATTGTCAGTATGGTAGCCACAGGGTACTGCTTCCGCCGAAAAAAACTGATCGACAGAGCAACTCTGCCTGCTGCTCTTCCGACGGCTCCCACTACCTGCCTCGGCCAGCAGCTGACACGCCCCCAGCGCCGCGGACGCCGGTCCCAGAACGCCAGCAGCCCGTCCGTAGCCTCAGAATGCCTCCTCTCGAAGCTCACCGCTCCGGACCTCCAAGGAATAAACAACATCAGCTCTCCTTCACCGGGAGTCAGCCAGGTGAGCCGCTGCTTCTACGGGGGGTAGGGGAGGATTACTGCGCCTCGCCCACACTGCTGCTCTGCGGCTTACTCACACAGCCGCCATCTTGCTCGTAAAATAGATTTCTTAACGGGCTTGTGCATATGTTTCCACCTACCCTTTCATCATGCCTCAGTGGGACCTTAATTTGGTTCTCACCTTCCTGACGTGTGCTCTGTTCAAACCTCTGCACAACTGTCCCCTCTGGCTGTTTGCCATCAAAGCAGCCTTTCTAGTAGCAATAACTTCTGCCGGGAGAGTGAGCGGACTGCAGGCTCAGTCATCCAAGCCGCCTTACCTGACCATCATCCCTAATAAGTTAGTGCTTAGCACTAGGGTCCTTTTTACTGAAAGTCGTAACAGTAATCCATGTGGGGCAATTGGTCACCTTGTCCACTTTCTAAGCTCCTCTGCACCCTTCTAAAGAAGAGAAGTGACTCCACCGTCTGGACCCAAAAAAAGCATTGTCATTCTACCTTAACTGCACTAAAGAGTTCCGGGTGGACAACCATCCCTTATTTGGATCAAAGAAAGCTTGTGCGGTGCAGAAGAGGACTATCAATGGGGCATCCTCTGAGTCAAAAGTTGCTGCGCTCTGGACAAGATGCAGCCTCTTGAAGGCTTCCACCAGAGCGAAGGCTGCTACCACGGCATTTGAACATGGTGGTCCAGTCCTTGCCATTTCTCCGGAAGCAACGTGGTCAACCCTGCACACGTTTACCAAACACTACTGCCCGGGCAGTCAAGTCCAAAGGGATGGCTTATTTGACCATTCTGTCCTGCTGGACTACCTGGTTTAACTTGTCCGCAGTTCCTCCTCTGGGGTGGTATTGCTTGGGTATCTATTCAAAGTTAAAGAATCTGCAGCTAGATGTCTCTAGCAGATGGACAAGTTGCCTACTTTTGGTAATGCCTTATCTAGTGGAGACTTGATCTAGCCGCAGATTCTTTACTTACCCACCCATCCTCCCTGAGCTGCAGACAGCATTGTACGGTCAATGCTGACCCCCCTTCAGGGCCCTAGTTGTTCAGAAACACGCTAATGTCAGTGCACTTCATGGCTCTGCTCCTCTGGCGTGGAAAGTCGTGAAAAGTAACTGACTTCACAATGCCGAGGTGGTGCCTATATAGGTGAGTTGGATGTCACAGCAGCGGAGACAACGCCACCGACGTCACGTGGAGCCGACCAACGCCACCTACCAGCACGCAAGGGAATTTGCTCGAAGAAAAATCTTCCTGGCCCCGTCTGATGCTTGGAAAATTCAAAGGCAAGGTATATGCGGCTATATCATGTCTCTGCCAGATAAGGAGTTACTGAAGGTAAGTAACTTGACCTTTAGTGACCTTAATGATACCAAGCAGCGTGGTAATTAGCATAGATATTAGCATGGAACACATAAGCACATACACTGCATGGTTAATAATATCAGTAAACTTAGACATGACAACACAGCACTCATAAATGTTTTTGAAAATTAAATTGATTATATGAGCCATGTATTGCTGTGCTCTATTGTCCATTGTGTATTGATCATTTATCTTCAAATTCATTGAACATTGTCTCTACCTGTTTAACTCAAGTGTTAGTTATGGCAATCACCTACTTTGCTGTACTCTGTAAGTGATATGCTTTCGTTCACCTTCAGGGAGTAGCTTTACCCAGTGGGTTGAACACTATTATCAATAGTTTTGGTCGATTCCTTCCTATTCTTCAATAGCCAATCTCTGCCTGAATTACTTCCATTTGCTTCCCTGTTTCTGCCTACGAATGATAAAAAAGGCAGGAAGCAGGTGGCTTGCTGCATTGTCCATGAATCACAGCAGGTTTGCCTGCCTGCCCATCCGGTGACCCTTAGTGGCCTGTTCTTTTTTGGTGAAATACGTAAAAAAAGCATAATCCAATTTTTTATTATCCACTACTAATGCTGATTTTGTTGTGTTTTTTGTCAGTGATGTCCTTTGTAAGTGAACCCAAAAAAATCAGATGCTTCCTATTTCACTGATAATGTATGCACACTACTTCTCATCAAGATACATTTCATATTTCTGCTGGTACCCATCTAATCATGGATTCTAGTTTTTTCGCCAGCACATGCTTGACAAAGGAAATGCCACCTCCTCTGTGTTGAAAATATGCCATTGGTTTCTTAGTTCTTGAACATCTCCAAGGAGATTACCATATTCCACGCCAGGATTTTCTACATACCATTGTAATCTAGAATTTGAGTCTAATTGGTAAGCAATGTGAATCAGGACTACAAGGGATACGATCTCTTTTGAAAATGTGTTACTACCTCAATTTGAGAGTCTATAACTTTTCAATGGTTTGCGACCAGAATTCCAGTTGAAAACCACTGATACTTATAGTACAGGTTTGCAGTTCGCAGTCCACTACACACCTCTTCCAAACTACAAATTGGTAACCATTTCCAATCCCATTTTAGTTGTCGGTTAAAGTTTAACAACTCCTAAAATGGAATTTCAATGGAAACAAGTATTTTACAGCCACAAACGCTCCTATTTTGGAAATTGGAGCATTTGGAAACTGAAAATCGGTTGGTATCTGTGGCCTATAATTCTGTTTCCATGCAGTATGCATATGATAAGGGCAATTCTTGTTTCTCTGCATTTGCCTGAAGCATGCTGAATAATTGCATATCCCCACAGTACGACTGTTGTGTGCTCAAGTAGAAATAATATGAGCACTCCTCCATCTCTCGTCTTGCTCTTGGGTGCCTTGAAGTCACGACAGCTGCACTCGTCACATTGGTTCTTGTACTTTAGATCACTTGCAAATCAAAAGTCGATCACCTATAATTGTTGTAGCAAGAACAGGACTCTTAAGCCTTCTTTGTTTACGTTCAGAAGCATAGTGGAATGACCGGTCCAAAGCTGTGTAGGTGTTGTTAGTAGAGTGGAAGTGAGACACATTGTACAACAATACAGTTTAACGTCAAATAAATGTATTTGTCATAAAAAAGATCATATTGGAGAAAGGACTCTAAGCATGGGTAGGGGTGCAGGAAGGGGGATTTATTGTGGGGGAACGCAGTTGCTAAATTGGACCTTGGTTTTTCTATGTGCCTAATGGTTCTGTCTACAGTGCTAACCTGCAGATCTAACCTATTCGTCTCCTGACAGTGTGTGTGAATGGTTATTTTTCTGTTCTGCACATTGTTTCTCCCATTCCTAGTGAGCAGCAAATGTAGTAAACATCCAAGGTCATGGCACCACAAACATCCACTTAAACCTTTTCCACCCAGAATGGGGTATAGACGCTGAATGTGGAGAGGCAGCTAGGCTTGAGTGCTCAAAGACGAGCTTCTTTGCTCCTCTTCAGAGATAATTGATATTTCAAAAGTCTCAAGTATGTGACTCACTTTGGCCTTCAGACGAAGAGGCACTCAGGAGATATACAGCAACACACCTTCATGGATCATGACAAAACAGGCAGCTCCTTATGAGGGCATGTCCACCTGCTGCTCTTGGAGGGGGTATTTGAGTGTGATGATTTGGGCAGTCATAGTTGTGATGGTGACTTTTTTTGCTTCACCCAGCTCATCCACTCGCTCTCCACAACTGCATGAGAAACGTCCCCATCTGGATGAAGGACAGCTGCCTGAAGCTCAGCACGTACACAACTGAAGTGCTGATTTTTGGCCTCCACACCTGTCCGTGGAACGACCACAGGTTGCCATCGAAACTCTGACGCACCCCCAAACCGAAGGACCAGGCACGTAACCTCGGCATCATCCTCAACAGTGAACTCTCCATGAAACGACAGGTCAACACTGTCATATAAGCCTGCTTCCACTCTCTCCGCATGCTTCACACAATCTTCAAATGGCTCCCTATCAGCACCAGGAAAACAGTGGCGCAGGCCCTCCTCACCAGCGGCCTGGACTACAGCAACGTACTCTATGCAGGCACCACCAGTGAACTCATGGGAATACCCCCAGACGATTCAGAATGCAGTAGCCAGACTGATCCTCAACCTGCCCAAAAGAACACACATCACCCAGCACCTGAGAGACCTCCAGTGGCTCCCGATCCAGGAAAGATGCCAGTTCAAACTACTGACCAACGCCTGCAAAGCCCTCCACGACCAAGGACCGATGTACCTGAATCACCACTTGAACTACCACAACCCTTCCACAAACCTCCGCTCTGCCCACTTCACTCTCGCACACCACGTATCCCTGCTGCCACACCGGAGGACGATCATTCGCCCATTTCCCCACCAAGTCCTAGAACGCCTATCTCCCCCCACCTCTGAACATCACCCTCTTGCTGACAGACTTCAGGAAGAAACTCAAGACCTGGCTCTTTGACTGAAACCCACTACTCCGCCCCTGAATACTCTCACGGGTGATAATAAGCTGCACTTTAGAAATAGAGTTTGATTGATTGATCATGTAATGGCATTTTATGTGTCATGATGAAGTTGCTATGGGACTTTACCATTTGATTCATATCATGAGCTTGAGCGGTTGTTCCTTGCTTGGCCAGAAGTGTTAGTGTTCTGCTGGCGATACTTAGCCAACTGTATGGCAACGATGCCATGTTGTGTGTAGCAGTCTTTCATGTATTTTGACTCTCAAATGGATTGCGTCACACGTTGTCAAGCTTCTGTCACTTTTTCGTATACTGTGATGTCATATGAGATTGCATACAATTCTTTCTCTTTGCTAAAATCTTTTTTTGTTACTAGTCTCAGTATAAACTTCTTACTGTTCCATTTTAGAAAGAAATACTGCGGGATTTGGACTAGTTATTTGTGTTTAATTTGTCAGCCACGTAATTTTTTTTTTTTGCTTTTCAGGTATTCAGCTCCGCAAAGTAGAAGAGCAGCGAGAGCAAGAAGCCAAACATGAGCGCATTGAAAATGACGTGGCTACCATCCTGTCTCGCCGCATTGCTGTGGAATACAGTGATTCCGAAGACGATTCAGAGTTCGACGAGGTGGAATGGCTGGAATGAAGTGAACCCATCGGTGTACTGTGCAGAACTTGAATGCTGATGTCCATTGTAGTACTTGTTTGAATCTGTTCGGCCATTTTTAGTGTGTTGTATTTCTACTGATACACTACAAAAATAATCCACATTTTTTTATACTTCTCTGTTTACAAGAAGTTAGCTCAACTGAAATACTAAACATGTTAATGGTGGTTTTTACATGCATATTTCCCTTGGGAGAGCATACTTTTTGTTCAAATAGACCACTAAGTATTACGCATGGGAAACTATTGGTAGTGTAGACGACCATCTTTTTTTGGTTTGTTGCTCAACATATCTTACTTGTGCACTTTTATTTTTAGGATAATGAAGGCAACTGCGGTTTGAATTCCAAGAGCAGCGCTCTCTACTTATTTAAGCTGATTCCGTTTTTATAACATTTTAGTGACATTAAACCTCGCTGTCAGATATCACTGCCCAATTAAATCTATCATATGGGATGAGATTCAGGACTTCTGAATGCATGCACACACTTGCATCTCACGCCCTATTTCCCATTGTTGTGAGTTGAAAATGTTTAGCCCTCTCTGTTTCGAGTGGGAAATGTCTAATTTTGAAGCACATGTACGGGCTCAGCCACCAGAGCGAGAAGTTCGTGATTGAGTGTGACTCATCGACTCCACCCCCCCCCCCCCCCTCTCCGTCTTGGTGTGTGCCCTCCTGAGATATCCTCCAATTTTCCTCCACTATTCTCTTTTCCCACCTCCTGTGTACAGCTTGCTCAGTCACAGAACCTGCCACTCCTGTGCTGCTTTCTCTTATAGCAGCACCATCAAGGGGCGGGGTGCTGTATGGGAAAAAATGTTGCTCAGTGGCAAAGTTACTTACTTTGGAACCAAAAGTGTTGGTTTCATTCTCAGCTTCACTCTCTACGATCCAGGGCAAAGCACTACATATCCCTGTGGTTTGATTTCCTAGTCTTCCAAAATTTTGACAGCTCAGAAGTGTTTTAGTTTACATTGTGCTCGACACTAGAAAATGAATGCATTTATCTTGACCCACATTTCTACGCCGCAGAAGTACCATGAAGCCATTTGCACTGCAATATTTTTCTTGAAATGGTTGTTTGTTGACCTTCGTTGAAACGTGCGGTCATTTTCGCCTTTTTTGTGCAGCTCTTAAGGATTTTGTACACACTAAATTAATTACAAATGAAGTAGCTCTGCACCAATCCACGACACACCTGCCCTTGTCCCCTTTTCACCCTTTCTCCAATCATATACTCCTAATGTATATATTCTACACCGCGTCTGACCAAAGTTGCTCCCTGAGATTTTACATTATTACATTTTGAATTCCATCCTTACTTTTCAGTGATTGTTGCTCTGAGTGGATGGACAACGTGTTTTAATTGTTTTTGCCTTTTTTTTTTAAAAGACTATTGATAATGGCCTTATTTTTGAATGTTGTTTGTTTTTTCTTCCAAGTACATATTGTGAGGTACTAGTTTGCCTGCAGTACAGTAGTTGCAAATAATTCAAACCCATGTGGAAACTTCTGACTTAAACAAGCTGTGTAACTTATGCAACTGTTAGAAATAACAGTGTGATTTAATAAATCTTAATTTTAAATGTGTCTCAATTGTTGCTTGACTTTTTTACAGCCATACTCTTGTGTCACTGATTTCATATAATGCTAAAAAAATTGTAAATTTTAAGGCTGGATCCAAATCCTAGAAGCATTGGTTCATCTGACCTTTTGAAGAGTTTTTTTGAAGAGTGTGATCCAGATATAAAGGTATGCTTGTCAGTACTTTGACCCTTTTTATCACAAAAAGGACCTTAGAGGGAAAAGACCAGTGTTGCCCTCCACTCAAACGACATCAATAACAATGAAACCCTGTCTTATGGACGCAAATAGTGTCAGTATGCAATGCAACAGATCACACTCGTATCAGTGTTTGCCTTGGCATTACCCTCATATCTATCGTATTTACATGGGTATCTACTGCAATGCGCCCAACACCTGAAAATCATGAAAAAACGTTAATTTTTTAAATAAAAACCGGGAAGGTGGTTAGGTATATTGGTTAACATCTATTGACAGTCGAACAGAACGTCACACAATGACTGAAAAATCAGTCTATCCAGTGCTAACCCAAAAGTATTTCAAAGGTGTTAAAGCAAATTCAGTAACAAAAATCATCCGTCAAAAAAATATGTGACGAAAAGAATGACACCTCACGGGAACACCACCCTCGGAGTAACTGGCGAGTATTCACCAGACTGGGCCCCTTTTCTCATCACTGGTCGTCATTCAATTAAAAAACGAAAGTAGTACTTTGACCCTTAACAAATTGATTGTGAATGCTGGTATGCTATTCTGCTATTGCTATGGACTATCCGCTGTCTGATGAATTTCCACCTGGTTCCAGGGTTACCATTGCAAGCAAGAGTGCGACCCACCTTCTGATGTGTTTGGGCGTTGCAATTTGGTGCCCCTGTTAGTTGTCTGTACCATATTCATCAAACTGTGGATGTATGATTTTGGTGTTTATAGGGTTGGGCCGGTAGGCTTTCCTGTAGTTGCTTGTTCATTGTCCAGGTCAGTAAACAGAAACACACAACCCTGCAAAAGCGCTGGGGACTTGGGAGGTCTAGCGAGTGGGCTACATACATTTTTATTGAAAGGTGAGCACTTTGCAGACTATGTTGGTCCTCATGGCAATAGTCTAATTGTTGCCTGTTGGTTGTTCAAAAGAATTATGAACTGCTCCCCTTTACTTAATACTTCCATTACTGATTTGTTCCATCCATGTTTTTGTTAATACATACAATGTCAAATGCATGCTTTCAAGATGTTTGCCTTCATCAAGTCCACTAAGTTTTCTCCATGAATGGGGGATATTTGGCTGTTAATGTTTCAATAAAATGCGAAGCTGCAGGGCCCCTGGTTATTTGGCCAACCGAACTAATGTGCTTGCTTGGGTCACAATTACGTTGCTGTAATTAGTCACAAAATATATCTGGTCAGTCAGTCACAAAAAAGTTATTCGGCCAATTACGGCCATAAAATTACAGATGATAAAAACATTTCATAAACAAATAGAGCAGCATTTCAGGTGATAAAAAAGATTTCATAAATAGAGCTGCATTTCAAGGTTCAGGGCATATCTGGGTATAATAGTGCTTTTCGAATTAGACACTACATAGGGTACATGCCAATGATAAGATGCATAAAACATTTATAAAAAGGTGCGAAAGGGTCTCGGACTAAAAATGATTTTTATTAAATAGTCAAAAACTGAGATCAAATCCTAACATACTAATATGCTAAGGGTGGGGTAGTTATATTGCGCCAAATGTGTTTCCAACCCCCAGTGAAATGCGGACAAAATTTCCCACTGCCATGTGAATATTCTAATTCTCCAGCCTTTGCAATCGGTCAAAAGTCTCCTTATGTGGGTTTTTATTAGATAGAATATAAATTAGGGCAAATAAATCACTTCCTAGCATGAGCATACAGAGTGCAAAATGCAATAAAGTGCAATGTGCTTTGAGTGGCAGTGTTATTGCATGGACATGTAGGCAGTGGTTCTCCCCAGTCAATACTCCTAGGAAAAGCATCTATCAGTGCAATAGACTAAATCGCAGTCTTGTTAATTAAAGCTGAGGTTCCCATTCACAAACAAGGAGAGATAAGGCTCACACTTATGTGTCAAATTGATTGGATTGTAAGTGCGGCTTACAAGTAGATTATCAAAGGCCGCCTGGTGGGCCATTCCTTGTCTGTATCCAAATGCTTCCTTTACCTAGGAGATAGCCCAGGCCGGGTTTTCGGTGTACTCCTGAAGGTCTAACTCTAGAAATTATTTTTTATAAATCTAATTCGTGGTATATTGAGAGCATTGTCCAGAGAAAGACATCCCTCCAGTGCTTCCATAGAGAGTTGGACAACAGAGTTCCCCAAATCCTCAGCCATAAGAGTACTGGTACCATCTTTATCCTGTCACCTACAGGTGTTAAGTCCAACTCTGATAGGCACATAAAGGCAGGGCATGATTGGGGGACGACCTGTAGCCTATGAATAAATGTATTTTCTACCTGCTGAATTGGCCCAGGACTTTTATATCCCCAGACCCCTGCCCCACAAGTCACCACAGAAACACATTTGCTCTGATAAATCTCTGTCAGTTCTTTGATCGGTTTGTGTCCCAGCCTTCTCGCAGATGAAAACACTGCCGCCACAGCTCTTTGAGTATGAGCAGCCCTGAATGGATGCAGGCTGTGCCAGGTTAGGTTTTGATCAAAAGAAAGCCTCAGATAATTAAAACACTTCACTCTATGGGTTTGTGACCCCTACCCCTGAAGAAAGTCCTAGTTTTCACACTTCTAAGGCCTAGGCTCATTTTATGGTTTAAATCTTTTTAATTGATTTTAAAGATGCATAGGTTAACATTAGCCGCCGCCTTGGGGAGAGGAGTTGGCCTAACGGTTAGGGCGGTCGACCATGAATCTGGGGAACATCCTGGGATTCTGGGCAAATCAGTTAATATCCCCGTGCCTAACAAAAATGAATGTGTCCTCATGTAAGAGTAAGAAGCAAAAGTATAAGAGAAATAGGATGAAAGTTCTGGTGCCTGGGGAGGATTTCTGCGTACACATGGCTAGTGGTTAGCCACAGGTGGGATTATTCTTCGCTTTGGGAGTGGTCTCCTGAATGGGAGCTTGTGTTGGGGAGTCGGTGCACTCGGAGGTATCTTGGGCAGGTAAATTCCATAAATTCGGAGGAGAGGAATTTGATGGTGGTACCCCATGTTTTGTCGAATATGGGTAGAGTACGGGACAAGCCGGCTCTGATCTTTCCTATGCCCAATATCTCCCATACCTTGTATAGCCAGTCTATCTTAGTCAGGACCTCTTTCGTTCCACTACGAGCCAGCAGCGCTTGCTTGGCGGCTCCTAGTGTTACAGTGATGGCCTGTCCACGACTTGACTTAAGAGGGTATGTAAGGGGATTTGCCAGCCCCAGCAGGGTGTGGCTGGGCAATCTGGGCATTTTGGTGTGGTGAATGGAGTCTTCCTCTAGCTAGACTGTGTTCCAATAGGCCTGTATTTTCAGGCAATGCCAGAGAATATGGGTAAGGGTGCCTGGTTGCCCACAGGTGTGCCAACACAAATCGCTTCCCCTGGGTTTCCATTTTGCAGTTCTAACCAGGGTATAGTATCAATAATGTGCAATCTTTAAAAACATTTATTTTCCTGCGGTACTACAGGAGGACGCTCTGGCCCAGTGAAATATGTCCTGCCACTCATTAGGGGGAAATTCCCTTTCCATCTCCGATTCCATCTATGCTGCGCTGGGGTCTTAACGATGTGTTGGGGCTTATTAAAAAAGGAGTAAATATTTGACAGCAAGAGATTGTCTGACATGCGTGTGATGTACCATATCTCAAATTTAGTGAGGGAGTGGCCAGCATGTGGTTGCACCAGAGGTTGTGTTACCCAGTGTTGGATCGCCAGATATTGCCAATAGGGGTCTTGGGAAATCCCAAAGCCTGAGACTAATCCCGGGAAGTCCATAGTCCCCTTCTCGTCGAATAAGTCACCTATCCTTTTACAGTAGGCTTCTTGCCATTTCAGGTACCCGGACCCTTCCCTTGCAGGGGGGAAATCTGGGTTACCTATTAAGGGTGTTAGTGGAGAAACGGGGCTGAAAGGCCAAAGGGTTCCTGTACTCTGTCCCACACCCCAATTGTCGCCCTCAGTACTGGCGAGATGTAAGTGCCAGCCGGTCTATGTCGTTTAGGGAACCAGTTAACTTTCCATATGTGCTTTCCTGCAATTGTGCGACTTTAATTTGTACCCCAAGACCCCCATTGACTTGCTTCAGGAATGTTTGATGTCGTGCCATGCAGGATCTTTTCCCTTCCCATAAAAAATTCCTGATATGGTGTTGTAATTGCGCCAGTATTTGAGGGGGGGGCATAGTTGCAACTTCTGCGTCATGCATAGGATGCGGGGCAGGAGAGTCATTTTGAGAGCCGCAAATTTGCCTAGCCATGACTTGGTGTGTTTCTTCCAGTTAAGAAGTCCGCGCGTGGTCTCATCCAGTAAGGATGAATAGTTAGCCTTAACCATCCTTTCCGTCGTGTGTTATATCTGCTGCCTAAGTAGTAGACGCCCACTTGGGCCCACGCGAATGAGAATTCCTGACCAGTTGATCCTGCTCAGCTCAGGGCAGGGTTAGGCCAAGTGCCAATGTCTTTTGTATGAAGATTTTGAATCTTGATTCTGCACTGAATGTCTTAATTTCTTCTAATAGGGTGGGCAAGGAGAGCGTCCTGCGTGTGAGGAATTGTACCACATCGTCCACGTACAGTGAGATTTTGTGCTCTCTGTCGCCCATCCGAATCCCAGTAATCTTTTGAAGTTGTCTGACTCTTTCAGCAAATGGCTCCATATACAGAGCACAAAACGCAAAGTGGAGAGCGGGCACCCTTGGCGGGTCCCCCATCCCGATCCTAATCCGGCGGAAAGCTAAGCCGTTCACTCTGATGCAGGCTTCCGGTTTTCTCTATATGCAATTGACACATCTACGATAGTGGTCCCCTAGCCCAAATCTACACATAGCGTGTCTCAAGTACGGCCAATGTACGCGGTCAAGCGCCTTCTCGGCATCGACCGACAAAAACAGTGCAGGCTGTTGGGTACGTTAAGTTTTGTCTAGTAAGGCGTCTCGTCCCATCGCTACAGTTCCGTTTGGGGATAAAGCTGGATTGATCTGGATCCACCAGGCCTTGCAAATGCGGTGCCAGGCGAGCTGCCAGCACAATAGTGAAGATATTTAGTTCAACATTCAATAGGGAAATCTGTGGTACGAAGCGCTCTAAGGGGTCCTTACCTGGTTTCGGTATTTCCACCACCTCTGCCAACGACATTGTGGGGGTTAAGGTTCCAGTTTCACTGAATTCATTGAAAATACAAACAAGAAGCGGTATCAGTTCAGGGGAAAATGCTTTGTAAAAGTCTACTACAAAACCATCTCCTCCTGGAGCTTTCCCCACTGTTAACTTCTGTATGGCCTGCCGATCCTCCTCGGGGCTGATAACCACGTCCATAGCTTCTGCATCAAACGTGGAGGGATGCCACCGGCAGTCGACAGTCATAGTCGTCGGCGGCCGCCTCGTCCAGTTGCTTTGCATAGTATAGTGTGGTGTAAAAAGCTTAAAACGCACCCGCAATATCTGTATGGCTCTGGAGGATCTCTCCTCGGGGAGCCCTTATTCCTGCAATGCGGTGTGAATTCGTCTGGGAACTCAGCGGGTGTGCTAAGAGTTTCCCAGCTTTGTTACCCCCTTTATAATAGAGCTGCTTAGTACGTAGGAGCGCATACTCTACGCGGTCCCAGTCAAGGCCCTCAACTGCTTCCGCGCGTTAGTAAGTTGTCTCCTTGTCTACATCGCTCCAGTGTGACGGAGGACCCTTCTAGCTCCTTTTTTTAAACAGAGTTTTATATAGCACAAACTTGACCCGAAGGTATCGGAGCACTTTACAGAACACAAGTTGCGTTACATGAGGACTCGCTTTATTTTTAGGCACGGGGAGATTAAGTGATTGGCCAGATTCACAAGATGTTCAGCGTCATTGCAGAGACTCGAACCTAGTTCCCCAGATTCGAGGTCGACCGGCCTAGCTGTTAGGCCAACTCCTCTCCTTGACCTGCGACTCAAGTAGCTCCCGCTTGCCCCTTCTATCTTTGTTCAGTTCCGCAGCGATAGATATAAACCTGCCCCGTATGAATACCTTCAGGGCATCCCCACAGCAGAGGGAGCGGAACCAATCCATCATGATTGATTTCCCTGTAATCTCGGATCGCGGCCCGTACAACGGCCATATTAGAATCGTATGCGAGTAATTTATGATTGAGCCTCCATGATTTCAAATGAGAATGCCCCCCGGCAATCACAGCATCAGTGAAACGGGAGTGATCCGGCAGCGCAGACGTTCCTATCATTTTATCTGGTACAAACCACAATGCGAGGAGAGGTCCAGAATAAATCTATTTGCACGTATGTTTGGTGAGACGCTGAAAAAAAGGTGTATTCTCGAGCAGTAGGGTTGTGTTGCCTCCAAGCGTCCGTCTGCCCCGTCTCCCCAAGTCTCTGTAGCATGGATTCTGAAAGGGAGCCGGAGTTACCCACCCGCGCTACTGACCTATCGAGTTGTGAGTTTGGTACAATGTTGAAATCCCCCCTATCACCAAATCCTCATCTTCGGAGTCTATAATGACATTCAGTAAATCCCAAAGAAAGGCCTCCTGGTGTTCATTAGGGCTGTATATAGAGGTTAGGGTGTATGTGTGGGATCCTACTTTGATGCGCACTGCCAACACCCTGCCTGGTATTTCTACGTGTACTCCTATTACAATTCCCGGGAAATGTTAAGCTATTAGAATAGCCTCTCTGGCCTTCTTCCGTGTGGATGAGGAAAAATATTGTCGATCATACCATTTAGACCAGAGGCGTTTACAGTCTGCGCGCAGCAAGTGGGTTTCTTCCACTAAACATATATCCCAGCAGGCCTGCCTAAGCATTGTGAGGAGTGCACATCTCTTAACGGGTGTGTTAAGTCCCCGGACATTGAAGCTCATTAACCTGACCTCAGTTGTGGACATATGAGTGTTTAAAAGGAGGAGTGGGGATTGCCTTCTGGGTAGTGTAAAAACCGAGGTGAGTCCCCTCTGTCCTGGCCCATTTGGGATCCCTTGGGTTGATATGGTGCACTGACAGAGTCTACCTTCCTTATCTTCTCTCCCATTCGATCTCCTCAGCTGTAGTGGTTTCCGGGGTGGCGTCTTCCTCCGGGTCATAGAGTAGGTGTAGTGCATGTCTCAGTGACTTTTGAGTTTGAGCTGTATGCCACCTGGAGCCAGGGGTCCCCCCTCTAACCTGGTTCCGACTTACCCCACAAGTGTGTTGACTCCCACCCTGTTTCCCTGTATCCTCTGACCTTCGTATTGCTAGTCCTCCCCACCTGTGGCATTGTCTGTTGTAGGCCCCATGTCTAGAGAGATAGAAAGGGAGAAGAAAACTACAGAGACTGGATAGATGAACAAATAATTGGAGAATGCCGTCCAATCGGCATAGAACTCACTATTGTGCATGGGTCCATGTGTCAGGTGGTTGGTCATCTCGTCGACGAAGGTGAACCCATCTCACCTAGGCCAAGTTTCTTTGTCATTGGTCACCTGTAGTGGATTCTGCATCGCAATGACAGAGGGGAACTCTAGACACTGCGCTCAAACATTAGGATTGTCTCCAGCCCCCTCCCGGTTCTGGATCTGCCGGAGCAACGCCTCTCTTTATGTCTGGTTCTCCGTGGCGGTAGGTTTAGAAGGTTTTCCGCATCTGTTCCCTTTTCGTCCTCCAAATTTTGCAAGCCGCGTGTGGTTGAGTCATCCGCGGAGGAGCCTGGGGTGTCTACCTCCCCCAGCTCGAGACCAAGCACCTTCTGCGCCCGTATTGAGTGTGTTCCTTTATCCCAACCAAATGAGAGCCTGAAAGGGTGACCCAGCGGTAGCGGATTCCTTTATCTTGCAGGTAAGTTGTGGCTGGCTTCAGGGCTTTACTTCTTTGAAGAGTGAGCGGGGGAAAATCCTGGTATATTCCAACCTGTAGACCCTCTATTGTAATGGCCGCTTTATCTCTAGTGGCAGCCATAATGGTCTCCTTTTGCTAGAAAGAGTGGAGGCATGTAAGAATACCTTGATGTTGTCCTGGGTCCCTGGCCGGTCGCCCTGTGCGATTTGTGCGATCTAGGATGATTTCTTTATCTCCAAGTGCCGGCGCCACATGCCGGAAAAAACTGGTCACCCATTCCTCCAGCTTACCCCCATCTGCGAGAAGAGGTACTCCCTTAATGCGTATGTTGGATCTCTGAGAGAGGTTCTCGAGGTCCTCGAGCGTAGGTACAGCTCCTCGTTCGAGTCCCTGAGCGAGTTCCAGCAACTCACAGGTTTGTTCAGTGATCTCCTCCTCTCTTTGGTCTCCATTCCTTTCCAGGGAGTCCACTCAGTTCCCAAGTTCCTGTATCTCAGCTCTAATCTGCTTGATGGCGGAGGCGACATCTTGTCTCAGACCTGCGAAGTCTTCTCTAAGTGTGCCGAACAGCTACTCCAAAAAGCCACGAGTAATTGGCTCCTTCGTCTGTTCTCAAGAGGGATCTATATCTTCTCCAGTATTTGGGGTGTCTTTCATAGATTCACATGCCTGAATCATTCCCCGTCGTCGGAGTAGGAGTCCCACGGTATATAAAAAAGCAGTAATAAGCCATTTGTACATAGCAAATAACAGTTATAATAAACCAGGAAGTGAAGTAGCCTCAGCTACCAATGAAAAAACTTCCACATTAGTGACCATCCAAGTCATTATGTTAGACCAAACTGCAGCCAATCAGGCCACAGCTCCCACCTAGGTATTCTCCCCAGAGACCCAGGCTGTCAGATTTTTTACCGCACGTCGTGTGATAGGGAGTCTCTCTGAGCTCTGCTCAGTTTATTCTTCACTTTGAAAGTTTGAAAGTTTCTTTCTTTCCAACATGTCCACATCTAAGTCCCTTTTCAGGGCTTGTGACTCTTGTGGCAAGGCAAGGCTCTTCAAGGAAGACCCTCATTCTCCATGCATATACTGCTTGTATCCAGACCATCAGGCTAAGGAGTGCAAGATTTGTCGCACTTTTCCAACAAAAACCCTCAGGGACAGAGAGGGTCGCCTCCTACTATGGATACAGCGGAATAAGGACAAGGACTTGCCACTCTCTGAGGTAGGAAGTTTGGCCTCTATGTCTTCTATGGGATCTAGGAAGAGAATGGCTGAGGGTACAGTAACTACCCCTAAGGCTAAGGTGGCGAAACAGGCCCAGCACACGCTCGCTGCTGAGGAACCTTCGACTTCTAAAGTGAAGAAAGCCTGTCAAAAATCTGTGAAGCCGCCTGTCATTAAAAAGACTGTCCCTTTATTGTCACCTCAGAGGCCTACAACCAAGGCAGCAGCTTCTCTGCCGGTTTCCTGTCAGACTGCCACTACAGTGACTTCTACTGTGACCTATTCCTCACCAAATCCCTCTTTGGTGGTGTCCTCAGTGTCCTCACCTACTTATGTGCATGTTCAAATTCGTCCCATCTCGTCGACGAAGAAAGTTTCACCTACCGTCGACGAGCCTCCGTCGACGAAGCCCTCCTCAGCGTCGAAAAATCCCTTCCCGTCGACGAAGAAAGCCTTGCCGTCGACGGCTTCACCGTCGACGAAGCACCCGTCGACGGACTCATCGTCGACGAGGAAGACTCCGTCGACGTCGACGATCCTACCGTCGACGAAGAAGACACCGTCGACGGCCCCGTCGACGAAGTCGTCGACGACAGCCTCGTCGACGAAGAAGATAACGCCGTCGACGGCCCCGTCGACGGCCCCGTCGACGAAGAAAAATGTTCCGTCGACGACGAAAGGTGTTCCGTCGACGACGACGTCGTCGACATCGAAAAACGGATCGTCGACGAGACCTCTCCAGCCACAGTCGTCGACGACGGCGAGTTCGTCCCTCACAGCAAAATCAATGCCACAGGACTTCCCGGTGGCCCAAGGGAATCCAATGACACCGAAACTGTCAACTTGCACAGATCTTCAAGTATGGTCTGCAAAGAGCAACCCCATATCGTTGCCTTCTCCAGCCACCACTGCGGCGCTTCTACAACGCCCATCACAGTCTGCATGTATGTCACCACTCACGATGCCAGACAGGCTCTTGGATTCAGACGAGGACTCTGGTGGAGACTTATTTCCGGCAGCTACGAGTCCATCTGACTTGCTCATACACGTTAAGGAACAGGAGGAAGAGGAGCAGGTGACGCAACAGACAGGGTTGGATCCTGCACCACCATCAGGGACACAAATGCCCATGGAATTATTTAGAAATTTAATGTCCATGTTGCATGATTACTATCAACGTTTTCCGCCCTCGGAATCGGGCGAATCACACATCACTTCCCCCCCGCCTAGAGGAACTCCGCATTCAGTCCCTCCTAACATGGAAGAATCGGTACATGCCCCATCCATGCCGGTACCATCTAATCAACCGGTGGATGAAAATTCTGAAGAGGAGGCTCAGGAAGAAGGAGAATTGGCTGACTCGGATTCGTCGGAGTATGAGGATTATCAGGCTGACTCCCCTGCTCCAGATGAACAGCCGAAGGCTGAATCACCACCGGTGGATATTGCAATTTTCCATAGGATTATGGATAACGCTACCAAACGTTTTCTCATTACCATGGAGACAAAACAGGATGATTGTTTCCTGTATGATTTCAAAAATCTGTCCCAAAGACAGAGTTGGTCGATACCGATCATAGAGTTTATTTGGAAAGAAGGTCTAAAGATCATGGCCACTCCAAACTCTTTACCTCCAGTTTTGCCACGAGTGGATAAAAAGTACAGAGCGCCTGCTTCTATACCGGCTTGCCTGATTGGACAGGCCAAGACAGACTCGGTCATTGCACAAGCAGCTCAAAAAAGAGCGAAAAACCCATCATCTCAAATCTCCACGCCTACAGACAGAGACGGAAGACGACTCGATACCATTGGCAAAAAAGTTTCCACGATTGCAGCAACCACAGTAAGGGTTGCTAATTCTATGGCGATTCTTGGCCGATACGATAGGCAAATGTGGTCTGACATTTCGCCTTATATTAAGAAACTGCCTGAACCGGACCGGTCTGAGGCTATCAAAATTCTACAAGAAGGGGAGTGTGCGTCGTCAGAGATCATTGACGCTGCAGTGGATGTAGCAGCTACAGGCTTCAGACAATTGGCAGGAGCCGCAGTCCTTCGGAGAGAAGGATGGTTGAAATCTACATCCTTTAGACATGAAGTACAGTCCAAGGTCTTAAATATGGCTTATGATGGCGAGTTCCTATTCGGCTCGCACGTGGATGAGGCTTTGCAGGCCATAAAAAAGGATACTGAAACTGCACGATCTTTGGGCACTCTGCAGTTTCGAAAATCTTCCTTTCGTGGCGCAAGAGGAAGGGGACATTTCTCCAATAGGGGAGGATATTACCAACAGCGCAACTACACCACTTCTCAAAACACACAGAGGTACCAGCCATATAAGCAACAGCCTTATGGCCAAAGACGTAACTCTTACACACAGCCCCGAGGAAAAGCAACATATCGCGGGAGAGATAACACCAACAAGAAGTGAGGTTCACTTCCTGCCGCCAAAGTGTCCCCGCCAAAAACGAATTGGAGGAAGAATATCCCTACATTACTCAAAATGGTCCAAGATTACTACAGACAAATGGGTGCTGGATGTGGTATCCAAGGGACACATTTTAGAATTTGTAAAAACCCCTCCAAATTCTCCTCCAAAAGGGCCGCCCCCAGCACATCTCAAGGAGCTCTTCATCCAAATCAATTCCATGATTCGAAAAGGGGCAATCGAGAGAGTACCTCGACACCAGAGAGGGACAGGTTTTTACTCTCGTTTTTTCTTGATACGCAAAAAATCAGGGGAATGGCGCCCAATCCTCGATCTGCGTGCCCTGAACAAATTCATCAAAAAATTGACGTTCAGAATGTTAACACTCCAGGAGATCCTACAGTTTTTGGCAGAAGGGGACCACTTGGCAACACTCGACCTTCAGGATGCCTACTTCCACGTCCCTATCTTCCCCAGACACAGGAAGTTCCTAAGGTTCAGAGTGGCTGGCAGGGATTTCCAATTCAAGGTGCTTCCCTTTGGACTACGTTCAGCCCCGAGGGTATTCACGAAAATGCTAGCACCCGTAGCGGCGCACCTACGATTGCAGGGAATTCAAATATACCCTTATCTGGACGATTGCCTTATCAAGGCCAATTCCTACGCCACAGCAAACGACCATGTCCAAAAATGCCTTTGCCTGTTTCAAAGCCTGGGGTTTTCAGTGAACTTCGAGAAATCAGATCTAATTCCATCTCAAAGAAAGTCCTTCTTAGGAGCAACGCTGGATTCCAAGCTCGCCCAGGTCTTCATTTCAAACGAAAGGCAGAAAAAGATCAGAACGATGGCATCCACACTCCTCAGAAAAGAGTACGTTTCTGTTCGGAGATTCAAATCTTTCCTAGGGATGATCTCTTCGTGCATCCCTCTCACTCCAAACTGTCGTCTGAGGATGAGACCATTACAAGAGGAACTCAGTCACCAATGGGTGCAGATATCGGGGTCCTTCGAGGATATCATTTCACTGACGCCTCGAATGAAGGACACAATCCTGTGGTGGAGTCAGACACGCCACCTACAAATCGGCTGTGCCTTCCTCGCAGAAGTCCCAAGATTCATATTAACCACGGATGCCTCCCTAGAAGGTTGGGGCGCTCACCTTCAAGGGATGACGATCAGCGGCAAATGGGATGCTCAACAGAAGAAATGGCACATCAATCTGCTGGAGTTACGAGCCATTTTCCTCGCCCTAAAATCCTTTCTGGCAATCCTTCAAGGCTCCACAGTGTTGATTCGAACAGACAACACAACGAGCATGCATTACCTGAACAAACAGGGGGGCACAAGATCAGCCCGGTTGTCTCAACAGGCTCAAGAGATCTGGACTTGGGCTCTGGATCACGACATCAACTTGTCAGCAGTGCATGTTCCGGGAGTAGCCAATGTACTGGCAGATTCGCTGAGCAGATCCAAGAACAGCACTCACGAATGGGAACTGCATCAGCCAGCGCTGGATCGGATCTTCCAGAGGTGGGGTCTCCCCGATCTGGACCTGTTTGCAACTTATCAGAACAAGAAATGTACTCACTTTGCGAGCTGGATTCCCCACAGGGACTCTTGCGGGGACGCTCTATCGCTCAATTGGGAACGGATCTTTGCCTACGCCTTCCCGCCAATTCCGTTAATACCCAAAGTCATCAAGAAAATGAGAAAGCAACCGTGTCGAATTATCCTGATTGCTCCACGGTGGCCACGACAATATTGGTTCACGCAGCTTCTCCTTCTATCAGAGTGCGAGCCAATTCAACTGCCCCGAATTCCACACCTTCTAACAATCCAAGAAGGCAAGGTGTTTCATCCAGACCCTCAATCTCTGAAATTATCGGCTTGGCTCCTCAACACCATGAGTTTGCGCACTTGAACATTCCACAAGACTGTCAGGAAGTCCTGGCCAATGCTAGGGCGCCTTCCACAAACAAAACTTACAAACTAAAGTGGAAACGTTTCTGTGTTTGGTGCCAAACTATGAATTTGCATCCAATGACTGCGGAGCCAGAAGCGATATTGCCCTTCTTTTTGCAGCTCGCTAAATCAGGTTTGGCGCACTCAACACTTAAAGTGTTCTTAGCCGCCATATCACGATACCGTCAGGACGGTAAGACTTCTCTATACTCCTCAAGGATAATACAACAATTCTTTAAAGGTTTATTTCGTATGTTTCCACCTGTACGCCGGCCACCTCCATCTTGGCATTTGAATATAGTCCTAGCACAGCTTCTTCGCCATCCCTTTGAGCCTATCCATAAGGTCGATCTCAAGTTCATCACTTGGAAGGTTGCATTACTGCTGGCACTAACATCAGCCAGACGAGTGAGTGACATGCAAGCATTCACCATTAAGCCACCATTCTTGCAATTCACACCTGACTCTGTGATACTACGCACCAACCCGAAGTACATGCCCAAAGTGCCATCGGATTTTCATCTCAATGAGCCTGTGATACTTAAGACATTTTTTCCCAATCCGCAGTCACCAGCTGAGCGGACTTTACACACATTAGACATTAAGAGATGCCTTAAATTTTATCTTTCAAGAACAGCTGCCATCAGGAAGACGGATCAGCTATTTGTGGCATATGGCAGACCAAGACAAGGCTGTGCTGTTACCAAACAGACTATCGCCAGGTGGGTCTCATCCACGATAGGGCTCTGCCATCAACAAGCAGGTAAACCCTTACAGACCTTACCTAGAGCCCATTCTACAAGAGCAGTCTCCTCTTCAACTGCGTTGTTTGCTGGTGTGCCTCTCCCGCATATTTGCAGAGCAGCAACATGGTCCAGCAGACACACATTCACGAGGCATTACTGTCTGGATTCTTCAAGCGACACCGATGCCTCGGTGGGGAGAGCAGTCCTGCGAAATCTGTTTCAGTAAGGTGAGCCTCTGGTGATCTCTCCCACCTCCTTTGCACTCTTTACGCTTTCTTATGATGTTGCATTGCTTTCTTTTTATGCATGATAACTATGTTTTTGGCGTATAAGAGCGAGATATTGTATTACTGCTAACTACTCGGATTCAGGCATGTGAATCTATGAAAGACACCCCAAATACTGGAGAAGAACAATAGTTACTTACCTGTAATCTGTGGTTCTCCAGTATTGGTGTCTTTCATAGATTCACATGCACCCACCCACCTCCCCTCAGAGTCTCACCCAGACTGTTATGATATAGCTGTATATACTCTGGTACACTCCAGTGCTACAAAAATCTGACAGCCTGGGTCTCTGGGGAGAATACCTAGGTGGGAGCTGTGGCCTGATTGGCTGCAGTTTGGTCTAACATAATGACTTGGATGGTCACTAATGTGGAAGTTTTTTCATTGGTAGCTGAGGCTACTTCACTTCCTGGTTTATTATAACTGTTATTTGCTATGTACAAATGGCTTATTACTGCTTTTTTATATACCGTGGGACTCCTACTCCGACGACGGGGAATGATTCAGGCATGTGGATCTATGAAAGACACCAATACTGGAGAACCACAGATTACAGGTAAGTAACTATTGTTCTTTCTCCTGTGGTGGGGCCCTCTGGTGTTCTGCCTTTTTGGTGCCTGGTTTCTGCAGGAGGTCCTTGATCGTCGGATCTTTATGTGTACGGTGCGCAGTCATCGCTATAGGGGCGCTTCACTCTTCTGTTTGGAGTACTGCCGCTCAATCAGCCTTCTCTAGGGTACACAAGCCCTTTGGGGAATCTGCAGGCCCGGCGGAGTGAATCCTTGTGCTATCTTTACGTGAGGACACACTTCTCCTTCAGTCTCAAAGGGTGTTCGATCCACGGTGTGTAGTCAACTATGCCCCCACCCCCAGTTCTGAGTTGGCTTGCAGTGCTCTGATCTGGTTAGAGCACGTGTATTTATTTATTTTTATTTATTTGTTTTAAGAGTTTTACATAGCGCTGGCTAGACCCTGAGGTTTCAGAGCGCTTTACATGAGGTTCCACAAAATTACAAGATTACATGAGTTCCAATTGACATCAGTTGCTAGACAAACAATTGCAAGAGCATAGAAGACGAGATAAGTGAAGTGTAGAGGGGAAGGGGGTAAGGGTAATGGGGTAGGAGGGAGAGACGGCAGAAAGACAGAGGAAAGTCTGCCCAAAGTCCGGCTGGGTAGGTGACGGTCGAGGGGGAAGTCCCAAAACCCATCTCCTCTATAGCTATCAGGTAGCTCCACCGGGCGTTGGCCAAATAGTTAGGTCTCAATGGGAAAACATTTAAAGAACATGGAGGGCAAAATAAATGTAGCGTAGAGGGGAGGGGGCAGGGAAGGATGAGAGTGAGATTAGGGGAAGAGACAAGGAGAGACAAAATGAAGTCTATCTAAAGGCCGACTGGGTAGGTGACAACCAAGGAGGGAGTCCATGGCCCATCTCCCCTATAGCTAAACCAGGTAGCTCCATCGGGCATCAGACAAAATAGTTCAGTCTCAATACATAGAGAGAGGAGAGAAGGAGAGATATAATAGAGGGTGGATGCGGGAAGAGACGAAAGGAAGTCTGGCTAAAGACCGACTGGGTAGGTGACGTCCAAGGAGGGAATCCCCGACCTGTCTCCCCTATAGCTAACATCAAAACAACAAAGAAGGGAGGATAGAGGTTTCTAAAGAATAGAATCTACCTCCGATTAGACTTTCTATAAACAATGGGATTCTATCCTGTGTTTCTAATTTTTTGTTTGTTTTTTTATAATTACTTTTGTGATAGGTGAAAGAGGCTTGTCTCTAGAAATGTTAGAGAGAAGCACTATGTGTTTTTAAAATACCCCTCACACACTATGAGTCCCATAGTGTCATGCTTCATCATAGGGGTCTTCCCGTCCCTCTACAGGGCGGGGCGTGCTACGCCCTACGACTACGCGGGAACACTTATTTGTGAAAGGACTATGTGTGTGGTGAATTGTTGTGAGAGTGATAGGGAAAGTGAGGAATGTTACAAGATTAAAAATGAGATTTAAAAATTTCCTGGCTAGTGGAGAAAATACACTTTATTCAGTTCCCTAGCTGGAAACCTTAAAAAGGGGGAATCAGATAAGTTGGGTGCACAATTTACTCCCTACTTGGTCGACATGTTTCGAACGCAGTCCCCTCTGCGTTTCTCATCGGGACCCAGATACGATCCCTACTACACTCTACAGGCATCAAGTGGATATATAGTATGCCTTATATCGCACGGAGACTGACCGCAAAAAAAGGCAGGCCAGTATTATCAAAAACAGGGGTAATTCGCCCCGGAAAAATTTACCAATTTGGTATCTGTAAGAGAAGGGAAAATAGGAAACAAACAACACATAAATATACAACCTACTGGTTGTCTGCTTCATAACACATCATCATAGTGTGGATATCTTCCATAGTATTATTAGAGAAGAAGAAATTTCCACATCATTTTGTGTTATATTTTTCTCAATTCATTCCCTTGGTCATAAATACTGCCATTTCACTGTTTGAGAGAGGCATTCCCCTTCGTAAAAATAGACCGAACCTTACACACCAAACACGATTGCACAGGCCGTCATTCATTCACACATGTATTCTCAAAGTTCTGGTACATATTTCATTTCAATGACATAGGTAATCGTTATGATCAAAGTGAATACATACACGTTGTCTCTGGATGATAAGCCACATGAACTAGCAAACGGGGAAGAAGGCTTCCTACTAGGAATCAATGTTATCCATTCTAGAACGAAATAAAGTAACACAGCATCTTGGGTTGATTGATGTTATCAAAGATAGGAGACTTATTAGCTGTGGGCATTGAGCCGGGAGTTTATAGACTCGGCCAAAGTCTAACTTATGTGGAAAACAGGAAAGCTCTTGCCTGCATCATATCTCCGTGCTGCTCCGTGGTTGGTTTTTGACAGACTGGGTATCCGCTATTTAACCCATGGTTAATTGCATTTCCCGCTTTATTAGTTGCTCGAAAATGCACACACCTGTGTGCCTGGCTTCACCCGGAAGTCTACTCATTCAGAAACACTAGTTTCTTGACCGTTGATTGGTCGATTCTCTCCGTCCTCTCAGAATCGAGCCTGCTCTAGAGGCAGAATTTCAATAGGCAGAGGACATTCTTGTTTGTATTGTATAAATGCTTGTGTTATCAAATATCGGTCCAAAACGTATTCAACGTCTGTTGCAGCAAGAGAATTAACCCATTGTATCCATCTCGGATGTAAAGCTTTAGCATTTGGAATGCTTGCTTTTGTTACTGCCTCTAAGGCAGGTACAGGAGTTATGACCATAATGGTTTTCCCGTGTGTGAGGGCTCTCTCTTTTGCTACTGCAGTTTGAACCGCTGTCAGAATTTTTTCTGTTGAAGTGAATTTCATTTCTGCTTGTGTGTACAAGTCTGATTCGTATGCTATTGGTACTTTTTCACCTTTGTTAAAAGTTAAGTACGTGATTCCACATTGTCCTGGAATGATTCGGATCACTAAGTTGCTTACGTTTACGCGTGTTTGTAAGTGTTTTGTTGCTAACATCTCTGTTTGCAAAGAACGCAAAATTTCTGTGCGTTTTTGTGTCCAATTAACTGTTTTGAAATCAGGTTTGATTAATTTGTAGAGAGGTTTAACCCTTTCTGCGTATTTTAGAATGTAAGTTCTTCCGAAATTTAGGAAACCTAGAATCAACTGTAAGTTTTTCAGTGTTTTTGGAGGTTGGAGTAGTGCACATTTCTCTAGAAAGTTTGCTGGCAGGCTTTTGCCTTCACTCGATAACTCATATCCTAGAAATAGGACGTTGAGGTGGGCAATTGTCGATTTTTTAAAATTTAATTTGTACCCTTCTGAGGCGAATCCCAATATAATAGTGTTCACCCTGTTCAAGTGCCTATCCAAGTCATCGTCTGTTAGATAGATGTCATCTACGTATGATAATGCTTCGTCATCATATGTTTGTAGTAACTCTGTTACTCTCACTGAAAATAACACCGGACGATTCTTGAATCCCTGGGGGAGACGACAGAAGTTACGCCGTGTCCCCATAATTGAGAAAGCGGTCAAACACCTACTTTCAGGTGCAATGTTTTGACAGAAGAAACCATTAGAAATATCTAATGTGGTTTTATATTTTTTACGCACAATTTTATTCATGAATGCTGCACTGTGTGCATTTTGTACTGCAAATGTTTTGCAACAAGAGTTTAGATGTCTGTAATAATACTAGACGATATGTATTGTCTGGTGTGGAGACAGGAAACAAAGGATTGTTCATTGATGAGGTGCATGCTTCAATCACCCCTTGGTATTCAAGTTGATCTAATATCTCCCTGACCTGTTTTTTTAGCTTCTTGCTTAACTGGGTACTGCCTTTGTGCAGTCGGTTGATTTTTCAACTGGGTTTTATGGTGAGGAGAATCCTCATCCCATCCTACATGATTTTTATATAATGCAGGAGCCTGGGCTACTGCCCATTTCCTGGCATAGGTATATTTTAAATGAATTGGAATGTGGTTGGAGAAGGCTGGCATAATGATGTCTTCGCCATGTGGGCACTCCCTTACAAATTGTGGTGGCTAGTCTTGTTCAGCGAGAAGAATGTCATAACCTTTAGAAAGCCACTCCCCAAAGAGTGCTCTTTTCTTTCTTGTTATGCCCCCCTCCATCCGGATTGTTATTTTATATAACGTATGTGGACAACTAACCCTGGTATCTGCAGTTTCAACTTGAATGAATTCATTCAAGTCCACTGTCTCCAGATGATCCTTCAAGTTCTTGCGAGCTATGATGACTTCTGCTGCGCTGTAAAACCATTCCCGTTCTTGAGTTGTGTTCTCAAGATCCTCGGCATGTCTGATTTTTAGACCTGCTACTTTCTTTTTGGTGAATTGAGGTTTCTTGTTTTTCTGAACGTGTTGATCGTCTTTGGACTTCACGCGTTCTTCCTTGTGTTCTGACCGTCCTCTTCTTTCGGATTTCTGTGACGAAGTCTGAAAGGTATGAGAGGAGCGTGTATCAGTATCTTGATATCTATCAGGTTTTCTCACATTATCCCTATTCCTGAGGGTATACCTCTTTTCAGAGGGCTCCTTTTGAGGAGACCTACCTCGGGCTTGAGAACGCTTCTCTTTAGAAGTTTGTTTGGTGTTCTCACACTTCTTTTTAGAAGTAGTAGGAGTGTCTTTATTAAAGACCTTTTCAGGACCTTCAGACAGTTGGGGTTAAACTGATTTCCCACCCAAGCTGTCTCTGCCTAATTCTTCATAGGATTTTTCAATTATCCTGGCCAGTTCTTGTGGTTGCTCAGTAACATCAAATTCCCTTAACTTTTGGCGGATCTCCACGGATGCTGCTTCACCTTTAATATTAGCTAATATTATTGTTGAGACCTGTTTGAAATCTTTCAGTAATTTCATACCTAGATTTAAAGCAGGCTCTGCCCCGTATTCATTTTGAATTTGTTTCACGACATCTGGTATTACCGCCATAGACGGAACACCATGTGTTTTAGGGTAGATTGCAGCAAAGACTGTACCCCAAGTGTCGCAGTCCTCCAGATGTTGTGCGATCCCCATTGGTAAACAGATTGTTAAAATTCTGTGTTTCTCATGAGGGGTAGTATTAGGAAATACTGCCTCGATTTGAGTAATTGTTTGAGCTCTCCAGAATGGAATTTGTTCCCGTTTTGCGGGTAATTTACCAACGACTGAGTGTAAAGTCTGTGGTGTAATTTTATTTGTGTTCCCCTGGTGGGGGGGGGGTGCTGTGGAATCATTATTGCTGGTTGGACTGTAAGAGTCTGCATGACATATTGAAACAATTGTCTATAGATTTTGATTAACTCTTTAAGTTGAGTTAGTAACTCCGCATCTGACATTTCTTCAATGCCAGGATGTGGTGTATAGCTGGCTAACACTGGCCATGTTGCTCCTGGTCTACCTAGTGAATCAAGCCTGGTAATGTGATTTATATGTTTTAGGGCGCATTTAAACCAGAGCGCATCATCTTCTTTGTTGAAGTGAAACACATGTGTTACTGGATTTGCTTCAGGAAAGACTATCCATGAATAGAATTCCTATGTCTGGTGATATTCATGTGCCTCTATCACAAAAACTATCCTACCACCTCTTGGTGTTGGGCCATTTCTTATCTATACTAATATAATAAAGAGAGAGCCCAAACCTTTGAGGCGGGTAATCTCAGGAACCACAGCACCAATCACAACACCCAATACAGCGTTGGAAAGGGCAGTTGCAGCAGAAGGACATAGGCTATGCAGACGTCCACCATATACATTTAAAAGGTAAAAGAACCGTGCCAGTAAAGTAGTCCCTTGTGGGCGTGTCTGCGTTGTGCAGTGGGCGTGTGCTGGGGGCGTGACAAACGCTGGGGGCGTGTGGTACGTTCCACCCTTCATGCCATGTCTCATATCGTGTGCTGTGGGCGTGTGCAGGGGGCGTGGGCGTGTGCTGGGCGCGGGATTACGAAGAAAAAAAACGAGCGTTGTGCCCAATATTTCATTGTTTTTTCTTCCCGGGTTCTGTACATTCCAGCTCCGGGTGTCCACCCTGCTCCCTTTAAATACCCCTGCACCGCATAATCATAGCCCACCCTTACTCCTTAAAATACCCCAACACCCTTAAGCACTAACCCATCTTAACCCTATAAATATACCCTGTACCCACAAACCCAAACCTATCCCTAAACCCTAAAAATACCCCTGTACCCCAAAACCCAAACCTAGTCCTGAACCCTATAAATACCCCTGTCCCTCAAAACCCAAACCTACCCCTGAACCCTAAAAATACCCCTGTACCCCAAAACCCAAACCTAGCCCTGAACCCTAAACATACCCCTGTGCCCCAAAACCCAAACATACCCCTGAACCCTAAAATACCCCTCTACCCCAAAACTCAAACCTACCCCTGAACCCTAAAAATACCACTTTACCTCAAAACCCAAACCTAGCCCTGAACCATAAAAATAACCCTGTACCCCAAAACCCAAAACTACCCCTGAACCCTAAAATACCCCTGTACCCCAAAACTCAAACCTAGCCCTGAACCCTAAAAATACCCCTGTACCCCAAAACCCAAACCTAGCCCTGAACCCTTAAAATACCCCTGTACCCCAAAACCCAAACCTACCCCTGAACCCTAAAAAAAACCCTATACCCCAAAACCCAAACCTAGCCCTGAACCCTAAAAATACCCCTGTACCCCAAAACCCATTCCTATCCCTAAACCCTAGAACTACCCATGTACCCCATAACCCAAAACTATATCTGAACCCTTAAAATACCCAAACACCCCAAAACATATAACTCAGTACCCCAAAACATATACCCCTATACACATACTACCTTATCCAAACATTTAAAAAAACCATGCTTTTACCATTCATGCATTTACAACGAATTTCGTTGTAAATGTATGCGTAGTAAAAGCATATAAAATGTAATGCCATGCGTTATAATGGCATTGCGGAGTCATGGTACTTTCGTAATGAAAGTATGCGGAGTGATGGTATGCGGAAAGAAAGTTGCGGAATAATAGGTGTTTTCCCTCCCCTGGTAAGTACATTGGTGGCACGGCGGTCCACAACTCCAGCAATATACTCATATTTTTTCACCACCGATTTGAAAAATGCACAGGTCTCTCTCATTGATGGCCAGCACCGACATACACTTTTAGACACACCTCCCGCCACAAGTTCTAGAATTGCGAACTTTAGAGCTCGGCATCAGCTCAACATCCTGTGATTGCAGGCAAATCGCTTTGTCTCCCCATGCCTACCACAAATGAATGTGTTCTTCTGTAATGTAAATTGTGCTGATGCCATGTTGTCGAGTTCACGCTATATAATATTGCAAGGAAAAATAAAGTAGGGAAACTCGACTGCATCAGCATTGCACTGTGAATCGGAACGTTTCACAGGCCTGTCACAGATAAGAAATGCTATCAAAACGAAATCCTACAAAACAATATACTACTGGCCGGCAGCAATTCATACCCGGACAACGTCGGGACGGGCTGCTACTAAGTTTTATAGTGATGGATTTCCTTAAACTTACTGTTAGTCAGCGAGTGGTTGAACATGAGCCTGGAGGCAGTGCTTGATTTGTGCAGGTGCTGTCCACCTGCACTCATTTTTGATGACTGAAATGTAATTTTCCTCATCAGAATTTGACCCAGACCAAGAAAGAAAGTGACAGAAAAGGATGAAAAGAGGAGGGAGAGAAAGACAGATAATAGTGACCAGGGGAAAAAGAAGGGGTGAAAAAGAGCCTGCAAGAGTGAAATAAATGTGCATGGGGTTGAATAAAGACTTAGGGGCATATTATCAAGTGGCAGCGATAATTATCGCTGGCAGTTCTTAGCGAGAAATTATTTATCGCCGACTATCACTGGCAATTATCGCCATGCTATCGCTGTTTTAACAACGCATAGCGCAATGTTGATCATTTTCCAGAGATAGCTGTATTTTCCATGGGACATCTCTGGTTTCCAGCGATATTCCATGGAAAACGGCGATAACCTTGCTGATACGACCCTGTGGTGGTATCGGCATAATCTACCCCCAACCACGGTTTTCGCCAAAAACTAACGTCTGCTAAAATGCGTGGGCCTCCTTGTAAATATTGCGATGTACATTTGCGATATTTTACAAGGTAGTCCGTCAGGGGTATGCCCATTGACGCCCACTTTGCATTTCATTAGAGATGCAAAGCGAGGCGTCGGGAAAACTGGTGCTAACATGCGCTAATGCATGCTGGCTCCACCTTGTAAATAGGGCTATAAACATATCCCCGCTTTAGCGGCAAAAAGTGCAGCTAAAGCGGCAATACTGCCCTTGTTACTATGCCCTTGGTATTGGGAAATCCTGACATTCGTCAGCGTCGGTTATGGACTTCTGAGATACTGTTAGGGTACCAGCACTTATTTTACAAATTAAGCACTGCCTGGGGCGTCGCTGTGCATACTTTAGTGAAAGCCTTGGAAGACCTAGGTGAGCGCTTCATGGGAAAAGCCTTGCTCTTTTGGCCTCGTTTTGAATTACGGAGATTGTTCCACCAGTGAAAGGATTGGTACGGGGTCTTCTTGCTTGTTTGGCATTTATGAGGTTGTGTAGGACAGCTGACATTTGTGAGGCATCGTTTGAAGGCAAAATAGTCTATTCGAGTAAATACAGCACGTGGAAGGGACTGGTGAATCCACAAAATGCCTTTACACATTGCGAGACTATACGTTTTCAAACACGGGTAACACTCAACTCAATTCTACGGTAGTTGAATTCAATATTTAGGTAAATGAATTAATCAAAGACATAACTGCCACCTCATCTACCCTGAATGCATTGAAAAGAGACTTCCTTGAACACAAGTTTCAGGGCTAAGGAAGAAACAGCTCTCAAAATGTGTTCACCTCATCTACGGTGGCCATCTCTATGGGCAAGCTCACATTTATTTCACATTTTATAACATTTCCACGTTTTTGACTGGGAGAAGAAACTGCATTGAGATTAAGAAAATATACCCACCCACCAGTCGTAGAAACTCAAGTACATTGTATTCTCCATGCACTCTAAATTCAGACAAGTCCACTCGTGTTTAAATAGAAGTAATCTACTGCTCTTTTGGTTGTAAAGGCACTAGTGTTTGAGATGTGAAAAGTGAAAACACGTGAGACGCCAGCAGCCTACCTACAGGTGTTATTTGCCTCTGGTAGCTTTCACACATTTTGCAGTGTTTACCACAAGGTGGTGATATTGCCACATATTAAGAATGAAGGCAGTATAAAAGCCGATAGAAATTGTATTTAAGAAAGAAAAGGAATAGGTTTGCTAGCTTTCCATATTTCTGTGCCAGTGAAGAAAGGTCTAAATTCAACAATGCCCATGGGGAGCTGCAAACCTTCCTCAGAAGTCTGAGGTACAGTCCCTTGGGGAAAATATTCGAAAGGTAACTTACTTGTAAAACAGAATGCGTCCGAACCTATGGTTAAAACGGGATACATTTTGATTATATATCGTAATTCCATGGAGTTCTCTGTAGGAAAGGCGTTTGTTTGGGCATTTAGTGGAAATAAATTGACATTAACGCAGGTTCAGTGAATAGCACTTGTTTCTTCCCAAAGGACTGCGTTGGGATCTATCATGTAAAGCAGATTCAGCAAATACATGTGAACGGCTATTTTTTCAGCCTTGTAAGCTACCCTCCCATAGTATAAAATTAATTCTGACAATAGATACATGTTGCTAGATATACATATAAACACGATCTGTGTATAGAGAGCATTTGTAAGGTGGGAATGTTTATTTGCATAATGTTGAGGAAGGTTTGGAGGCATTGCAAATTGTTCTTAAAGACAGTTTAAGTCATACGCTGGATGTCAGCATGGCTCTAAGGTTGTATGCGATTGTGAGACCCTTTAGCCTTATGTTGATATTCCCTCAAACATTTTAACTTCACCCTCCTATTTTGCTGAATTTGTTTTTGTTGTCCATAAGACTCTGTGCACTTTAGCATTGCTAACAAGTGCTAACGGGCTTGTGCTCACTCCCTAAAACATGGTAAAAGTGGCTTACACATACTTCCCCTGTGCATCTGTGTACCTTCCATGTACTTGGATCTGTGTGTCTGTTACTTTTCTCCTGAAAAAGCATATTCAATGCACTACCCTATTTCTCATCCTGTGCCTCTATCAACATCTTTAATCTACCTATACTTACCTCCTTTATGTATCTATATACTTTCAATGTAATTATGGATCATCACTTTTTTCTAATTAAGCATTTCCAATGCACTACCCTATTTCTCAACCTATACTTCGCTCAATATATCTTCTAGCCCAACCTTCTGACTCATTTCAAACTTCTTCTACTTCTCCTTCCAATGCACTACCCTATCTTTCATCCTATACATCTATCAATATATCCTCTACATCCCCTCTCTCCTTTATCCCAAACCCCATACCACTACTATGATTGCCAAAATAACCCTTTCTAGACTCTCTCCTACTCTACCCCTCCTTGCATCATCTGACACCTCTTTCACTATACCGATCCCCTAAAACAAACCTTTCTAAACTCTTTCCTCTGAGTCCTCCCCTCCAAAACTCCTTTTTACTCATACAAAGCCTCCTCCTATTGCTAAGACCTAAAAAAAAAATCTTTCAATCTTGTATCCCTCCACTCTCCTTTTCAATCGAAATTAACAGACTAACATGTTCACTTCTCAAATTCCATATTATACTATACTAATATACCACCCAAATAACTGAATAACATAGCCACTACTCAAATTACTTCATATTTTTTACTATACTAATTTTCAACAGTAATCCTTTATGGGTTCCGGAGTGGCGTGCTACTCGCCAGAAAAGCGATTCAACACCCATCAGGGGTAACAAGTGCTATATGAATGTAAATCTTTCTTCCCCTTTTATCCCTCCGCTATCTTTCTCACGCCAAGTAATGCGTTAATATCCACCAGTGAAATTACTTCATATTTCACCATATTAATTCACCACTAATCCTTTGTAGGCTTCCTGAATAGCGTGCGTCAACACGCACTATATAAATACAAACCTTTGTCCTCCTCTATCGTTCTGCTATCATTCCAAATCCAAATAACTGACTAACCTATCCACCACTTAAAATGTACTTGCATGTTTCACTATACTAATTTAACATTAATCCTCCATGGGTCCCGGAGTAGCGTCGTCAGTGGTAGTAAGCGCTATATAAATGCAATTACAATACAATACAATTCTGGGCTACCCATTAAAGTAGCCCCTTTAAACATATCCTAGGTCTGACATTGCAGCCTGAATGCAGTTTTAAACTGCCACTTCGACTTGGCAAAAAAACCTCCTTGGCAAGCTTTAAACTCTGTTTTAATTCCATATATGGCACCCATAGTTGGGCCCTAGGTAGCCGATAGGCCAGGGTGCATTGTAATTAAACGGCAGGACAGGTACTTTTAAGTAAACATGTCCTAAATTTGCTTTTTACTACTGTGAAGCCTACCTCTCCCATAGGATAGCATTGGGTTGCCGGATTACACTTAATAAGTGCTAACCTTTGATTAGGAGCAGGTAAAGATTTCATTTTTGGTGTCTGAGAAATTGTAATATAAAATCCTCTTTAATGGCAAAGTCGTATTTTAAGTTACAATTTTGAAAATACCACTTTTACAAAGCTGGCATTTTCCTGCCCTATTTGGTACCTGCAGCCTGTTCCTGGCTCACATGGCTGAATGTAGTTGCCACTTGAACTTTGTTTATTCCTCCCAGACAGGTAGAAAAGATTAACAACTCTCTCACCGTGAGTCTTACTCTTGGCCCTCATAGCAACTGGACGCAGACACATGCACAGAGTCTTTATCCTGTTTCAATTTAACCAACTAATAACCATCAGCTGGAAGCCTGCTAAATATCTATCTGAGCCACTGCAGCTAGAAGCCCTTCTAAATAGGGTAGGAGAGGCTTTTTTTCACTGAGCAGAGTGTACTTTGTGAAAGCATATTAGATACATTTCAAGCACTGTTGTCAGACATTAAATTAATGTGGGCATGCCCGGTCAAAACTACCAACCGTGAGAAAGTCGATTAGTCCATGTTTCCTTGATATGATGAAAAATCCTATGATGCTAGTTTCACAAGCTCTTATCCACCGGCACTCTGACTGGCAAAGCGAAATGTATTTCCAGACAAGTAGGTGGGCCTACAAGCAATTGCTAAAAACTAAGAAAGCTAGCCGACAACGCTTGCATGGGTGGAATTGAAGGAAGCGATAGACGAGAAGAATACTAGGTACTTTTGAAGGCTAGTAATTAACGTTGAATGGGAAGCTACTAGCCAGTTAGGATAGGATGAGCATTTATAAAGCACACTAAATACCCATAGATGCCAAGGGGCTGGGCCGTTGAGAAGAGAAAGGAGGATGCAGAGCTGCTGACTATAGTGAGAAAAGCTAAGACTTCAGCAGCTTTTTGAACACCGGGAGCGATTCCGCCTGGGAGATAGAAGAGGGCAGGGTATTGCAGAGTTTTGCGGCCACCACAGAGAAGGAGCGTCTGCCCCATCTGGCCTTGCGGAATTTAGGGGAGATCAGTTTTCTCTGGGAGGAAGATCTTAGAGTCCTCCCAGGCATGTACCATTGAGACATGGTTTTCAGCTGCTGCGAGCCGTTGTTATGTAAGGCCTTTGAAACCGTACACAGGACTTTGAAAGAAATGTGCTTCCTAATAAGGAGCCAATGCAGAGTGCTTCTTAAGTTATTCGCATAAAGTCAGCAGACCAGAGTTAGAGCCCTTTGTGATCCTGGGCAAATGGATAGATCTCCCACCATAATCATGATTCACTGAAAACTGAAAAGTGCACTTGGCTATGTAATGGATCAGATTTCTGTAATTTTCAGATATGGCCACTATCCATTTTTTCCTTATCACTTAAAAGCGGCGTGAGGTGATTCTCACACTCTCTCCCGCTCTCACACGACCCTGTGAACTGCTTGCACAAGGAATGATGTAACTTGGAATCCAAAGCTCACCCATGTTCATGTCTCCGGTCCTTGTACTGGGTAATTGCCGAGCCCATAATTTCATTGGTTTAAAATGTTTTTCCCTTTGTCTGTAATGCACTTTTATCTTGTTTTTATTGGATTCGGGTGCGATCATAACCTGCTGGCTGCCACTAGCTTGCCTTTAGATTGTCTTCTATTCTCGGATTAAAACCGATGGAAGCTCGGCCACAGAATAGAAACTCATGGCTGCGTTCGTAGGTTTTAAATGTTTTTATTGCGATAGAGGTTTTTGGTGAGGAAATAGGGAAGTTAAAAGGAATTACAATGCGAGGCATTTTTCCGTGGCTGATAGCATACTTGGAGGGAGCCCATGCGACTACGCTCCCGACAAAGAGTTAAACGCTTATAGAAGTAAAACCGCATTATCGGCACATACTTCCAACAGCAAATAAAAATGGAAAGCATTTTTACAGGGCTTCTGCATCTGCGTCAATTATCTCTGATTATAATTAGAGGACACAAAGAGCAGGACGTCATTCTATGAATAAAGCAATACGAACTTTTTTACAGGTACTATTTAGTATCATGACAAAGTTATAATGTGCGAGGTGGCCTTTTTCCCCAAAATGTGGGTACAGCGCAGTGTGTGTTTTCAGGCATATGCCTTCCTGTACTGTTTGGTCTCATCTGGCCCCGTATAGTTAAGGTTCACATGCAGTGCTTAATTTGTAAAAAATTAGGTGCCAGGGCCCTTGCCAGAAGGGTACTGCAACTTAAACTATCCATTGTTGCTGCCAATGACGGTACCAAGACAACTACTAACCCTCACACTTAGCAGGTATTACAATACATACTATTCCTGGCCCCCAAAACTCTAAGAATGGCTTGTGTGGCAGTTATTAATCATTGGTAATGTATATTTATTTAATAATGGCCAGCTGCTGTTGTAGTCATCCCTATTTCAGTCGCCTGCTCTGCCATGGGGCAGGCTGTCATATGTGCAGGTTCTGACAATTTAGTTCTGGTGCTGAGCACCGGAAACCACAGGCTCAAATTAAGGCTTGGATTCGATATTTCGTTTTTCTGAGCAGAATGGACATTTAACTGCTCATTTTCAGTTACTTATGTTTATTCAGTAGGGATAATTTAGAAACACATAGCATACCCTTTGAGTTCACCAAGGGTAATGGGGTGACAGCTCTGGCTGATGAGAAATCACTAAGCCAGTGATTCATTTAATTAGATTATCTAGGTAGGATGAATGTTCATATTTGACTCTTCCCCATTTGCTAAACAGCATGGGAGGGGCATTTAGACAGACAAGGCTCAAGTTGCTTTTCTGCTGACCACTAAATGCAATGTTACCTAGGAAAATGGCGGAGGTATTTCACCAAACCTTGGGACTGAATTTAATAACAATTTATGTGGCCTGCACATATTCAAACCAGAGTTCCTTTCCATAGGTATGGGCCATTGCCTTAGAACAAAGCACTGTACCACTGCCCACTGAACAAAAATGCTATGTCACAAACATGGGAGAGGTGTTTTTTGCCAGCTCATGGGACTGACTGAATTAGCAATTAACGAGGTCTGGCATATTCATACCAGAGTTCTTATCCATAAGTATGGTCCATTGCCCTCAACAAATGACTAACACAGACAGATCAGGTGGCTTAATGAGCTAAAGCTTTCACTATAGGGCCATGTATTTGATCTCATGGCCTCAGGATCAATACCTGACTGGTTTCATTCACTCTTTCATACTTCTGGGGGCCATAAAATGAGGACCATTGAATTGGGTAACAATGAATACCTGTTATTTAGTGCCAAGATACCATTTACAGTGAACATGCAATTTTACAGATACGCTTGTTATGCCAGTTGGGGATCACTTTCAGTGACAGCTAGGGCCCTAAAATATAGGTGTGTTGTTAATGAACACCTTATTATGGAGTGATAAGTCTCTTACCCACATCTTTGGAGTTGAAACTCAAACTCATGGGATAAAGTTCTCACTGACTATTGCCAAGATAATGTACCTGTCATTGCTTTAGCCATTAAAACTTCTAAATAAATTATGGCAATGCCTTTCCATTAATTAAGGACCTTGATGTGGACTCTCAGCAGGTTTTCAAAGACTGGAGGATTCTGCGGCAGGAATATATTTGTCTTAAAACATTTTTTTAAATTTCCACTGCACCTAGGAAGCCGACAGCATCCCCGCATAACAGCCGAATTCAAGGTTCCCGCACAAATATGCAAAATGTTTTTTCAGCATTGGGTCACACTACCCGGGCCACAGCATAATACTATACGACCCAAAAGAATGCCAAGATAACCAGGTAAATATTCTGTAATGCTTCCCAAGTAGGTTAGCAAAGGGAAAGCTGGAACACCAGTTTATTTTGGTTGCACCAGCTTATTGTGAAACCCCTTAACGGGTGCCCGGGAGGCCTTCAGCACTTAATACATTTCTTTGGATACCACCCCCTTTGCTCAGGTGACCAAGCGGTAAGCCGGATAGGATCTTGGGTGTCTTGAACTGGGTAGGTGAGGCTGGAGATGCAGTAACTTTGTTCATAACCCGCCCCCACTTAGTAATTGGTTTGGGGTTGAACCAGGACTTCCTCGGCGGTATTTGTACTCAGTAATATTTCGTGCTTTAAGGGACACTCTGGTAGTCACCATTCCACACTCAACAACAGACCAACGTGAAAAAGGGGAACAAGTATTTCTGGGGTGAGCTGGAGGTTTTTTTGGGATGTCCAGTTAAGGCGACTTATGCAGAAGTGCCCGAGGGTGGCATCAGCTTCACTATTAGTCCCAGTTAGTTTCTTGAAATAAATACCACTTTGCCCATGTTATGCGCAAAGTCCTCATGGCAGTGGACATCCAGGGCACCTTCAGCACATATTCATTGAGGATAGGTGCAGCAATATCTGCAGTGGGAGCAGTCCTTAACACAAAAGCAGTTAAGAAGATTAGCAAGAGGAAGTCGGAATGCTGCAAACGCTATGTGTGGCTCAATATTTTATAGGCACAGGTGCTTATCTCTGGCCCACTGAAGTAAGGATAATTTTTCCTTCCTGTTTATTTGCATTAGGGCACACGGCTACCGGTAGTGTGTGGGTCATTGTCTCACGTTCGTGCGGTGCACACGGTCAACTTTCAGCCGGAGTCATTTATCCAAGTGGACAGCAGATACAGGTCTTCAATTTCACTGGGCCGGTAGGGGCGGTCTTCGTCTGGAAGGTTTACAGTGGGTCGAAAAAGAGGTCGCAACCCGGGGGCTACTGCCCCCGGCACCCATCATTTTGCGGATCGGCAGTAATGATTTGGCGACAGAAGGACCCTGTTCATTGATCTGTTGGCGGGAATCCGCTAGGTTGGCTAAGTGATTCCCATATGCAACCACAGCATGTTTTCACAGGGACGGGGTCCATTTGTCGGCCCAGGGTAACAAGCTCTTTGTGAAAAGTTTGTTGCTTTCTTTCGTGATGCAGCATTTTCTCATGTTGCTAGGTGGTCATAATTGGGGGAGTCATGGTTGGTCTGGGAACCATCCATTCCTGTGGCGGTTAAGGAGTCATGTTTGGACCACAAAACGGGCAGCAAATGTGGGGCATCACAGATCTAAGTGCAGTCGGATTCAAGATGTTGTTGGTTTTTGAATACCCCGGGGCACGGGTGACATGGTCATTGGTGAAGGGCTGGGGGCATCGCTACCGCAATTGTCCCTGGCCCTAGGGGGTATTATGTGATATGCCCCCTGGGGAGTAGAGAGGATGCTGCCTGTGCCAGAAGACCAAGGTATGGCCCGGTTGCCCAGGCCCACCCCCCTGATTGGGTCTCAGGAGGTGTCCCTTTAGTGGGTTGCTCTGGCAAGATTATTTTTTTTTGGGGGGGGTGCCTTGCTGGCCCTAGCTCCCTCTATCTTGAGGGAGTTGAGAGTTCGCCTTGTAAACAATCCCACTAGGAACCGAGAGGTGGTCAATCATGACTCCTAAGGGAGTGTGAGAATATGCGAGCAGGAGATCAGATGTACTAGTAAAAAGTTTGCTGTATTAAACTATGAATTTTTGTATATATATGGAAATGTTATGGAATATGAAGCCAACTGTTGGATTTGAATGTCGTTTTTATGGAGTATAATAAATACGGCCAGAGATGGGTACATTCTCAAAACGCAAATCTGGTTGTCTGTAGTGGTTTCATATGATGGGTGTTAGGATATTTTGCCTGTGAAACATGCACGGAGTATTGCAGTGTGAACTTAGGTATTAGCACGTTCAGGTTTATGCTGCGATCGTTCTTACCTGCTCGCTTTTGCCTTTGTTGTATGCCGTTATGGTCTTCCTCCCACCAGCGGAATCCATGCGTCTTTTACTATGGCAGCTTCCGCGGTTTATCGAGCTGCTTCTTAGTTCTGCTACCAAGTCGTCCTCCGTATAGCCCAATGATTCCACAAGCAATTCTCCACAGTTTCAATCTTATTTAGCACGACGGCAGCCTCGCGTCTTAAATAATTACTGCTGTGTAGTCCGTAATGTTTGACGCTGGCGCTCTTTCTTTTTCAAACGGTGCGTCTTTTCCGGCAGGACCACGCCGGTTTAAATTTCAACAAGGTACAACCCCACTGTTAAAACAGTGGTGATTGTAAGAAAAAGACACACTCACTCGGATGTAGTGAAGTTCTTAAGGAGACTTCAATGCCCAAAATTTCAATGACTCACATTTACCTTCGTGGTGTGCCTCCATATGTTTTGCAATGGCATTAGATCAATCTTTGTGTGTTGTTGCTTGGGTGTGTTCTTGAATTAGCTTCTTTACCTCAAAGATCGTACTCCCTATATAGCGCTTTTTGCAGGGGCATTCCACCATATAAATCACAAAAGTCCTTTTGCATGTCAGGTGCTGGTTGATTTTTCATTGTGTGCCCCATCCAGTGTCCACTGTTTTCGTTGGTATTGCAATTTTGCAGACTTTGCACTGTTTGCAGGGCCAAAAGCCTTCCCTTTGGAGCCAGGTGGTTATCAGGGCTTCCTGAAAGTGGCTGTGTACGATCTTATCGCCTATATTTCTGGCTTGTCTGTATGTAGTGTTTGGGTGATATCCAATAATTTCTGATAAGGTTTGATACAATTTTAGACTTCCCCAGTGTTTCTGGATTATTTTTGTTAGTTTCTTGTTTTCTGCACTGTGCGTTGTTATTAACCTTATTTGTGTTTGGTTTGTTTCAGTTATTTCGGGAGGTTTGTGTAAGATATCCTTACGATTCAGTATTACCACTTTTTGAAGACTTTTTTTATTACTTTTTTGGGATATTTCCTTTTGAGGAATCTGTTTCCAGCTTGTTGACCGTTTTTTTAAAAATTCAGTATCTTCTGAGCAGTTTCTACGATGCCTTAAAAACTCCCCATATGGGATGCTCCACTTAAACGATTCGTTATGAAAGCTTTCTCCATGTAGGGTTGAGTATGTTGCAGTTTTTTTTCTATGTAGTGTTGTTTTTAATTCATTGTTTTCTACATAGATTTCTGTTTCTAAAAACACCACTCTTTTTTTCATTAATTTCATACGTGAATTTTAAATTTATTGAGTTGTTGTTCGGTCTTTCAAAGTCGGTATTAAATTCAGTTGTTGATCCATCCCAAATAGAAGATCGTCTATAAACAGAAGCCATAGAAATATTTTCTGACGAAATTCGTAATTTGCTGTACACCATGCCACTTTTTGTTCAAAATACCCCATGGTTAGATTTGCATAATTTGGCAAAAACGAAAAGCCCATGGCACATCCTTTTGTCTGTTTGAAGATTTGTTTGTTGAATTAAGAAAACATTATTATTCAAACATAGGGAGATCATTTAATTGAGCATGGCATTATGTTCTTTGTATTGGATGTTACGTTTACCTAAGAAGAATTTGCAGGCTTCCATACCTGTTGCATGTTCGATGTTAGAATATAACGAGATGACATCCATCGTTATTAATTTATAATTTGTGTGCCATGCAATTGTTTCCAGTTATTGCAGGAGATCTGTTGTGTCCTTCAAGTACGAACTTAGATCTTTTACTAAAGGTGCCAGGAATTGATCGACATAGTCTGAGACTGGTTCCAATAAAGAGGTTTTTGCAGATACTATAGGTCTTCCCAGTGGATTAACCTTGCTTTTATGGATATTGGGGAGACAATAAAAAGTCACCATTGTGGGATGTTTGTTATACATGTATCTATGTTCATCTTCATTTATTAGACTCTCCTGGACCCATTTTGTGAGTGATTTTTCTAGGTTTTCTTGTATCTCTTTTGTCCGGTCTTTGGTCAGACATTGGTAGAATTCTTGGTCCATTAACTGTCTTTTTGCTTCCAAAATATAATCCTGTTTCGATGATGATGATGTTACCACCTTTAACTGCGGATTTTATTTCAATTGTTTTATCCTCTTGTAGAGCTTTCAAAGCATCTAGATGTTTTTTTGTTAAATTATTTTTCCTTTTGTTTGGTTCATTTTATACAGTTCTTCCGTTATCGCCTCATGAAATATATCGATTTTAGTGCCAGATGGTAAATTTGGTGATATTTGGATTTCAGTTTTAGACCACTTTCTCCTGCAACTTCTATTCTCTGGTATTATTGCACTTCCATAAGTGCTGTCATTTCTTGGGTTTCTGTTATCGTGCCCATTGTCATTAAAGCTTCAAGGCCTCTGGCATCTTCAACCTGGAGGGAACTCATTTTTGGTCTGGTTGTGTTAAGTGCACCATTGTTTCCTTTTTGTGCTTGGATTTTTGCCAGTTTACATTTTTTTGTATATTTGTATAGATCAATTCTTGCTTGGGCAATGTCCAGATGGGATGTTGGACAGAAATGTAGTCCTTTTTACAGGACCTCATTCTCTTCTGTTGTCAGGGTTTTCTGTGAGAGATTGATTACATTCAAATTATGTTGCATTAAAATCCCTTCTTCAGGTTCTATTTCCTGGGTTGCCTCAAACGGTCCTTCGACCGTGTATCCACTTTCTGTTGTTCCTCCCTTGCCTCTCTTGCCTCTCTGACCTCTCCTTGTTTTCCTCTTGATGGTCCTCTTCCACGGCCTCTCCCACCACCTCTTTTGTTTTGGGACTTTTTGTTTTGTTGTTCTAGCGCCATGCGCATTTTCATTAAAAAGTTGGTCTTTTTTCTCATTTTCACTAAGGTCTGTACTTGTAAGAGAGTCAAAGCTTGATGGCTGTTGACTGGTCATTTCCGGATGTATTCTGTCCTTTCTTTCATCATATTGCCTTCCAAAAGTGAAGATTCTGCCTTCTTCAAAATCCAATTTATCTTGCAAAAATGTGTGCTGTTTTTGTTGTTTCACCCTTTCTTCATGCTTTTCAAGATTTTTCAAGATATCGGTTTTGAGTTTTTGCAGATCCTCACTTAATGTCATCTTATTCATTTCTTCTTCTAGAGTTTTTAATTCTTTCCTTATTTCTTTCAAGGATTTATCAATATGTTTAATCAGAATTAACATTAATCCCATTGATGACTCCAATAGGTGTTCACCCTATTCCTCTAGGAGTTCCCCACTGGTGTCTTGATGACTGGGCATTAACATCAGGCGGTGGCCTCTAAGGATGCGTTTTGCTTCCACATACTTTTCCAAAGTTGAGTTCCCACCACTTGTTTATTTCTTTGTTTGATAATCTCTCCCAGTATCTGAGTTTATCTTTATCACTACCTCCTGCGTTTATTTCATCTCTTTCTGTTCTCACTGTAGTTGTTGTTGTTTGAAACAAATTAGGCATTTCTGCATTGTGTTTAGCTTCACGAGTTTCCATGGCAGATATGATGTTTATTTTCATTTGATTAGGTCGTGCCTGTATTTCATCCGAGTCCAATTTTCCTTGGTTTCTGACTTTTTTCTTTATGTAATAACTCCTTTCAAAAGGGAAGTTGATCCTTTTATAGCCAGTTCCTTTATATCTATTTTGTTTTATATGGGGTTATTTTGTGACCATTGATTGCAACTTTCTAACAAGGCGGGTTTAAAATGTTATATTTATTCCTATCCTTCCCTTTCTGGTCTTGATCGTGTTGTCACTTGGCCAGTAGATGGCAGTAAAGCCCATTTGTTATGGCATTTTGCTGTAATCACATTTACCAAGGAAAAAAGCAAAATAGTGTATTTTACAGTGTTTGCTTCGGGTTTTTGTTTGCCGTGCGATGTATTGCTGTTAGGATATTTTGCCTGTGAAACATGCACGGAGTATTGCAGTGTCAACTTAGGTATTAGCGCGTTCAGGTTTATGCTGCGATCGCTCTTACCTGCTAACCTTTGCCTTTGTTGCATGCTGTTACGGTCTTCCTCCCACCAGTGGATGCCTTGCGTCTTTTACTATGGCAGCTTCCAAGGTTTATCGAGCTGCTTCTTAGTTCTGCTACCAAGTCGTCCTCCATATAGCCCAATGATTCCACAAGCAATTCTCCACAGTTTCAATCTTATTTAGCACGACGGCAGCCTCGCGTCTTAAATAATTACTGCTGTGTAGTCCGTAATGTTTGACGCTGGCGCTCTTTCTTTTTCAAACGGTGCGCCTTTTCAGGCAGGACCACGCCAGTTTAAATTTCAACAAGGTACAACCCCACTGTTAAAACAGTGGTGATTGCATGAAAAAGACACACTCACTCGGATGTAGTGAAGTTCTTAAGGCAACTTTATATAAAAAAACGCTGCCTCTCCCAACGCGTTTCACCTCTCCCTGAAGGCTTGATCACGGGATGTCACAACAACACTGGATTGTAAATAAAGCTTGGATTGTGGTTTTTTGTTTTTAAAAAGTGCACTATAACACATGAGTGTAATCACATTTAAATGCTTTGCTAATATATGATAGTAAAAAGAAAAACTACACAAACCACTATGCATCACTTAAAAATAGAAGTGAAATGGTGCCTTTAGAAATAAAAGATGTCCGCATCAACCTTGTGACATCCTGTGATCAAGCCATCAGGGGAAGGTGAAACGCATTGGGAGAAGCAGCGCTTTTTTAAATAAAGTCGCCTTAAGAACTTCACTACATCCGAGTGAGTGCGTCTTTTTCATGCAATCACCACTGTTTTGGCAGTGGTGTTGTACCTTGTTGAAAAAAATTATAATATATATATATATATATATATATATATATATATCCAGGCTTCCCCTTTCTCACCTTACAAGAAAGCACAGCACTCGCAGGAGGAGGGTACAGATTCTTTATTGCTCCCTCAGAGAACCAGACGCGTTTCGGCTACTGCCTTAATCTTTGGTACAATAGTGCGCCATTTTTGTTATTTTAAATACCATTCACGTGTGTGTCATGGAGATAAACAAGGGACAATTACATAGTCGCCATCTTGTAATGGTTTGTTTAACATTTGGAATTCCGCCCTGGATGGACGTTCTCACTTATTTGTGTATTGTATACATAACGTCTTGATTTCATATCAACTTCACAACCAATATTCAAACTTTTCATTATTCAGTAATTGGTTTACATATCGCCCTGGAAGGGCTTTTGGCATTTGTTAAACAATATTTCCAACTACTGATCCAGTTATTGGTGTAGATATGCCCAAACAACCTATGGTGACCTATAGAAGGGCTATGGCACTACGGAACACGTGAGAACGTCCATCCAGGGCAGTAGCCGAAACGCGTCTGGTTCTCTGAGGGAGCAATAAAGAATCTGTACCCTCCTCCTGCGAGTGCTGTGCTTTCTTGTAAGGTGAGAAAGGGGAAGCCTGGATTGTAGCGGGGTGTTGTCACCCGCGCACGAGCACCCGTGTCAGAGTGCGCGACCTGGCAACACTTGGAAGCGAAGATGTATAAAGCCGCGCACCGCCATCAATAGCGTGAGAAAAGGTATTAACGGTCCCGTGAAAAGGAATCCTAAACCAAGCATAAATTACACGCTATTGGCTCACGAAGTAGTAAAGAGAAAGGAGGAAAGGCGAGGAGAACACGCCAAACTCCAAGTAAATATCACCGCAATAACAACAGTGGCGCCATGTATAGTGACTCGGACCGCCAGGAGGCGGCTGAGAATGCGTTCAGAAAACGCCCACAAACGAATGGAGCGAACAAAAAGAAACAAACAGGAGAAACCAAAGGATCTACATTAACAGGACAGTTATTAAAACTGGAGAGACTCTTCGAACGTGAAGTGAGGAAGTGGTGGGAAGCCACATCACTACAAAATTACGTGGAAGTGAAAAGGGTACCAAGAGGACTCCGCATTTACACAGTGCCGGCTTACGAGAACCCAGACCCAGAGCTTTTGGAACAATGGTCAGAATATACAGCGGATTTTTGTCAGGGGCTCCTGAAACTATTAATCAAATTCGCGTGGAGTGACCATGAAAAAGCACGAAATGAAATTAAGGAACTCGAAAAGGAGATAGAAAGCATGGGTGAAGATAAAAAGAAACTGGATGAACTAAGAAGTAATATGATGAAGAGACTGAAATCCTATGAAGACAAAATCAGGAAACGTAAGCAAGAAAAATACGAACGGGATGAAAGAGACTATGAGTCAGGGCGGGTATTGACATTCGCCAAATGATATGATGCACAGGTCAAAGCTTTAACATCCAGATTTACCAAGGAGATCTCGGCAAATGAAGGGGGAGAGTCGGGTGATACCACTGAATCCGAAGTTTCGGAGAATGAAGGGGCAAGGAGAGACCAGGATACAAGGGATAATGCAAAAACACGGAAACTCCCTTTTCGCGACGAGTTTCAAATAATTCGACAATCGCGACAACAAGGAGGAAGGGGGAAACCCCCAGACCAAAGAAGAAACGCATCACGTGGAGGGGGGGCGAGTGGAGGAGGAGGAAGCAATTACTCCCCACCGGCAACACGCAGTGGCAGATTCAACAGGAAGCGACAATAAGAGACACAAGTGAAGCAAACAATCTGACGATTGTAAATCTGAGTCCACGCATTTTGACGGATGATGAGAAATACGTTTTGCAACTAGGACTCTCCTTTTGCCCTTCTAAAGAACTGGAATATACACAAACAAAAATAGACTTATATAAATTCTCAAGGAAATTGAAAATACACAAGTTTTATAAACAACGCCCAAAAAAAACAGTTGAGATCCCAGGAAAACAAATAATACCACAAATCAGAGTAAAGGATTTACCGACATTGGATGTGTTACAACAATTGAGGAATGAGGGAGCGAGTCAACTCGGAAACCTATCCCAATCAGACATAGTGCAAAGAGGGGGTGAAACTAATTTTAAACCCGCATCTATATTCGTACCACAGACGCCCAGTGACAACATAGATCTATTTGCGGAAACAGTTTCAAAGGAACTAAGGAAACTGGAACAAAGAGGACACACGAACAAACGTAAGAATTTAACATCTGGTCAGTGGCAGGCCATAAATAACTTAAGAAATGACAAAAATCTGGTTGTGAAACCGTCCGACAAAGGAGGGAACATTGTCCTGCAAACTTATGAGGATTACAACACGGAAGCTATGAGACAACTACAGGAAAAACAATGTTACCAAAAGGTTGGGAGGAAAGAGTATTTAAATAGCATCACGGAATGCCATGAGATGTTGCAAAAATGGCATACAAAAGGGATCATTGAAACAGAAGAATATCTGTACTTAAGAAATCTGAATCCCATCACACCATGTTTTTACCACCTACCCAAGGTACACAAGAACAGTTTGAAACCTCCTGGACGACCAATCGTAAGTGCACAGGGCAGCCTGTTAGAACATTTGTCTATGTACATTGATTACTTTTTAATTGATCATGTGAAAAACTTGCGTAGTTATATTAAAGACACGAAAGACTTATTGACCAAGTTGGAACAACTAACACTAAGAGAAGGGGACTTGCTCATAGTGATGGACATTACTAGTCTGTACACAAGCATAGGCCATGGGGAGGGTATGCTTGCAATAAATGAAATGTTGTCCACAAGAGAAGCAAGTTTCACAGATCACAATGCAATGCTTCTGGAATTCCTAAATTTCAGCCTTAGAAATAACATTTTTCTGTATGAAGATCAATACTATCGACAATTAGTCGGACTAGCCATGGGCACGAGCTATTCTCCCAGTTTCGCCAATATATTTGTGGGATGGTGGGAAGAAAATGTGGCGTGGCATGAGAAGTATACAGAATGGTCTCAACATGTACTGGTCTGGTACCGGTACATAGATGATTTATTACTTGTATGGCGGGGATCCAAAGGCAAGGCAGAAGAGTACATAGACATATTGAACCAGAATGAATATAACCTACACTTCACGGCAGAAATAAGTGAGAACCAAATAAACTTCCTTGACCTTGAAATTAGAAAGGAACAGGGTAAAGTATACACCCAGCTATTCAGGAAACCCACGGCAGGAAATTCCATATTACATTCCATCAGCAGCCACCCGCCTAAACTAATCCACAGTATTCCCTATGGAGAATTGCTCCGCATTAAAAGAAATTGTACTTTGGAGGAAGATTACAATAGAAATGCACAAGCAAGTGTAGACAGGTTCAAGGCACGAGGATATAATGAGAGATGTCTGGAAGATGCCCAAAAAAAAGTGGATGCTATGCCCCGAAAAGAGATGCTAAAAATAAAAACAAAAGAAATCGAAAAGGATGGGAGGTTTAGATTCATCACCACCTTTTCTGAGGGGGCAGGGGGGCTAAGACAAATCTTAAGGAAGAACTGGACACTTTTAACTACTGATCCAGTTATTGGTGTAGATATGCCCAAACAACCTATGGTGACCTATAGAAGGGCTATGGCACTACGGAACACACTGACTCAGAGTTACCGGGCACGCATAGTAGACCGACCATTTGGAGAACATAAGCCGGGATTTTATCCATGTGGAAGGTGTAAGGCGTGCAAACAAAGTAAAAAAGTACTCTTTTATGATGTCAGAGGACAGAAACGTAAAATAAAAGTGTTCCTTACATGCTCTACTCCCTTTGCAGTATACTGCCTCGTATGTCCATGTGGACTACGTTATATCGGCAGCACGGTGAACCCTATGAAACTACGCATCCTAGAACATCTAAGGGCTATAACGAACTGTGATCCTACATACCCAGTAGCCAGGCATTTTAAACAATATCACAAAAATAACAGCGACCTTATAACGTATTTTGGTGTGGATCATGTAGCAGCGAGTCCAAGAGGAGGGGATAGGCTGAAAAAACTGAGGAGGCTGGAATCCAGATATATAATAGATATTGGAACAAAGGTGCCTGGGGGGCTGAGTAGCCATGAAGAGATGACAGTACATTTAGGGTAGGGGGCTCCCTGCTCTGTGAGAATGTTTTGATGATGATAACTGTACCTGTTTTAAGTTTTAAGTTGAATAAGATGAGGGGAAATGATAGGGGTTCACATAGTGGGTGATGAAAATGTGACTTTGTGGAAAGGAGATAATAGTTTGAGGGAACAAAAAGCCCATACAGGGCAAAATGTTGAAAATATTGTTTAACAAATGCCAAAAGCCCATCCAGGGCGATATGTAAACCAATTACTGAATAATGAAAAGTTTGAATATTGGTTGTGATGTTGATATGAAATCAAGACGTTATGTATACAATACACAAATAAGTGAGAACGTCCATCCAGGGCGGAATTCCAAATGTTAAACAAACCATTACAAGATGGCGACTATGTAATTGTCCCTTGTTTATCTCCATGACACACACGTGAATGGTATTTAAAATAACAAAAATGGCGCGCTATTGTACCAAAGATTAAGGCAGTAGCCGAAACGCGTCTGGTTCTCTGAGGGAGCAATAAAGAATCTGTACCCTCCTCCTGCGAGTGCTGTGCTTTCTTGTAAGGTGAGAAAGGGGAAGCCTGGATTGTAGCGGGGTGTTGTCACCCGCGCACGAGCACCCGTGTCAGAGTGAGCGACCTGGCAACACTTGGAAGCGAAGATATATATATATATATATATATATATATATATATATATATATATATATATATATATATATATATATATATATATATATATATATATATATATATATATATATATTACCTACTGGCGGTCGCCAGTAGGTATATATAGTTAGGATTTTTTCTCTATGGGATTTTTGAAAATTCTATGTCTAATAACTTTGGCGTCTGTGGACGGAATTGGCTGAAATTTTCAGGAAAATGGAACATTTTGTTTCTGAGCAGCCCCTGAAATTTTATGATATTTGCTATTAAAAAACCATTGAAATTCACTGAAAAAACCATAGGTTATAGACCATATATAGTTAGGAATTAGCATTTACAAAACCTTGAAAATTCACTGAAAAAACCATAGGTTATAGACCATATATAGTTAGGAATTAGCATTTACAAAACCTTGAAAATTCACTGAAAAAACCATAGGTTATAGACCATATATCGTTAGGAATTAGCATTTAAAAAACCTTATTTTACTCACACAAAACCATTGAAATTCCATATATAGTTAGTTGCACTAACTATATATCGCGCACCCGCAATCCACTGCTGATGATGTCACATATTACATCATTCATGACATGGTCAGTGACATCACTGATGACATCACTGATGACATCTCAAATGACATCACTGATGACATCACTGATGACATCTCATTTGACATCAATGACCACATCACTGATGATATCATTCATGTGACAATACAATGCATCTCCTCACATTTTAATATAACCTCTGTTTCACCCAGTGTTAAATACAGAGTATAATTTTTGAAACCATTGACACACCAATACTAGTTACTACATACGCACTCACTGATTCCTACGTCTACACACACCTTCACTCATTCACCCATACAATCATTCATACATACAATCACTCATCTTTACAACACTATCATATGCACTCATACACCTATACAGACACTCACAGTCTGCCACTCATCCATGGAGTTACTCACACGCCTAGTCAGTCCTGTAAAGAATCAATGACACTTCCATTTTCTTGTCTATACAGTTAAACATAGAGCACCTTACATTTTCAAACATATACTAACACATACTTACCTTCTTATACAATCATTGATACAAGTACACATTGATCTGCACAGAGTCACACACCTCCCAGCCAGCCACACACACACTCAGTCTCCCATACAAATACTTGGACAATCAATCAGTAACCCATATAGTTAATCATATAGCTACTGATCAACACATGCAGCAGTTTACAGAACAACAGACATAATGATGCACAAATTAAGACAGTTTAGTCACTAACCCATGCACTCAGTGAGACATATTTAATCACTCACTCATACATTCAGTCATGCACCTACTAAATCCTTTGTCCAGACACTTATACTTCCACTCATTCTTCAATATGTAAGACACATTTTAACTTTACAGAAACATACAGTCACTGGATGTTGTCATCAGTGATGTCATCAGTGATGTCATTTGAGATGTCATCAGTGATGTCATCAGTGATGTCACTGACCATGTCATGAATGATGTAATATGTGACATCATCAGCTGTGGATTGCGGGTGCGCGATATATAGTTAGTGCAACTAACTATATATGGAATTTCAATGGTTTTGTGTGAGTAAAATAAGGTTTTTTAAATGCTAATTCCTAACGATATATGGTCTATAACCTATGGTTTTTTCAGTGAATTTTCAAGGTTTTGTAAATGCTAATTCCTAACTATATATGGTCTATAACCTATGTTTTTTTCAGTGAATTTTCAAGGTTTTGTAAATGCTAATTCCTAACTATATATGGTCCATAACCTATGGTTTTTTCAGTGAATATATATATATATATATTATTATTTCCTAGCTTTCCCCTGTGTTAGTGATCCTGTATATTCATACTTTAGTCTCTTTAACTCCTGAAAAGCGATAGTTTAAGCCTATTAATCATGTCCCCAATCAGAGTTCTGTGTCTCTTTTATTTTGGTTTATCCAGACCATCCAGGAATTCTTTTGCCATGATTTCGGAGGAGAAAAATCACACCTGTCCCTCCCAGGTCACTTTCAGCTGTGCTGGATTGATCAGATAGACTTGTACATTTTTGTCCTGGAAGGGCTTGATCATCTGTCTCAGTCTCCATCGTCTCTCCACCGTAGTGTGGCAAAAGTCAGGGTGCACAAAGAAGGACACCACACCACTGGACCTTTTCTATTCAGGCCTGGCTTTTTCTGATACCGCTTGGCGAAGCAAAACATTTCCAAAATTGACAAGAATAGCCCGTGGCCTTGCATCCTCTTTTATTAGTTATCTTAGCTTAAAGGGGGTTCGATGAGCCCGCTGAATCTCGTGCGACCAGTTCCACTCAGATAGTTCAGGAAAAGCGGCCCTTAGCATCTCCACTATGTATTTTTGAGTATCGGACCCCTCCACACGTTCTGGGACCCCAAGCACATGCGGGTTATTTCTCCTCTGTTGATTTTCATGGTCCTCCAGCTTCCACAGAATGTCCTTTAGCTGGGCTTTGTGTGCTTCAGTCGGTACATGTGTTGCTGTAAGGTCCGTCTCTGCTGTGACAATCCTAGTCTCAAGGTCTGACATACAATCCCCGATGGTGTTGCATGACTTGGTCAGTTTTCTGACCACCCCCTGCACTTTGCGCAGAGCGGCCTGGGCCTTTCGACTATCCTGATGTGTCTCTTCTTGATGCATCAAAATCGCCTAGTAATAGCCTCTAAGGTTGTGGGGTCCGGGTTTGCTAGGGTTGTGGTCTCCCCTGGCGGAGAACCTGCCAGTTGGGTCACAGATGTATGGTCCCACTTGAGGTCTTTGCCACCCAAACATTGCGCAGCAGACTTTCTCCTTTTTTTCCGAGCAGTTAGTGCTTGAGCTCCGTCGCTTTCTTCTGGGTCAGTATCTGTTGCTAAGTTCGGAGGAGGAACCAAGGCTGCCCTCGGACCATTCAGCTCCCTCTGAGACTGAGAAAAAGCAGTCGCTAGGTCCTCTCTCTCTCGAGGCCTCCTTTGTTTACTTTATTAGTCTCCTCCTCACCTTGCTCACCTTGCAGACAATCCAATAGTGCTACCCCCGGATAATGATCCGTACCTTTCTTATTTTCCTGTCTATTGATAATATTGCTTAGTTGTGTGAGTTTATTACATATTGCTGAGGGGGCAATTTTCTTCTGATCCGGGGGTATTACAACATCATTCTTAAGCAGGGGCTCAGGGCTCCCTCCCACTCCACCTGACCCAGTAGAATCCCTGCCTGTCGTTATCCTGGCAGGGGCTTTGGTCTCACATGCCACTCCCCCCAGCCTGCACAGAATCGCTCAGGGTCAGTGTTTTTTTGAGCAGTGTATTTGTCTCTTTCAGCCTACCTTCAGAGAGTGGAAGAGCTGAAGCCTCTGTTGTTGGTTGATCTTGGAAACATGCTGGTCCAGGACACTCCTCAGGTTTCTGCTCTGGTCCAGGTTTGCTGGTTCCTCTGTGGTCTGCTTTGGCTCCCGGATGTTGCTACCAACCTCTCTGAAACAGATCAGCCACAGAGGGGCCAGCTGGACGCGGCTTTCCTGTAGTCCCACCTTTTCCCCTCCTCTCTGGGGGTTGCTCACTGTGCTGAATTAGGGCCTGTGTCCGATGCCCGTGCGCTGACTCCACTGGACTCTCCAAGTCATGCTCCGCTGTGGGTCCACTCTGCATCTGTCGAGCCCCTTCTACTACTGCCTTGGAGGAGCCTCCGATTCCTGCATTCTTTGGCCCCATCGCCTCGAGGAGCCAACTCAGCCCACCTCAATCCGCACAGGGTGAGTGCACGGTTGTGATTTGTTTTAAAATACACAGACCTAATCTGACCCAGTTAGCCCACACACAATAGCTGCTTCCGAGGGCATCAATTCTATGTATCCCGCCTCCTAGTTATTCAGGTATCCCCCCAGGGCACAGGGCATTCGTAGTTGCTGTTACAGCCCTTCAGTCATTGTGCTACTACCGTCCTCCTAAGCGGCCGCCATCTTGCTTCAGCCATCAGCAACTACTTTTTTAACAGTGCTCCTTAACTCACTTCGGTTTCAAAATGCTGTTAATAGCCAGTGTTATTCTTTCCAACAAAATGGTGACCACTTTACTGGCACGTTAAAGATTAAAGCGATATTTGGCGTGGGTGGGATTCGAACTTGTGATCTGCAGCTCTCAGAAGTTGCGAAAGATGACCAACACTTCACATGCGTGCAACCCAAAGGAAGAAAACAATCAGCAAACTCCTTCTACGCACAAACACATCCATGCATACAGTACCCTTCAGAATTCATAATAGGGTCTAGCTGCCGCAATGCAAGACTGGCCTTTCTTTAAACAATGCATACATTCTTACCAGGCCAGCCAATATCCAATAGAATTATACTTGAAACAACGGAGAACAGGAAAATGCAAAATCCACAGAACAGTGCACCTCGGAGCAAGCACCTCAGAACCGTAAAGTGTGCCCAGGTTCCAAAAGCGGTTCTGCACTATACAGATGGTTATAATGGGCTATACAAATGCATGTACGCGTCCCCCCCCCCCAGCTGAAAGGCAGGGAGAACTACCCATCCCCTTGGGAGTTCTCACTGAGGCGGAAGAATCTGGACACACCATCCGCGTTGGCGTGGTCGGTACCAGGGCGGTGTTCTACGGTGAAGTCCATCCCCTGGAGGAAAATGGACCATCTCAACAGCTTGGGATTCTCTCCCCTCATCTGCATTAACCACCTGAGGCGCATGTGGTCGGTTTGGACCCGGAAGTGAGTTGCGAACCGGTAGGGTCTCAGTTTCTTCAGGGCCCAGACCACCGCAAAGGCCTCCCGCTCGAATGTGCTCCACCTTTGTTCCCTGGGTAGCAACCTCCTGCTAATGAATGCTACTGGCTGGTCTAGGCCCTCATCATTCAACTGTGATAGCACTGCCCCTATGCCATGCTCTGAGGCGTCTGTCTGGACAACAAATTCCCGGGAGTAGTCAGGGGCCTGGAGTACTGGGGCTGTGCACATGGCTGTCTTCAAGGTGTCAAAAGCCTTCTGACAGGTGGGGGTCCAGTGCACCTTCTTAGGCTGTTTCTTAGAGGTCAATTCTGTGAGTGGCCCCACCATGCCGCCATACCCTTTGATGAATCTCCGGTAGTAACGGGTGAGGCCTAGAAAGGCCCTCACCTCTGTCTGGGTCTTGGGGGTTCCCAAGCCAGGATGGCATTGATTTTGGGTTGGAGGAGCGCCACCTGGCCGCTCCCTACCTGGTGCCCTAGGTAGACTACTGCCCCTTGCCCAATCTGGCACTTACTGGCCTTGATTGTGAATCCAGCCCGGTTCAAGGCCATCAACACCTCCCAGAGGTGTCGCTAGTGTTCTCTCCAGTCGGTGCTGAACATGGCAATGTAATCCAGGTACGTGGCGCTGAATACCTCCAGCCCTGCCAGTACCCGGTTGACCAGTCTCTGGAAGGTGGCAGGGGCGTTCTTCATCCCGAAGGGCATCACCTGGAACTGGTAGTGCCCATCGGGGGTGGAGAAGACAGACCTCTCCTTTGCCCCCTCTGTGAGGGCGATTTGCCAGTACCCCAAGGTCAGGTCGAAGGTGCTGAGGTCGAGTGTCGAACCCAGGCGGTCAATGAGTTCATCTTCTCGGGGGTTGAGGTGCGCATCTGTTCAAGTGACCGCATTGAGTCCACGGTAATTCACGCAGAACCTCAGTTCGGGGGTGGTACCAGACGCGGCTGCCTTTGGGACCAGGACCACAGGGCTGGCCCAAGGGCTGTCAGAGGATTCTACCTCCCTTAGGGCAAACATTTTGGAGACTTCCTCCTTAATACAGGACCGAACTCTGTCTGGGACACAGTAGGATTTGTGTCGCACCGGGGGGGCTATCCCCAGTGTCTACATCGTGGACACACCAATCGGTGACACTGGGGACCAGGGTGAACAGGTCAGCGAACTGTCTCAGTAACTGGCGACAGTCTTCGTGCGGTTCCAGGGTCTGGGAGGGGGAGAGAACTACCCCCTCCACGGAGCCATCCTTTTCTTTAGCACACAGGAGATCGGGTAGAGGCTCCGTTTCCTCTTCCACTCCATCATCGGTGGCTAGGAGCATGCTCACCTCAGACCGCTCGAAGTGGAGTTTGAGGCGGTTCACATGGAGGACCCTCAAGGGGTTCCTGGGAGACTGCACATCCACTAGGTAGGTGACCTGGCTCTTGCGTTCCACTACCTTGAAGGGACCGGTCCATTTGTCCTGGAGAGCATAAGGTTCCACCAGGGCCATCACCTACACCTGCTGACCAGGCTGGAATTCTACCAGAGTGACATTCTGGTCGTCCCTGCGCTTCATTTCCTGCTGGCTAGCCTCTAGGTTCGCCTCGGCGAGTTCCCTGAATTTGCGAGTCTGATTCCTTAGTGCCAGGATGTATCAGAAGACATCTTGGGGAGGATTCCGGGGGGCTGTTTCCCAGCACTCTTTGACCAGGCTGAGAGGTCCTCAGACGGGGTGGCCGCAGAGCAGCTCAAAAGGGCTGAACCCAAAGGACTTCTGGGGAACCTCTCGGTAGGCGAACAGGAGGCAGGGGAGGAGGATGTCCCACTTACACCTCGGGGCTCTTCGAGGCCCATGATCATCCCCTTGAGGGTCCAGTTGAACCTCTCAACCGGACCATTGCCTTGGGGGTGGTGTGGGGTAGTGAATTTGTAAGTGACCCCACATTCCTGCCACAGGGACTTCATGTATTTTGAAATGAAGTTGGTCCCCCTGTCGCTCACCACCTCGCGGGGGAATCCCACCCGGGAGAATATCCCCATTAGGGCCCGCCCCACCACGGGGGCTGTCACAGTTCGGAGGGGGGTGGCTTCAGGGTACCTGGTTGGTGGTCCACTAGGACTAAGATGAACCTGTGGCCCAGGGCGGTCTGGGGGTCCAGAGGTCCCACAATGCCAATCCCCACATGTTCAAATGGGGTACTAACCACCGGGAAGGGCAGGAGGGGAGCCTTGCGCCTTCCCCCACTCTTCCCACGTGCCTGGCAGGTCGGGCAGAACTTGCAGTGGGTTTCTACGTTTAGGCGCATCCGGAGCCAATAGAAATGGGTGACCAGCCGGTGGTAGGTCTTATCCTGTCCTAGGTGTCCTGCTAAGGGCACGTCATGAGCCAGGTTCAGTAGGAATTCTCGGAAGCGTAGGGGTACCACCAGCACCCGGGCTGACCCTTGCTCCGACGACTTCGGCTCGCTATATAAGAGGCCATTCTCCCAGTATATCCAGTGGGACCCGGACTGGTCGCCGGTGGCCTGCTACTGCTTGACTATGAGGGAGGGGCAGGTGGTCTGTTCCTGGCAGAACTCTTCCCGGGAAGGTCCGCCCTATTGTCGGCACTGGGCGAGTCCAGGTAGGTCACCCAGCTCCGTGACCTGGTCTTCGGTAAGGTCCAGGGCATCCCCCTCAGGGTTTGCCTCCTCCTGAGGGGCGGAGCTGGGGGGTCCGGTCACCCGTGCCCCCCTTCCCTCCGCTAGGGCGGGGGTCTGGGCCACGCTCTCCGGCTCCAAGTCCTCTGGAGCACCCACCTTGGGAGCCATGGACCGAGTGGTGGCGCACACCCACTCGGGCAGTTCCAGCATGCCCAGGTGAGCCTTTCGCTCCACCTACACCCACGGCAAACTCTCCAGATCGTTGCCCAGTAAACAATCTACCGGCATGGCGGGTCTGACAGCTACTTGCAAGGTGCCTGAGATTCCCCCCCACTCAAAGTGAATTTGGACCATTTTGCGGAGACTCTCAGAGTTGTCCACGGAAATGACAGGTCAGAAGACGTGAGGTACAATTTGCTCCTCATAGACCAGGTGACAGCAGGTATCACTGGCATAGTGGCCTGGTTGTTGGCATTTGTAACAAGACATGGCATTCCTTAGGCCCGGTCGGGCCCGGGACTGGTCCCCGGGGGGGATTGTGCACTCTGCTGCTGGTGCCCTTGGGGACCACGCTGGGGCCCGGTTTGGGATTCCCGCTGCCAACCTTGGCCTCCCCCTCCTCGCTGTCGGGGACCCTGCCCATTCCTGGCTTGGTCGCCCATGGGACCCCTGGGGACCCGGGTGTTCACCCAGCGGTCTGCCTCTGCAGCAAGCCTCCTAGGGTCAGTAAGTTTGCTGTCGAGTAGGTGCTGGCACAGTTCTACAAAGCAATTTAAGGACAAGTGTTCCCAGGCTATCAAATCAAATAAGTCTTCAAAAGTGGTGACCTTGCTGCCCTTGATCCAACCTTCTAAGGCTCTGCTGTAAAAGTTGACATACTCTACCCATGTGGTACCAGGGAGCTTTTTGCAGTCCCTTAATCGTTGTCGGTACATCTCGGGGGTGAGCCCATATCTAGCTAACAGGGCCTCCTTCATGTGGCTGTAGGAATTCAGTACCGTGGAGGGTAGTTCTAGCAAGGTATCCCGCCCCTCACTCAGGAACCGTCCCCATAACCCGGCCCCCCAATACTTCTCAGGGACCTGGTGGGAGGTCATGGCTACCTCGTAGGCTTTTAACCACTGTTGAATGTCGTCATTCCTATAGTATTCCTTTACTACGTCTTTGGGGATGTGGACCTTGGCTTCTACAGGGGGAGGGACGCCTCGGTTCCCCGGGGGTCCGGCTTCTTCCTTCCTAGCCTTGAGCTCAAGCTCCCACAAGCTCTGTTCATACTGTAGTCTCCTGCCCTCCCACTGTAGCTTTTTCTCCTCCAACTCCCCTTGCAACCTTAGTTCCTTCATCGCTAACTTCCTCTCTACTAACTTCCATTCCCCTTCGATTCGGAGCTTAGCCAGCTCTAACTCATGGGCTCTGCTTTTCTCTCGGTCCGCCAGCTCCTCTGGGGACAGGCCCCTTTCTGACGCGCTGCTCCGTGCAGGGGAGACTGCTCTCTCTCTCCCAGGGCCCCCGGGTTCGTCCTGCCCCCCATCCCCAACGCCGTTCCCTTCTACATGGGGGGAGGAGCCCTGGACTCTATCCAGGCCTCTGGGCTTTTTTAGAAATCTTCCTGGGTGCTTAGGCCAGTGGTAGAGATTTGTAAGTCTTTACAGAATTGTTTTAGCTCCCTATGGGTGTAATTTTCTAGTTGGTTTTCCTGAAAGGTCTGATTCACATTGGTGTCGGTAAGACTCGTGGCTGTTGGGGTGTAAGACTCTCCTTTACTAGTTCTGGTGAATTTCGGACAAAAAGGGCTTGTTTTCACCACCTCAGGGCTGCGTTAGGGTTTGTCTTTGCGATGTAGCAGGTCAGTAACTCACTGTGCAGCAACTAACAATGCCGGTTCGTATTCTTCTGTTGCTTCCAATATTGGAAGGCGGAGGTCACTGGGTGGCCGAGGTAGTTACTGCGGACCAAACAGGGACCCCCCTCTCCCAGGAACGTTGCCGAGCACTTGGGGTCTGTCCCTCAGATGTGAGGGTTACGCTTTGATAGTTGCAGACAGCGAGATCCCACCCTACCACAAAAGGACAACACAGCAGTGGATTACAGGTAGAAAGGGATTCTTTATATAACAGGGGTCAACAAGCTTGCAAGATCCACGGGTACACTATGTCATCCGGATAGGGGTTAGCGGTATCCGTCAGCACAAGGGGTGTAGGAGACAGTCCGATCAGGATATAGATGCGGTGGTTACTCAGTACTCACAGTCCACGGGCCTGAAGTCCCTCGCCCGGGTCGGTCCCGCAAGACCGTGAAGAGCAGCAGTGGTGTGGTTGCCTGGCGGCTAGCTCTCAATCCTCGAGCCACGTGGGTATTGATGGAAGACTGCTGTGGGCGTATCAGGCTTACGGCTCCCAATCCTTGAGCCACGTGATACTAAGGTGCCTACGTGCGAGGCGTACCCAGTGTACGGCCCGTACTCCTTGGTCGGGGTAGTCCCTTCAGGCTACCGGTGAAGACGCACTGCGCACCGGCGGGTACGTCCAGGAGTACGAGGTGTACTCGCGGTTGGTATTAATGGAGCGGCGCGCACCAGCGGGTGCGTCCAAGAGTAAGAGACGTACTCGCCGGCTGGGGCTCCAGGATGCGCACCAGCGGATGCGTGCCAGCGTACGGAGCGTACCGCCAGGTTAGCGATCACTGATGTGCACTAGCGGATGCGTGCTAGAGTACGAGCCGCACTTGCGGGTTGGAGACCAAGGATGCACACCAACGGGTGCGTGCAGGGGTACGGAGCGTACCGGCAAGCTGGAGATCAACGATGCGCACCAGCGGGTGCGGGCAAGAGTATGAGCCGTACTCGCAGGATGGAGCCGTGACAACGTCAGCAGGGCTCTGGAGGTCTGAGTCGACAGGGCCGCGATGACGTCAGCAGGGCTCTGGAGGTCCGAGTCGACAGAGCTGCGACGAAGTCAGCAGGGCTCTGGAGGTCCGAGTCGACAGAGCCGTGATGAAGTCAGCAGGGCTCTGGAGGTACGAGTCGACAGAGCCGTGACGAAGTCAGCAGGGCTCTCGAGATTCCGCAAGTCAACTGCCGCCAGTGGGGAAGGGGCCCCCAGTTATAGGGCCTCACCTCTTTGAAGTTCTTTGATCGGCCAGGGGTTTCCGTGATGTCCTCCCCCTCCTGGCCCAGGCTTCCTGCCAGATGTCATCTGGCTCCTCTCCAGCAGGGTGCTCTAACGGCCAGCGGGGAGCGGGGCCGGCCTCGGGGGAGACAGGACGTTTTGTCGAAACTCCTCCACCCCCCTCATTTAGTGCCTGCAAGCTTAACACCAGGCTGGGGGACAATTTGGCAGGGTGTTTCCGGCCCTATGTCTCTCCTGGCCCGGAGCACGGTGGGGGTGATAGGGAGTCAGGGATCTTACAGGACCGGGATTTCCTACGCTGGGGGTTGCTACAGGTCTATGCTACGGGTTGGTGCAATGAGCTAAAAAACGGTGTTGGATCTAGCCCTGATCTCTTGACTGGGTGAGAGTATTCTGCTTAATTCAGAGACTCTGTCCATCACCACCCCTTGTTGTAAATATGCTACGGGTAGGTCTCGTGGACCCGGGGGAGGGGGCGCTATTCTGGAGTTTCTGTTACTCCCCGGGGGTCGGGTGAATGCATGGGGTCCGGGGTTAACTGATTAGGATGCGGCCTCACACGGTGTTCGGGGGTGAGGCACGAAGGAGTTTAGCTGAAAGACTGGGACAAACACGGGGGGCTTAGGGGGAAAGAATGTAAGGAGACCCACGCCAAGGCTGCCAGGTCTAACACGGTAACATTACATATTTAAGGACAGACGTCTATACCCTTACACTTAATATTTGTCTTCTACAAATGTTAACGTGCTGACTTCTATTTAACTTTCCAACTGCATGCTTTGTCCTTTCGTTTGAAGTCATCCCTGTATTTTAGAAAACAAAACGTATACTGGATGTACGGTGAAATACACTCTCAAAAGGAATAACATATGAAAAAAATGTACTCATAGTAATATTAAACATCATCCAACCTGCGTCAGCTGGTAGTAGCGTAGTTCCTTTAATATGTGCTATGGAGCCGGCTACACACCTTGCAACTACCTCTCAGTGGTGAACTGTGGTAGTCCTGTTATCATATTCACAGAGCTTCTGTGCAGCGAAAGGTAGAATTGGCAGGAATACCACCATGGGGAGAGGATGTGGTCTCACAGCTAGCCTGCCAGCTTTGGAGCTGGGAAGCCAAGGTTCGAGCCTTGGGGTCGACTCTGCATCCTGTGATTCTGGGAATATCACTTAATCTTCTTGTGCCTACTAAAACAAGCATTTGCTATGCAATCGGGCTCGCCTTTGGGAGCTTAGATGTATTAAGCTATGCAGCACATTAGCCTGGGTGCTGAAACATCTACTGTTCTTCAACATGCAATTATGTAGCAAAGAAGGACATGACTGACTAAATTATGCGGCATAATGCAGCACATTCTAAGGCAATATTAGTCTAAGGACTGTTTGCTCAATTTCCATCTTATAAGTACCGGTTCAACACCTCAATACAGCAACTGAAAGGTTTCCTGTTAACCTCTGCAATGGGTCTGCGACTGATTTGGGCTTTTTATAGCAACTAGGGGAAGATTTACAAGAAAGTGACTCAGTGCATTCCGCAAGCCATTTGGCTGCGCCGCATTGAGTCACTTTCAAAGTGCAAGGATGCTACATATTTACAACAATATGTCGCATCTCTGTGCTTCCCCCTGCGCTGGTGCACAAACTGCTGCCATGCACCAGTGCAGGCACCCTTGCACAATGCTGCAGGATGCCTGCATCGTGTGGAGATTGTTTTTGTTGAGGAAGGGTTTCCTTCCTGCACAAAAACAATCTGAAATGCCGTTTTTCAACTTCTATGTGTGCTGCCTTAGCACACATAGAAGTTGAAAAACGTCATTGTTTCAATGATTGTTTATGTGCAGGAAGGGAACCCTTCCTCAACAAAAAACAATAATTAGAGGTGATTTCCTCTTTATATGTGTGCTGCAGAATGCAGCATGCACAGAAAGAGGAAATGAAAACAAGGAGAAATAATAAATGTCTCCTCGTTGCGCCTCCTTACGCCTCCCCTGGAGAGGCGTAGCATTCACACGCATTTCCAGATTTACGATTCCTCGTAAATCTGGAAATGTGTTTGGTTTCATGGGTATTACGTGGGAACACCCACAGCAACACCCATGGAACCCCACTTTCAAGCAAAGTGCTGCGTGCAAAGGGGCCCAATTTACAAGGACAGGAAAAGTCACGCAGGGTGGCTTTTCCTGTCCTTGTAAATATGGAGCAGTAAAACGCGCCACCGGTATGACACAAAAAGTGACGCACCTTGCGATCCGTTTGAAATAGAAGCCTGACATTTTTTGTTACATCTGCAATTTACGCTGCAGATGGTGGATTATGTGGCGAGGATGGTTATTCTATAATTGTGAGTAAGCGCCCAGGCATCACATTATTGCAGTGAACCTGGATACAGGGTACGTTACAGAAAGCACCCACACATATACTAGAGCCCCGTGGGAACTAACTGCAATGCTACTAATTAACATACACATTCGCTATTATTCCTTAGGTCCGGGAAGGCGCCATTCAATATTAACTTTTGGCCTCTCCCTAAGGGGCCTTCCGGCTCCTTGATCCCGGGCCAGATAAAGTGTCAAGGTGTGCTGCGGTGGGAAAGTATTGGGCGGGCCTTGTGGGGGTGGTGACTGTTGACAGAGTAGGAGCCCTTAGTGGTGCGGCCTCTTTGACACCAGGATGAAACACTGACCGTGGGTCATTTTTTAATCAAACCACGAGCCTACTACCTTTCTTAATTGTTTACTTTGTAAGAAAGAGCTCAATTAGCAAACAACCGCCTCTATGCTGCTTTAGCTGCAAAATCAAAGGTGTGCTATTAGAACACCCCTGTTCTGCAACAGAGCCAGCCCTGACTCACACAGCACACAAAGGGAGGCAATACCATTCTAGAAACAGAGGGTCGGTACAGCAGATAACGGTGTGCCCCCCCCCCACCCGCTGATCCAAGTGGCGTACTCCAGGTCTGTGCCCATGTACAATCTTCGATTTTTAGAATATTCCTCGGCCATCCAATCTAAAGTTCCTTGTCATCTTTATTACCAGTGCTCTCACACGCAACCTATAAACTGATCACTGTTAGTGTGTGAGAATGTGAGAGAGAGACTCTATCGGTGAAACATTAATAAAGCAGGCTTTTGAAAACAGCTCTTTTTACACCAGACAAAATGTTCATAAAAGACACAAGTCACAAACTTTTATTTTGATTAACCTTTCTGAGTAGCTGGCAATTCGTCTTGAAGCAAGTCAAAGCATGGGACAAATCCATCAAATCCAGTTTACTCCTCTGCCAAAACACTAAGAAAAGAAACACGCATACCTCAGTTTGCCCGTCAGCAAACAGAGAGCGTGGCTTTAGTACAGATGACATGTAACACAGATTTGCTGTTGTCAGCTTCAGCCCATTAGCACACGATAGATTATGTGCTACCTGGAATTCACGTGACTTAATTCGCTAATGATTTCTGAGTTCCATTTTACTTGAGGGGCTTGAAAAAGACATAATATAATGCCGGGTTAAAGTAATTGATAGCAGGAGCCTGTGTTAAGCGGGCAGATGTGCTGCTTAAAACATACACACGAGGTTGAGCTGAAGCAGGCATGTCCAGCCTGCAGTAAGAGAAGCTCAACAAAGTAACTGGTGCATACAGACTAAATAACAGGTCCCATGTAACAACCGAAGTAAAGGGACCAGTGTCCAATGGAGGTTACAGATGAAGACACGGGGGTACTAAGGAGGGGCTAACAAGCCTAGTAAGGAACCAGAAGCCAGCATTTAGGAAGGACAATGACACAAGCCAATGACAAACATGGGCGGGACTTCTCCTCCATACTCTACTCTTGCTGAGCAGCTCGTGCGCACTGGCTCAGGCTCGACCTAAAAATGGCATAACAGGACACACAGTGGCGGCTGGTGACATTTGAAATTGTCACACCGCGCTGTGGCGAGCGAGCGAAGCACTTTTCCCTCCCCACTCACACACCTTCTCCATGCCTCTCTACATTTATCTGTGCCTTCCCCATACACCATCTCTCCCTCCACGCACACCTCTCTATTTTCCTGCGCTTCCTCATTTCCCTCTCTGTCCTTCTCTTGACACACCCATTCCTCCGCCTCTCTCCCTTTTCCTCGGCTCTCTTCCTTATCTCTGTATCTTTGTTGCTCTTTCACTCTCTCTCTCCTCTCTGTCTATCTTCATTTGCTCTTTCCCTCCTTCACTGCACCCTTTATCCGATTCCTTCTCTTCATCACTCTCACAACTAAGCATAAACAGAAGCGGCATTGTCAGGGGAGCGTATCTGCCCATTAGCACTGTCTGTCCAGACTTAGTAAGGAGCTGCACTTACTGTATGAGGAGAGAGAGAGATCCATTAACTGCAGCCAGGATGGAGAGAGCTCAGATATGCCTAGGATTGTTTATGAGTAAACCCTAAAACACGTGTAATGAGGCAAATGTATAAAAAAACATGGAGAGCCGACATGCTGATGCAAGCAAGTCCTGTGCTGCTACCAGAGCCTTGTGACATGGCTGTGGGGTGCTGTTTCCTACTCAGTCTTCCCACACACCGCTGGGGCACACGCATCTTGAGGCGGGAGTGGCAAAGGGTTATCTCTGCCGTTAGAGGCCTTTCCGAAGCACAGAGGTGCAGTCGCGGCCGGGGTGGGGGTGGAAATGGTGTTGCCCCCCTGCGGAGGGGAGGGATGGGGGGAAGCGGGTTAATTTTAAATAAAATAATAAAACAAAGTCAATAAACTTAACTTACTTTACCTTCCAGCCTTCAAGTTAGTTCCGACTCCAGACGTCCCGACTCCCGCGCTGTCCTGTTCTTGAATTCGTCATCACGCAGGAAGCCAGGCAGCCTCCCTCCCCTCCACCACAGCACAGCGCTGTGATTGGTTCGGCCGGCTGCCCCAACACCACGTCATTTCTCTGTATGCTGCAGCATACAGAGAACAGGGAGAGTGGGAGGGGTTACTCGAGGGCAGGGGGGAGCGGCTTGCCCGCTGTTATTAATACAGTCTGTTTGGACAGCCTCTCAGGCTGCCCAAACAGACAGTATTAACAACAGTGGGGAAAGCCACTCCCCCCTGCCCTCGAGTAACCCCTCCCACTCTCTCAAGCAGGAACTTCTGCTTTCTCGCCGTGCGAGAAGGCAGAAACAAATGGTAGTTCTCTACTATTTGTTTCTGCCTTCTCGCACGGCGAGAAAGCAGTGGGGCGGCGCCCAAACGCCTCCATGGAGGATCCGCCACTGAGGACACACCAAACCACAACATACTGCACAACCAGTCTATATATTTAAGAACCACAAATGAAGTTCATTATTCCACAATTCTAAGAATAATGAAGCCAAATTGGTAGCTGTAAGCCTCTTTAATCTGAAGAGGGTAATGCTGTAGAAGTGTCTTTCCAAGAATTTCCCCAGAATACCTTCCTGTTGGTGCATCCAGAGTCAACATGTAAGCCAGCAAGATCATGGATGTGATCCACCTGCTTTGGGTGACCAAGGAGCCTTCCAACCCTGCTTTTTTGAATGTGGCAAAACGCCTACCTATGAGGCAAAACGTGTTAGAATGTTCAAGTACATTAGCACTGCCCTACACATATAAAGGCAGTGCCAGGGAGATGCCACAGTAAAGCCTGAGAGGGGAAAATATAATGCAAGTCATATTCCTGACAGTTAGGAAAGGAAGCCCAACACCTTTGGTCTGGAAACTTGATTAGACAGAGGAATCAAAGTAACCACCTCATAACCAGGTACCTAATTCTTCCAGCCTGCTAAAGTAATGACCATTAAAATACCACTCATCATTTTAATGCTAATAATATTGACAGGCTCTATGGGTTTAAACAGCTGAGCCTGCAAGGAATCGAAGTACAAACGCATATTGCACCTTAGGAAATGACCATAAAACGTGAGTGGTAGTCCCACCAGCAATTTGCTTTCTGCTATACCACCACAGAGATGCCAGGCTACTCATCGCACCAGTGGAGAAGCAGCTCTCAAACTGCTGAAATCGCTATATGCCAAAGCATGAAACCCCTTGTTTGAGTGGTCAAAAGCAAGCACCAAGCCTCCTCTGCCTCTTTCGTCTTGAGTTTCACCTGCAAGATATTTGATGCATAATTTGAAGGGGTGCTGCCTTAAATTGCACCATAAGGGTTCTATTTTTCTGAACTTCTGGCAACTCTACGCTGAATCCTTCCGGAGATTGAGCATTTTATGTAGGATGAGAATGTCCTGTTCCTCGCATCCTCTTGGACATGGTCTGTACCTTTAATATGAGGTCTTGACAGGCCCACCTCTAAGTCCAGTTTTGTCACGTTTTGAAAGGGTGAGCTGATGTTAATGTAAGCAACAGTCACCATATTGTTGGTTCTGATGACTGGCTTATGTATGATCCCAATTAGCAGAAAATAGTTCTCCTTTCCTTAAAGACCATTGACCTGTACCTCCTGGAATACCATTGTCACACAGCAAATTAAAACAGCTGGTATTTGCATTGTTGGTAGCCTTCGCAGGAAGTGGCAGAGGCACCCTCTGCCTTTTAATCGAGTGCCACTACTGTGAGGCCCTGAGAAATGGGAGCAGTGAGTGAAGGTGAGACACAAATGGCGAATGACAAAGATTTGCCCAAGGATTGAGAAAAGGGTAATCTGCTATATGCCCACCACACAGAAAGCCATTCTCCTGTGACTGGATAAACTTGAGCAAGAGATCACTCTGTTTTAGCATTTATTGAGTAAGTAACACACAGCCATGGAAAATGTAGAAGTGCATTGCTTCTAAAGAAGTGTTTGGCACCTATTGTATTAATATCTGGTTGTAGTTTATGTTGTTGCTGGTTCTGCCTTCATAGGGGCTTTGCTATATACACCTCTATTTCAGTAATGGGCATTGGTGGAATGAAACATGTTCTTTTGAAGATCGAAATGAATTGGAACTTGACCAACTTTGCGAATTATTAATTGTTGATCACATACCAATGCTGTGACTTTGGATTCTTATTCCCTGTGTGCTCTAGGCCACTTTACAGCATCATAGAATGGTAATTCTACAGCACTCTGCAAGAGTGCAGTCTGATGTAGTTCGGCAATATATACATTGTTACGCTATTGTACTACATACACTATTTTTCAAAGTCGGGATGCTAGAGAGGATGACCCATAGTAAAGTTAACCCTGGTTGCTGCAGTGTTGCTCAACAACATGTGCATTGCATTGAGTGACAACAGGCTATCTTTTACTAGGAATGTGAGCCTCATGAAACTTATATCCCCCTTTCATAGGCTTTTCCCCTGAAATCAGCCCTGCTTGCCCCCTCAAACGCTAATTGAAAGCCTCCTTAGCCATCTTCTTCTCTCCAATATCCTCTTATTGGAGAACTGAAGGAGATTGTTCGATGGCAGTTTCTTATGGATATTAAAAGATCCAATGGTTGCTCCCCATTTGAGACCACTGACTTCAATTTTCATCCCTTGAGATGGCGTTCCAAAGAAGTTCTCTCCTCTTGATTCCTAGGGTGTAACCAACATTGTGATCTGATGCAGTATGCCACCAGGATTGCTGTCTCGAAATCTTGGTCCTCGGTGGTCCTGGACGGCAAGCGTTAGAATAGTAATAACTTCATTTGCAAGCATGAACATGGGACCAGGACCCAAGTTGCAGACATGTCACCCTAAACCTGTAACCACATCCTTCCATGCATAAGTGTTGGAGCTGTACAAGAGTGGGGGCTTTGGTGTAGTTTCTGGATGCTGAGATCCACCCCCAGGGGAATTACGAAGGACACCCCATTGAAGTCCCCATTGAAGCCCCCCCATGGTATGAACATCCTGGAATGTGATTGAAGCCAATTTGGAAGTAGATAAACTGGCAATGGTGTTCTGAGATGGATACACACAACTAGCGGTAGGCATCCTGGAGTTAAATAGATGCTAACAGTTGCTTCAGCAAAATAAACTATTTCTTCTTGACCCACTTCTTGTCATTTGAATGTCCACCAATGGTTGAAAAGCCAGATATTTTTCACCAGGAATGGGGTGGAGTAAAAACCTGTTTCCCACTTTTGCCTGGTGACTGGCTTCCTAGGTAGATAAATGATGCCCTCCTGTAAGAAGTACCAAATGGCTGGCTCTTTTGATCATTATCTGTCTGAAGTTTGGTGAAAGGCCTCTAAATTCTATAAAATAGCCATCTCGTTGAACAGCAATGACCCAAACAGTGGGAATACATTCTTCCAAGGTGTTGTGGCTTAATTGGACCTCCAGCCTATCCATCTTCTGAACGATTCAGTCTAAGGTAGCCAGGATGTCTGTTGCGGCTTCTACTCAGTCTTCACTGAGGTCCTAGTTTCTTAGTTTGGGTACAGCCAGGCATGTGAAATTACTTTATGTGCAGTCTACAGGGTTTGTGGGGGCTGGAGTTGTTTCTAAAATATCATTGCTTAGAAGGCTGCCTTGACTACCACCTGCAGCCATACAGATATTCTCATCTCAACATTTGTTCTGTATACCAGGAAACATCCTTTACAACGAAACTTTCACAACGCGGTTCCATTACCATGCAGGTTTTACAACGCAAGTTGTTACGACGACTTGCGCTGGAGGGCGCTCTAGGATAGGGAATAGTTTAATTTACTACCCAACACCTTCCCTACTATCCACGGGGACTGGAGTTGGAATAGTAAATTAAACTATTCACTATCCAGCGCCCTCCATCGCAAGTCGTTGTAACGACTTGCGTTGTAAAACCTGCGTGGTAACGGTACGCGTTGTGAAAGCACGCGTTGTACCGTTATACATCCTATATACCCCACTCTGAGGATGGTCTAAAAAACGTGACCCCTGGAAGGGCGAATTTTGATCAGCATTATTCATCTGGGCGGAATCTGTACAAAACAAGTGGTACCTGGCAGTAAAATAGCCCCCCCGCTACAGCTGATGCTTCAATCGCACTCATGGAGATGTGACAGAGTAGCTGGATCTGCCACTCTATCATGGCTAGGACCTCTGCATAGCCACCACCTCGTCCACTGCCGAACACGGAACTGAAATCCTGCAGCAGAGACTGAGAAACATTCTCATTGCCAAAAAGAAAGCAGCCTTCTTCTTCTTGAATGATGCTTACAGTCTCCCGTCTACTAAATCTAACAGCTTTGCATCTTATACCATGGCAATCTTGTAAATGTAAATGTAAATGTAAAGGAATTTATATAGCGCAAATCACCGAGCGGTTTCTAAGCGCTTGCTTAGGGAACCCGTCCTGGTATTCCCCTGTGAGATAACCCCGGCAGGGTATCCGCAAGGTGAAAGCCAAGCATCCCGCCGCGATGGGCCGTTGTGGAGATTAAGCAAGCTATTGCCCAGAGTCGCAGAGTGTGAACCCATGAATCGAGTAGGCACCGGAGCGAGAATTGTCAAGTCCATGGACATTTTAGGACTCAAGACCCCGCCGAGCCGGGAATTGAACCCTGGTCCCGGGCTGACCTCTGCTTCCAGGTCTGCCTCCTCTACCCAGTGAGCCACACTTCTCCACTTCTCCTTGTCTGCGAAGAAGGGAATCAGAGAATTCACTTTCAGAGATTTGGGGGAATCCCTCATAGGATATAAATGTGACATGAATCGTGGCATGGATGTCTTGTCAGGTTTCATCCGCTTGCAGATCAAGACTTCCTTAATGGATTCCAGCACTGGAAGTTTAAAGGGAGCTTGTAAATTGCACAACAGGGTTATCTTCTTTGGATGGGCACTGCAAACCTGGGGGCATATTATCAAGCACGGCGTTAAAATTATCGCTGTTTTAGTGGCAGAAAAGTGCTGCTAAAGTGGCGATAATGGGCTTGATAATATGCCCTTGAGAATTCCAATAGAAGCCCATGTTGACACAAGAACATGGGCTTCTATCGGAATTCTCAAGGGCATATTATCAAGCCCATTATCGCCACTTTAGCCGCAGTTTTCTGCCGCTAAAACTGTAATAATTTTAACTCAGTTTCTTGATAATATGCCCCATAGTTTCTCATACAAATTTACCCAAATTTAAGTCAGGGATTACTTATAATTGCATTTGCCCAAGGACCTAGCCATCGTGTTGACAGAGGAAACTGGCAAAGTGCCCCTTTCACCTCCTCTTTGTCTAAGAGTGCAGAACATACTGGGCATATCTTATTATCGTCTGCAATTTACAGCATGCATATGCAGAGAAGTCAACCTCTCTACTATTAAGATGGAAGGGTGCCATGTTTTTACTCCCGGTGTCAATACCTGCAATATAAAGAGGGGGAGTGGTATCTGTAGCCACAGCAAGACCTATCATAGTCTTTGTGCACCATCAACACTTTCCAGACTGTGGAAGCTCTCGCTTACCGTCGATGCGAGCAGAGCATCGCTGCCTCCTCATGCCTCAAGAGGACATCCAGGCAGCAGCATGAACTACTGCATCTGCCCCAGCAGCACAGTGGCCAATTTTCACATTTTAACACTCATGCACAATATTTGTGAGGAGTTATTCATCAAAAGTTTATAGTGCCGGGGGGGGCGTGGCTAACCACCAGCCAAGATGGCCGCACTCTGAGAGAGCTCTGTGACTGACGAGCCCTCCTCTTAAAATCCGCTCACCTATCCGTACCGTAAGCAGTTGCTGCACGGCGGGATTGTGGCCCCCTTGTCCTCCGGTGCAGGTGGATCCTACCAGCGTCCAAATCCGAGGTTCCCCGGAGCAGCTACGTCGTGAGGAAGACTGTGGCCTGTTCTAGCGCCAAGAGCCGGGGTCTTGCGTGAGGACTGTACCCGAGGTGCCCCGCACCCTGCGCCGCCTGCCGCACCCTGCGTGCACACCACACCGCCATCGGAGGACCAGACGCACTCTTGCCCCACCTACGGGACCTGCCAACGTCCCCGTGTGCCACCTGACCCCCCTGCACTGGTTCGAGGGCTCAGCCGGGCTGCAGGCGGTGACGAATGCTGACAGGAAGGACTGGGGAGTGAAGGAGCCTCACCGAGCCCCACCGCCACAGCGCCGCACAGCGCGAAGGCCCCACTGCCCAGCCGCGGTAAGCTCCTGCTCCGGAGACTCGCTGGGACAAAAGCGGCTCGCGCCCGACGGCCTGCCAAAGCTCACGCATTTCGCGGGCCGCTTGCATAGACCATCCAAGGCAGAACAAAAACGACAGGAGCAGGGGTAAAAGTGTCCCCCTAATGCAGCTTGGCTGGCCCACGCGGCAGGCAGATCCTAGGGTCCCCATTGGCAGTGGAGGGGCAGGATCTGGTTTTCAAACCATCCGCAGCGGCCCTCGATCGTCCCGGGTATTCACGACCACCGAAGCGCCGAGCTAGTTGGGGGATTGCAACTACAAGCAGGCAGAGGCTGCGAGAAGACCACACAACGAGGCAGACAGCGTAATAGCCCGCCAGAACCAATTTGGGATTCACTCCGCGGTGCACCCCAAACGACTTCCTGCACACCACAAACGACGTCGGCGGCTATGAGTGGCAGGGGTACGAGGGGTCAGCAGACCTCGAAACTGGAGAAGTGCGCCTATAATAAGGACCCACCGGATGCTGCGAGGGGAGACTCCGCACGAACACCACCCCACTCCGGGGTAGAGGGAAACAACACAGAAAAGATCACTCTCCACGACGTCATGGCGGCCCTAAAGACAATGCAATCCTCAATGGGCACCATCTCAACGGACATCTCCCTGATTCGCGCTGACTTCGCTAAAATGTCTGACCGCCTGGAGTCGGTCGAGAAGACAACTAAGGACCTTGAGGGAGACACGTCGGCGTTAAAGCGCAGAGTCCAACGGCTGGAGGACGACAACCTCATGCTAAAAGCGAAACTGGATGATCAGGAAGGCCGCTCGAGGCGAAATAATGTACGCCTGATTGGCGTTCCAGAATCAGAACGCGGCCTGGCCCTGGACCTATATGTTGAGGACCTTGTTACTAAGCAGCTCCAACCTAAAGGACTCTCGAAGTATTTCTCGGTGGAACGTGCCCATCGAGTCCCTGGGGGTCAGCCAAAGCCCGGGGGCCCGCCTCGACCTATCCTGGCACGCATTTTCAACTTCAGGGACCGAGACGCCATTTTACAGGCAGTGCGCACTCAACCTCCTATCCAAAGTGACAACTCGGAGATCCACTTCTACCCGGATTACACAGCGGCAGTGGCTCAACAACGTCACAGCTTCACGGAGGTAAAGAAAGAACTGCGTGCTTGAGAACTCAAATACTCGATGATTTTCCCAGCGAAGCTACGTGTTGAATCCGAAGGCAAAACGTGGTTCTTTGACAAGCCACAAGCGACTCAGGAGTGGTTGGAGGGATGGAGACCGGCGAGAAACCCGAAGAACCGAAATCCGCAGCGCAGCCCTGGAGAGAGGAGCCCTCAACCTAACAACGAAGCAGAATGAGCAGGGGACGTCGCACTACAATCTCCGTTGGGGTCACCAAAATCTCTCAACCTTTGATTTCCACGACAGACACCAATCCCCTCACCAATCTGTTGGCAATTGCTGGACATTCAGTGAGAAGGTGAGGCGGAGGGCCACTTGCGGAGGGCCGAATATGGTGGAACTATGAATCAACGGGGCAAGACCCATGCAGGTATGACCATACGGTTAAGACTAGCACTGCACGAGTATCTACAGAGAGGGGGGAACGACAATGGACACAGAAGTCTCACCCCCACGAACAAATTTCATGTGTTGGGACTGTAAGCACTCTGCTCAGTTGGGGAGGTGGAAGGTTCATTGTCCGCCGGGCAGGGAGGCAGGGAGGGGGGGTAGGGGTTCTTAATGTTTTTACCTTGTTTAGTTTTTGTTTTAATAGTCTATTTCTAAATTGGTTGACTACTTACGGACACATGCAACACATACACGGTCTCTTCTTCATGCACTTAGGCTCGATGGCCTGGCCGGAGCGACCACTCGGGAGCTTCCGGTCTCGATTCCTTCAACGTATCACCCGCCCCACAGGCATACTGCTAGGCACACGGGAGTATGTTCTACACTACCACGCACCTCGGACCTCGGTCCGCATCCTGAATCCGCTGACACTGCGACACCTGCTTACCGATGATCATGGCTGATCACGAGGTCTCTACACTGAGCCCCCAATCACAACCACTAGTTGGCCCAACACTCACAGTACTATCGTGGAATGTCAATGGCCTAGGCCATAAGATTAAAAGAGGACTAGTCCTCCAATATCTCAAGAGGAAGTCTCCCACATTAGCTCTGCTACAGGAAACACATCTAGTAGGGACTACCTCCAAGGCCCTTAATCGCTGGGGCTTCAGGATGGTCGCACACGCCGAATTCTCGGCGGGTTCCCGTGGGGTGGGAATTCTGGCCCAAAAAAACGCCCCACTCCTCATTCAACGCACATGGGCAGATGACCAAGGGCGGTTTGCGGCGATCCATTGTCAATGGGAGGGACGGCCCTATAATATACTTTCGCCCTCAGATCTATGGGAAGCATACAAGGTAGTACTCAGAGGACAGGCCATTTCTACCATTACCAGGCACAGAAAAGAACAACGGGCGGCTGTGGAGGCACTGGAAACGGCAGTCCAAACATCAGAATTGGCCCATGCCTCAGTTAACTCGGAAGACACAGCGCACACATTAACATTGGCAGTACGGGAATACAAAGCATACGTAGAGGACATGACCAGAACAAAACTAACTGACACGCTGCATAGGGTCTATGAGTTGGGTGACAAGACTGGTAAGATGCTCGCATGGATTGAACATAAGGAAAGAGCCAATAGATGGATTGCCACACTAGAACGCTTAGATGGCACACGCACGACTGCCCCCCCCTGAAATTGTAGAAGAACTGGCCACATATTATGAGACCGTATACACTGCACGGGGTGGGAAGACGGAAGAAGACTGCTTGCGGTACCTGCAGGACATACCCCTGCCCACATTACCGCAAGAGGACGCACAGACACTTGAGGAAGACTTTACAGGGGAAGAATTGGGGAAGGCAATAGCAGCACTGCACACTGGAAAAGCGAGGGGGCCCAACGGCCTACCAGTTGAACTCTACAAAACACTCTCACGACAGTTGATCCCCTACATGCTCCCGATGTATACAGACTGCCTGTCGAGAGGTGAACTCACGGCCGACCAACGGCTGGCCACAATAGTCGTAGTACACAAACCCGGCAAACCACCTGTCCAGCCATCTTCCTATAGGCCAATCTCCCTAATGAGTGTGGATGCTAAAGTTCTGGCAAAAATTCTGGCGCTACGACTACAGCCCCACCTCACAGACCTAATACACACCGACCAATCGGGCTTCATGCCTGGTAGGAACACCTCACTTAATCTGCGGCGCATCAATGGGGTCCTGCACCGTATTCCCATGCTACGGGAAGACGCGGCCATCCTCTCTCTTGACGCCACCATGGCTTTCGACCTGGTCGAATGGCCATTCCTATTTGCGGTCCTCAGAAAAATGGGATTCGGCCCTAAATTTTGCAATTGGGTCAAACTTCTCTACACCAAACCGACGGCGCAGGTAGTAGCCAATGGCCACACTTCCCGCACATTCACACTGGGACGAGGAACGAGGCAGGGATGCCCTCTATCCCCGCTCATCTTCGCGCTTATTCTAAAACCCCTGGCGGTGCAGGTGTGAGTAGACTCCGTAATTAGAGGAATCACATGGGGGACTGGATGGGAAGATCGCATCTCCCTCTATGCGGACGATGTCTTGATTTATTTGATGTCCCCCACCCAATCCCTGGCGGCTTTGATGGACCTACTCAGGGCCTACGGTGAGGTATCAGGTTACACAATTAATTGGACCAAGTCACTTCTTTATGTCCTAAAAGGTAACACACCGACGCTGCCCCCTGACTGCACCCTACAGACGGTCACCGGGTGATTCAAATACCTAGGAATCTATGTCACGCCACTGGAATCATTATTCATGACAGAAAACTTGCTGAAACCCCTACTGAGGCTAAACTCTGACGTCACACACTGGCGCTCGTTACCACTTACATTGCAGGGAAGGGGCGCGTTATTTAAGATGCTATCCCTCCCTAGATTTCTTTACACATTGCAAAACACACCCTTTCCGGTCCCTCTCACCTATTTTAAGTCCATAGACACGGAAATCTCAGCACTACTGTGGGATGGAAAGCCAGCCCGTATAGCACACTCCAAATTAATAAGGTCCTGGTATGACGGCGGGATCGCCCTGCCGAGTGTTAAATTGTATTACTGGGCGGCACAATCAATAGTGGTTAATCAATGGTTGCACGCACCACAACTTGACCCAGCCTTCCGCCTTGACCGAACTGTGCTGCCACCTGACCGACTCATGCGGGCGCTATACACGAACAAACGACGCCACGCTTTTACAGGCCCCACAGCTCACACGATCAAGATCTGGCATGTAGCACAGAGAGCCCTGGGATGTGAGGGAGTGCTCACGCTCGCCACGCCACTTTGGGACACGCGGCGTCTGGGTACACTGGCAAACACAAAGGGTTTCCGGCAGTGGGACTTAATTGGGATATCTAAAATCGGGGATTTATGGAACAGGGGTGAAGTAATCACTTTCGCAGCCCTTAAAGAAAAATACGGGATGGCAGACACCGAACACTATCGCTATGCGCAAATCAAGCATGCACTACAAGGGGCAATTCCGACGGGCACACAACTGATTGAATCCTCCCCCTGGAGGACAGACTCCTTACTGACTGTCTAGAGAAAAAAGCGATCTCACTTACATATCGCAAGCTTATCAATAACATGCCTGACCCCACAGCTGTCCTTTGGAGCAAATGGGAAATTGAACTAGGGGACATAGAGGATGAGGATTGGCTGTACGCGCTGGCATCTGCCAGGGAGGCTTCCATCCCATCACGACTCAAATTAGTGCAATTGAAAATATTACACAGAATATACTACTCCCGCACACTCCTACACCGGCTGGGCCGCATCCCGGAACCTATCTGCCTGCGAGGCTGCGGCCTCCCGGGCACATTCTTCCATACCCTATGGGACTGTCCCAGGATCCAATCATACTGGGGCCATATGCTCTCTGAAATATCGGAAGCAAGTGGTGTTGAATTGTTAAGAGAACCCAGATGTTGTTTATTAAATATTTGGTCGCCCACGGACATGAATCGGGGACTGCAGACATGGGCAACTTTGGGTATAGCCCTTGCTAAACGGAACATTGCCAGAAATTGGGGATCGGGTGTGACACCCACATGCACTCAGTGGGGAAAAGACATGGACATAGCTATGTTGGCAGAAAAGGCGGTATATGTTCACCGAGGATGCCCCAAAAAATGGACTAGAATATGGGGGAAATGGAATGACTATAGGGGCCAGCTGTGCGACCCCCCGCAAGAACTGTCTGATATTGAATGTAGTCCGTGAAGGGAATGCCTTGAAGTGCTAATGACACAGTGACCCAGAGGGAGGTATTTGCCAAAGGGAGAGCCATGGACCCTAGATAGCTATCAACAGGCATGATGGTAAACGGCTAAATATGAAAAACATAAATATGTCCCTCTTCCCTTAGGTTGATGTTCGGGAGCACCCGTGGGCCAATGTGTTGAAGTATCACCAACTGTAGCAAAGGATAACTGCATTCTGCCTGATGTATGAGACAGAAAGGTACACTGCGAAGAATATATGGCATGTGTTCTATATTAAAACCGAAATGTCAAGTGTTGTATGTAACGTGTAAAAGCCAATAAAATATGTTTAAAAAAAAAAAGTTTATAGTGCCAGGCAGGGCTTTAAGTGGGATGAAAAATGGGGGGGGGGTCTCTCAAAAGGGTGTAGTCGACGTTAAGGGCTTGGCTTAAAAACCTGTGTTTACCTTAGTGTGCCGCCTGACTGGTATTTTCCTGCTTTTGTCATTGTACCCAGATATATAATACTACAAATAACATTACACCTACGACAAGCCAGGACTATTGGCGTTGTCATCGCTTGTTAATTGCTTAAGATAAATAGGCAACAACTATGGCTTCGTTGTATAGCATATTGAAAACGCTTCAGTTCTGAGATGGTGAGACTGAAAGAACTGTAACGAGTATCTTTGAAGGTACAACAAAGTTAGTGAAGAGTTGTACTGCTGCATCATTAGGGTTTTTTTTGCGTCCTGAGGTTGGGGGAAGAAACGGAGAGCCCGATAGAGACCCATCTCAGCGCCTGCTTTTTTGAACTCAGCCCACTTAAAGCCCTGATGTCAGTGTTTGAACAGCAAATTAGACTTGTGGCCTCATTTTGGGAAAATTGCACCTTTTCCAAATCTTCTAGGAGGCAGTGAACTGGAGGCCCAGCCATACCCTGCAGTCACAAGCCTCAGTAATAATCAAGTATAGCACGCAGGCATTTGCAAAGCATGAACTAGCATTTTACTGTTTTCGCATTAATAGTCCGTAATAAGATCGTAAAATATCCCTATTTACACCTTCAAAATAATTTCCAGCACAAGGAGGGTGACTGAAAACGGAGAGTCACCGCTCTGGGTTATCGGGTGGTGTCAAGATCTCTGGCTCGTGTGCTGTCAGCTATATCTGACTTCTTAGTGTGCATTTTCAGTATTGTTTATTCTGTGTTGTGTGTGGGATGACTGCGTGTGGACACTGTAGAGGCATGGGACCGAAGTTGGGCTGGGGGACGGTGCCTGGGTGCTTTGTAAAGCAAAACCAAAGGGGATGATGGACGGAGTGTTGAACATTGCAAACACTCACCCCCAGTCAACTGATCTGGGTTTAATCCACCATCATTCTTTAGCTCACTCCACCACCCAGTTCAGACATGGTCATATGCAAATCAGTCTGACCCTGTGCTTCATGGGAACAGTACAGCCCGAACTGCCAAGCCATGTTTACCCTGGACCGGAAACAAGCATCCTGGGGCCGGTTTCTGGCTAATTAGCCAGGCTAGCTTGAATCCAGTGGCAAAGTGAACAAGGGGCCCACTTCAGGGCATACCCTGCCAACTTAGGGCGAACAAAGCAACACCAAAGGAGATGATCAACGGAGTGTTGAACATTGCAAGCACTCACCCCCAGTCAACTGATCTTGGTTTAATCTCTCATCATTTTTTACCTCACTCCACCACCAAGTTCAGACATGGCCATATGCAAATCAGTCTGACCCTGTGCCTCATGGGAACAGTCCAGCCCGAACTGCCAAGCCATGTCTTCCTTGGACCGGAAACAAGCATCCTGGGACTGGTTTCTGGCTAATCAGCCGTCATCATTCAGGCTAGCTTGTATCCAGTAGCAAAGTGAGTAAGGGATCCACATCAGGGCATACCCTGCCAACTTAGGGCGAACAAAGCAAAACCAAAGGGGATGATGGACGGAGTGTTGAACATTGCAAGCACTCACCCCCAGTCAATTGATGTGGGTTTAATCCATTATCATTCTTTAGCTCACTCTGCCACCCCAGTTCAGACATGGCCATATGCAAATCAGTCTGACCCTGTGCCTCATGGGAACAGTCTACCCCGAACTGCCAAGCCATGTCTTCCCTGGACCGGAAACAAGCATCCTAAGACCATCAGCCAGGCTACCTTGAATCCAGTGGCAAAGTGAGCAAGGGATCCACATCTGGGCATACCGTGCCAACTTAGAGCGAACAAAGCAAAACCAAAGGGGATGATGGACGGAGTGTTGATGTCAGGTTTGTCAGTAGCACAAGGTAAGAAAATAGGCCACTAACCTTGTTGCAATTCCAAAAGAACAAGGGAACCCTGCAGGTAGTCAAGGACCAAGGGTAATTGTTTTATCAAGTAACAAGGGTCCTTGACTAAGCAAAATAAAACCAACAATAAATGTATTATAGACAAGAATCTGTTCTATAATGAAAAAGGTGTCCAGCTGGACACTAATTTAATTGAATGCAAAAGGATGATAACATTTAGAGACAGACACTTATACAGTGGGATACAATCCTGTATCCAGTACATATAACAGGGGGAAAGGATTAACAGGCAATTACATATGGAGCTGCTAGTGCAAAATAATACATTAACCTAGCTTAACTCATGCAGTAAACACAGTTCTATAACACATTGGAAAGCTAGTGTGTTACTACATAGACAGTCGACGGCGTTTCGATCCTACATATATTAAGGGATCATCATCAGGACTACATATAACATTGCCTTAATTACAAGCCTGCAAGAATGGGGGGAAAAAAAAGAGACATAGGACAAAAGCATAAATTAATACCTGTATCCTCTATATTGGCGCATAGCAAGTTTACATACCATGCTTAAGGTGAAGACCTTTCACACGTGCGTGAAATGTGCAAAGTGACAGTCAATTCCATCATTTTTTTAAGGTCCTGATATGGGGTATGTTTTGTGGTGCACGGTGAACCTAGGGAAGGGAGTGGGCATTAATGGGCTGTGCCAGAGTTGGCAGAGTGAGCGTACCTAGTTAAGCGCAGATAATTCCAACCAACGGAATGGAAAAGTGTTGAGTCAACGTGTCCACGGAGCAGTGAATTCTCAGCGATATACTGACAACGTACTTCTGGAAGAGAAGTCAGGTATAAGTGATTCCTTAACGTTGTCATTGGGATTGTGAGTCAATTGGTATTAGGCCACTAAGATTACCTTGACCTGGAGGGGCGAAAAGCCTTATTCCAGGTTGGGTTAATTGCCGCGTCTTGGTCTGCGGACTGGGGGGAAAAAAATTAAAATTCAGGCATAGGCTGACGGCGGCGTAGCGGCCATCAAACAAGGGTTGGCGAGTAAGCAAGGTGAAACTTACCCCGTATATGAAGATGGGGCCAGCGCACAATGGGAAACACTTAGGACGAGGAAGTTGTTGAAGTAAACCACATCGTCAAGGTACTGGAGCCTGAAAAAAGGTTGGTCTAAGTTACCCTGGGGTAATCGGCAGTGAGGGGGTTTGAGTACGGGAAACTGTGGTTCGTGCTTACCATGTTAGCGTTCATAGAAGTCCACAAGGTTTGTTAATCCTGGCTTGTCGGGGATCCGTATTTTAGAATTCCCGTATTTGATCAATAATTATTCAGAAAAATTATTTTAAAAAACATATAAGGGGGGGGGGGGGTAAATAAATAAATAATTGACCGAACGTATAGGCATTTACCACAATTAAAAACTGCTTGGTCAAGGGAATTGGGCAAGTCTTACCAGTAGTGTTCACACTCGAACATCATCTGGTTCTGCTGGGCATGATCGCTCCTAACAGTGGGAGAGCCGTGTGCCGCGTGGAACCCGTGAAGTTACCGATTGAACCGCCATCTCAGTTGGGGCAGATTACATTTAGATTACATGCGCGGTATTTTACAGAGGCCATGTTGGATGTGGCTAGTCCGCGTTTGACCGTGTACTCAAGGAATGCTGGTGATGGCCACGAGGGAGGGGGCAGAGAAGTATAGCTGAGGGGAAAGGATTTTACTAGTTGAGGTCAGGCAAAAGACCCACAGTTGGTCAGCCAGAAGACCAACAGTTAAGCGCAAGCGGCGAGAAATTTCTCCATGGCGGCCATCTTGGTTTGGGGTGATTAATCATAAGTGAATTAGGTGACGGGGGTGTGAAAGAGACATTCGTTTTCCGTGAAAAGAGATAAAGGAGAGGAGTTAAGGTCACCCCAATTGATTCTCTTATACTGGGTAACTCCGCTAGAATTACAAGGTTTTAAAAAAAATTATTAACATGATTATTTACAAAACTTTTTACAAAACTGAACGCGATTCAGAGAAACAGTCCAAAATGTCATAACAGTGACGTCCAATCCTCATTCCTGTTTAGGCCACTTCTAATGCTGTCCATTAAAATTATCATTTTCAATTGTTGAGAAGAAGAGACATGTCACCGCCGCGTGGTGGTAACTTCAATGCGTTTAGTACAGTCCATTTGATATCATCTTCGTTATGGCCTTCCTGCAGGAAGTGTTCCACCAGTGGGGCATTTAGGGTTTTACATCGCACCCTGCTGCGGTGTTGTCCAATTCTGGTTTTGATCTTTTGTTTAGTCTGACCAATATACACTTTGGAGCAAGGGCATTGAATGAGATAAATAACATCACTTGTGATACAGTTTGTGAATGAATTACATTTTATCTGCACATTATTGAACGTGAAGGATTTGCCTTCCATCGTGAAAACGCATACATTGCATGAGCCACATTTGGCATGTCCTGTCAGCGGTGTTTGATTCCAGTGTGAATCTATAGTTAGGCGCTGTGGTGGACTGGGTAGCGCCGCCCTGACCAAATGATCTTTCAGGTTAGAGCTTTTTCGAAAAGCGAAAACAGGACGTTCAATATGCAAGGAGCCAGCATTGAGTAAGGGCCAGTGTCTAAGTATAGATTTTCTTACCGCATTGGACGCCGGCGAGAAAGTAGTCACACAGGCAATCTTTTGTGAAGGATCTTTTTGTTTAGGACACAGTAAGGCCTCTCTAGGACAGTACCAAGCTCTTTTAAGAGCCCTACGCACTAATCTTTTGGGGTAACCCCTGTCCTTCAGCTTATTGGATAATACAGTGGCTTCCCTAAAGTAGTCCTCTTTGGCAAAGCTGTTACGCCTTATCCTCAGAAATTGGGAGTAAGGCAATGAGTCCCTCAGTGCTCTAGGATGGTTACTTGCGTAATTCAGCAAAGTATTCCATTCAGTAGGTTTGCGGTATAGTCTAGTGTGGAGGTGGCCTTCTAAGTGGTGGATAGTCAAATCTGAAAATGAAATAGAAGATTTATCAACTGTGCTGGTGAAGGACAGGCGCGAGCAGTTGTTATTGAGCCAGTGGATAAATTGTTGGAGACTGTCTTGGTCACTGAGCCATATTAGAAAAATATCGTCAATGTACTGTCTCCATAAGGAGATGGCAGAGACGAAGGGGTTGGCTATGGCAAGGATAGTGTGTGTCTCAATGTGGTCCATGAAAGTATGGCTAAATTGGGGGCAAAAATAGCCCCCATGGACGTGCCCTTAACTTGTTGGTAAAACTGTTGGTCGAATGTAAAAAAGTTTCGTGTGAGACACAACTCTAAAAGTTGGAGAATAAAGATTGTTGGCACTCTGTGTGGTCTGGGTCTAGAGTCAAGGATATTCTGTATGGGCGTAAAATCCGTTCCGCTCGCGGAATTTGCGGATTTTCGGCAAATTCGCAATCCGCGAACTCTCTCGAATTTGCCGAAAATCCGTAAATTCGCACACAGCGGATTTTTTTTTCTTGGTGATACAATTTTGCGGTGAGCGGCGTTCACTTAATGTCATTCAGCGTTTGCAGAGTTGTTTTTCTCCATATTTTGCGTGTGCTGCGCCATTTTGGATCTTGCTACGGGATCCCGCGGGAGTTTGGCGACCGCGATTACGTCATCGCGGCTTGCCACCTTGCACAGCACGCATCACGAGAGTTCGCAATTGCGAACACGTAGATGCGGCGGGTAGCAACAATCTCGCACTCGCGAAATTGCAAAATTTGCAATTCTGCACAAGAAATCCACCAGCAAGCAGCATAAACCTTCTGGAAATGATGATTTTTATCAGAATAACTCCTCAGGTTGACATTTGCCTGCACTTTTTTCTGCAAGGAGTCCATTTTGGGGGGGGGGGGGAGGAAGGAAGTGCCCCACAGTCTCCAACTTCCTGTTCCTGTCCAGCAGGCTCCTCCCAGTGCTTTCTTCATGTGCAGGTCACTTTCATTTGGACCTTGACCTGGAAGGATTACTTTTTGTGGATGCTGCTGGATATTTGGATTTGAGGCCTTTTTGACTTTCTTTGGATCACTTTTGGATTAGAAATCAACTTTCACAAGTAAGTTTGTTTGGGGCATTACAGTTGCTGCAACTACAATTTTGGAACTTTTTCAGGACATTAAATAAAATATATTGTGGGTAGCCACAGTATCCAGTAGGACCAGGGTTAGTTATGGGTGCATGATACAAATGTTTTGTTGAATTTAAACATCATTGAGGCCATAGATGGGCTGGGATTGTGCTGAATTTTGTGGTTTTTGTCGTTTTTTTGGGGCTGCTGGTGGGGCCTTTTGCCCAGGGTTAGTGAGTGGTGCATGGACTGAGTCTGCCTGTGGGGTCTCACTCTCTTTAATGTAAACATCCTGGATGGCATTGGATTGTGGTGATTTTTGTGTGTTTTTCGTTTTTTTGGGGTGTACTGTTGATGTGAACTGGCCATGTGGGTGGTGGTGGCCATCTTGAGTGCTGGTACAGGCAACATGTGCTTGGGGTTCAAGGGGCCATTTTGAAGACAGGCAGTGTCTGACGCCTGCACCCATTTTGCCTAGCTTTCATCCATTATGCCCAGGGGTAGTGAGTGGTGCATGGGCCTAGTCTTTCTGTGGGGTGTCTTCTTGAATTTAAACATCATTGAGGCCATGGATGGGCTGGGATTGTGCTGAATTTTGTGGTTTTTGTCGTTTCTTTGGGGATGCTGGTGGGGCCTTTTGCCCAGAGGTAGTGAGTGGTGCATGGACTGAGTCTGCCTGTGGGGTCTCACTCTCTTTAATGTAAACATCCTGGATGGCATTGGATTGTGGTGATTTGTGTGTGTTTTTCGTTTTTCTGGGGTGTACTGTTGATGTGGACTGGCCATGTGGGTGGTGGTGGCCATCTTGAGTGCTGGTACAGGCAACATGTGCTTGGGGTGCAAGGGGCCATTTTGAAGACAGGCAGTGTCTGAGGCCTGCACCCATTTTGCCTAGCTTTCATCCATTATGCCCAGGGGTAGTGAGTGGTGCATGGGCCTAGTCTTTCTGTGGGGTGTCTTCTTGAATTTAAACATCATTGAGGGCATGGATGGCCTGGGATTGTGCTGAATTTTGTGGTTATTCGACTTTTTGGGGTGTATAACTGATGTTCCTCTGTCTTCCATTGCTTTTAGGTGCACAAGAGAACCAGTGCCAGGAAGACGTCCTGCTGCGGTGTGTGCAGCACAACGTCACGTGCGGCCACAGACAACTCTGCAACTTGTGCAACTGCGGCCTGCTGTTCTGAGTGACATCTGAAGAAGATGGCCCCAAAAAAAGTTCCCCGTAGCTCCTCTAGCAAGAAAGTTGCCAGAAAGGAGCAGAAGAAGCAAGTTACCAAGCAGACTGGTGTGCCGCCCGCCACATTTTTGGGGAATAAAAAAAAAAGTACGCCTGCAGCAGCAGTGAGATCTGCTGGGGACCTAGCTGGGAGCAGCACCCCCGCTCCATTGGGCTCAGTGCCACCACCACCACGCCAACTTAAGTCCAAGCCCTTGAGTGCTGCAGAGGCAGCCAGTCTACTTGTTCAATCACCATCGACCAGTGATGTTGGCTCATCGCAAGAAAGCAGCAGCAATGTCCCTCAATTAACACAGGTTGTTGTAACTCATCTGACGAGTGTTGAACAACCACAGTCGCAACAACAACCACATGTGCAAGTACAAGCCCAAGTACATGTGGAAGGAGAGGCAGCGCAAGGAGATGCACATGCAGAGGTGCATGGAGGGGCACAACAAGTGCCCACAATAGTTGTTCCTCCAGAAGTAGGGGCACATCTGGAAATCGACAATCAAGCCGAGGTATCATTCGAGGAAGCCACTCCTCCTGATGATCATTCATTGTCTTCCATACCCCGAGCAAGGAAAAGATCAAGGGTGGTGTCTACATCTTCTTCAAGCCCACTTCCTTCTGATGATATGGATCTTACTTGGGAACCAGCACCACTTCCATCTGAGAGTGAGGCTGAGGCACACCATGATCTGACAAAGGTAGCTAAGTGTAAAAGGAAGGTCGTCGAAACTCTCATAGTTATGGAGTGTGATGACGCTCAACAAGAAGTGGCGTATACTCATGCTGCTGAAGACGACGATGCAGTCATCATAGGCTACACTCCAGCCTCAGCGGGCATGCAGCAAACAGACATTTTGAACCTAGCCCGACAAGCTGCTGAGCGTGATGATGAAGTCGATGAGGAGGCAATGGGAACACCACAATCGGGGGAGGCAAGATGGAGGCCGTGTAGACGGCCGGGAAGCAGCTCGATCGAGGAGGTGCGCTATGAAGGGTTGATAATCCCCGTAATTCCCCGTAACTCATCTGCCGAACATTTCACTATGGCATGGTACCGATAAACTTTTGAGAATCCGACCCTGTGGATTGTGGTGCGGAGCAATAGATGTGAGCTGGAGCTGATCGGGCGCTGAAAGGGGTGAAAAGAAAAGGGAAAAAAAAAAACGCTGCATGAAACTGACCTGCTGTCAGCCGCTGAAGCGGCTGCTGTTTGATGTACTGCAGGTAACGAGGAGGTTGAGAGGCGGGCCGATTGCTGGACTGCTGACGGAGGCGGAGGCTGCGGAGCTCGTGGAGTCTGCCTTCAGCAGACGAGCGGTGTGGAGCATTCGGTCAAAACGGAGCTGGCGGCGGATCAGGAAATCCCGCTCAGCTGAACCACGGCAAGCTGACACGAAAGGGTGCTGCAAAGCGAGCTCTGTACAGGCAGAGTTGAAACGATACACCCTGGAGGATCCCCTGGACTTGGAAGATACTAACAGCGGTTGTATCTCAGGCAGTAAGGAGCAGTTTGGGTTGAAAGAGAGGAGGAGGGAAATTATGGCCCCAAAAGTGAATGCCAGCGCTAAAGCTGCAGCTAGGAGGAAGGCAGCAGCTGAGTTAGCAGAATCGGAAAAGAAACAAGGCTCTCCATCTCTTAAAAAACCAGTACAGCAGCAAGTGATATGCAAATCAAATCCAGATTCTCAGGGTACTACCCCAATCTCTGATATTTTTCAGAGAGTGAGTAAAAACAAAGACTCCAAGGATTTGAAGGGTGATTTAACTCAGACTCAGACGCAGACAAGGCTTGTTGCGGGGTCCCCTGATGACACAGAAGGGGATCATATTGAACAACCTAACGCTGCTGGAAATATGGAGGGGGAAGAACAGCAGGGGGAGGCTCCTGAAAATGATCCTGTGGAAAATGTCTCAGCAATACCCCGAGTGTCAGAAGAGATCCAGGAGGATGATACCGGGGGGAGTCATTGTGGTAAAAAAGAAGCCCCAAGTGAGGCATTCTTCTCTGTATCAGAAGGCGGAGAATGGTCAGAAGATGAGGGGGACAGTCTGGGACAAGGAGGTAGCAATTTAGACTCTGGCAGTGACCTGGAACAAGACGAAAGTACCCCTCCGAACACAGCGGTGAAAACTGCATTGAGATCAAGAAAGCACAGCCAGAAGAAGGAGCAGCCGCTGTTTAATACTACCACAGATGGTTTAGGTGGGGAATCTGCGCAAATGTCTCTTCTGGAGGTCATTCACCAGGAGATTCTAGCACATCGAGAGGAAGCGAGACAGGAGAGTCGTAAGTCTCAGGCTGCAGTCAGAAAAATACAAGGGGCAGTCAGAAAACTGACCAAAGCATGTGTGAACTTGGGAGAACGGGTCACCAATTTGGAAGATAGAGTCGTTTCTACCGAAGCGGACTCTGCGGCCGCTTCTAATAAGGTCGACATGCATGCAAAGCAGTTAATTGATATGCAATGGAAGCTTGAGTCATTGGAAAATAGATCGCGGCAAAACAACCTACGTATTCTGGGAATTCCCGAAGGATCAGAGGGCACAGATATGAAATCATTCGTTGTAAAACTTTTTGAACATGCCTTTACGGACTTAAAAGACTGGGTTTTTGACAGGGAGGTTCAGAGAGCACATCGTACCCCTGCTAATATCCATAAGAACCTGAAACAGAATGATAAGCCTAGAGCGATCTTAATTTTTTTGGGCAACTTCAATCTGAGGCAAGCTATCTCTGAGAGGGCGAGACCGGATAAACAAAAGGCAGTTGATGGTTATACGTTTTTTGTCCGCCCTGACTTCTGTCATATTACGGTGGAGAGACGGTGGAGATTACGGCAGCTGATTAAACCGTTTCAGGACAAGGGCATGCAGGCGTATCTGATTAACCCCGCTCAGCTGAAAATAATCAAAGATGGAAAAACACTTTATTTTTCTTCTGAGATCAAGGCAAAAGAATTTCTCATGTCATAGGTAGTCTAGGTAGTCTAGGAATTCTGCAAAGTGGCTAAATGGTCAAAAGTATGTTTAAAATACTAGTCTCATTCATTTGTGAGTGCACTATATTGGTAACTGTGGTAATTGGTGTTTTGAGGTGAAACTTATAAGGTAGGGGGTCTAGGGGGTCGCAAAAACTAAAATTTAAAAAAATAATCTAAAAAAAAAAAGAGAAAGGGGAAAAATTGGTTACAGGTCTTCCTCCTCGATCTGAGCTGTTAACCATCGCGTGCACAGACCATCGGTCTGAGCGCCTCTAGGCTAGGGGGGGTGAAGGCTAGCTCCAGGCTGGAGCTGGATAAGGGGAGGGAGAGAGCGCAGAGGGAGGGAGGGGTGGGGGAAGAGGGGGAAGGGGGGAGAAAACTCTGAAAAATCAGGAGATGGAAAGGATATGGTTTAGGACGGATATCAGATACATGGTGAAATGTCAATTTATGAAATGTAAATACCATAACAATGTCAGACATTAGGATATGTACTATTAATGCAGGGGGGTTAAATGACTGGAAGAAACGGCAGAGACTGAGTTATTTGGTTAGATCTAATAATATAGATATAGTTTGCATTCAGGAAACCCATATTCCCTGGAATAAAAGAAAATTGTTGGAGATATCTGGGTATACTCTGATTGGATGTTCATCGCAATCTTCAACGATCAGAGGGGTGGCGATTTTAGCTAAAAGTAATCTGTGTGGGGTGAAGCGTAGTAAAACTGATGGCTCTGGCCGATGGGTATTAGTTGAAATGAATTTGGGTTTCACGCTTTGTACAATATACGGTCCAAACGAGGATGATCCTATGGTATATGACAAGTTAGAAGAAGAGTTGGCGAACTGGGCTAACCCGATGATAGTATGCGGCGATATGAATATCTACGCAGATTGGCAGCAGGGGAGTGTCTATACAGGTCGCAAACGTAAAGTTAATAGGGCTCTAAGCTCCTTGATCCAGTCTCACGGTTTGGGGGAGGTATGGGGAGAAAAAGTTCCCGGTGACCGTGGCTATACATATTTCTCCCACCCGGCACAGAAATATTCTAAGCTAGATTACTTCTTTGTTACAGCGGGGGAAATCGGTAAGGTTAATATCATCAAATTACCAAGAATAATATCCGACCATAACCCCCTAATCTTGTCATACAAAGTCCCTAAGGTACAGAGAAAAACATCTAGATGGACCTTCGAAAGGAAATTATTAAATGACGAAAGGTTTGTAATACACATTAAAAAGTGGGCTAAGGAGTTTTTCGATTGCAATAGATATAGTGCTTCCAGAAATGGAGTCTGGGAAGCCTTCAAAGCTGCATTAAGGGGGGAGACGATCAGTTACGCAGCAAAATTAAGGAAAGAGGATAAAAGCAAGTTAGGGAAACTCATATCAGATCTAGCAGAAATAGAGAGGTGTCATATTGAGGAATTAGCCTCAGGCAAGGATAGTGGGGAGACGGTTAGCAACATGGTCCGGGTTAAGGGTGATATCTTAAAAATAATTACACAGAAAGAGATATCTGCATATCAGACACAAAGAGTAAGGAGATATGAGACTGGAGAGCAAGCCGGTAGAGCTTTAGCGCTCCGCATTAGGCAAGAGTCAAATCGCAATAGAATTGGGAAGATTAAATATAATGGGAGTGAATATACAGACCCAAAATCCATAATGGATGTGTTCCAAGATTTTTATCAAAAATTATATGATCAAGAACCAGGGGTAGTACCATATATACAAGATCAGTCTCCATTAACCCCAATGCTGGAAGAGGATGACAGGGCGCGTTTAGAATTGGATATAACTTCAGAGGAGATAAAAATTGCTTTGAATGAACTGGCAGCGGGTAAAGCGGCGGGCCCGGATGGTCTACCAATAGAGGTATACAGGGTGTTGGAGGATGAAATCCTCCCCCTGCTTGAAGATCTTTTTAATGGAATAATATGTTCAGGTATTATCCCAGACACATGGAAACAGACTAATATCGTTATATTTCACAAAAAGGGTAAACCAGAGGAGAACCCAGGATCCTACCGTCCGATATCGTTAATAAACACAGATGCTAAACTATATTCTAAAGTTTGGGCAAAAAGGTTAGGACGGATTATTAGCCAACTCGTTTCACCATGGCAGCATGGATTTGTCCCAGGGAGAGGTACCACTGAACATATAGCAAGGGCAATCTCACTATTCGATGCAGTCACTGCTACGGGTGGAGATATGGCTATGATCCTTTTGGATGCCGAGAAGGCTTTCGACCGGGTGGTCTGGGACTTTATGTGGGAGGTATTGGTCAGAAGGGGTTTCGGAGAAAAATGCAGGAAAGCCATCAAAGCAATGTACATGGATCCAGTCGCTAGAATCACTACAATGGGCTTTCAATCAGATGAGGTAGTTATTAGAAGAGGCACCCGTCAGGGGTGTCCTTGTTCACCCATACTTTTTTCATTGTATATTGATCCGCTAATTAGGAAGATTCTTGCTTCTGATAGAATATCCCCTGTGGTATCTCATGGTCATACTACCAAACTATTGGCCTATGCGGACGACCTGGCAATCGTCACTACTAACCCGCAAGTGGCAATGCAGGAATTAAGTAGTTTGGCTCAGGAGTTTGGGTATTATTCAGGGTACAAACTCAATACAGAAAAAACTATAATAATCTGTTCTAAGAACATTCAGAAAGGAGATCAAAGGTATGTGGACTCCGCGGTCTATCTAGGAGTAAAAATTAACTCAAATGTAGGAAAAATCACTCAGGATAATTATGGGCCTCTATTAACTACAATTGACAAAGAATTGAGAAGGATCGATGTACTACATTTGTCTCTAATTGGGAGGGTAAATGTTTTGAAAATGTCAATGTTCCCAAAGCTATTGTATTTATTTCGTGCCATACCGCTTTTAATTGATGAAGGCTTGATGAAAAAGATGGAGGCAGTGTTTTCACAATTTTTATGGCAATATGGTAAAGTTAGAAGATCGTTAGCTAGACTCTCTATACCGTTAGAAGGAGGCGGATTATCTGCACCTAATTTACGGCTATACCATTGGGTCTGCTTATTGTTACGTATGAACCATTTATTGTATTATGATGTTCCTGAAGCACTGCATGATACCCACAGAATCCCCACAATTTATGATCTAGTATTGGGTGAAAAGGCTAGGGGGATTCTAACACGTGAAACTAATGTTTTGTATTTTAAGAGGAGTAAAAGTAAAGTGTTGCTGTCTGCATGGGGGGTGTGGAAGGCGGTGTCGAAATTCTTTAAGATCCCTAAGATTAATGGCACAATAGATCTCTGGAATTCAAGCCCATTTCTACACCTCGGACAAAACCGGAATAGTAGTCTCTGGAAGAGTTTGGGCATCAGATGCTTAAGAGATGTTATGTGTAGAGAGGATCTCTTAGGGTTTGAGACCCTGCAACAAAAATTTGGTATCCCCTCGAACCACTGGTTGCTATATAAACAGCTAGAACAATCAGTGAAGGCATTAAGACCAAGGGTCTCTATTCAGGAGATAAATCCACTTGTACATTATATAATGAATGGGGGTAAAAAGATTAAAATAGGTTATAATCATCTTTTACAGGGATTGGAAGTGGATATCGGACAAGTAGAAAATGCCTGGGCGGTAAGATTAGGAGACCCTGACATTGATGTGGATTATGCTCTGGCATTAAATAGGAAAGTATTAAGAGCGACCAATCTGAAGGCACAACATTATAAGCTGATTTTTAATCTTTATTACACACCTGCTAAACTGTTTCAATGGGGCAAAAGGGATACAGATAGTTGTCCAAGGTGCAACCAAGGTCCGGCAGATTTAATTCATATGTTCTACTCTTGCCAGAATCTCAAGCCTGTGTTGAAAGAAATGGAGAAGTTTCTATCGGGGCTGCTAGAGTGTCAAATCTCTCTATCCCCAACCACTGTTTTGATTGGCAGGGATGAAAATCTTAAAGTTGAACAGGAAGGTGAAGCTTTTATCTTTCTGTGTGTCGCTGTGTTTAGAATTTTAATTGCGGGGGCCTGGAAAGATCCGATAGCTCCCACATTTCAGATGTGGCTCACAAGGTTGCTAGGGACCCACAATATTGAAGAATGTCTATATAATTGTAAGGGTAAGAAGATGAAAGGATATGGTAAAAAGATATGGGCTCCGCTAAGTAACTGGAGGAAAATAAGGTGATGGAGGATAATTGTCCCTATATTACCTATTTTGCTTTGTAAGGCAATGTCTTCCTATGCTGTGAAAGAATGATTCCCTTTTTCTGCGCATTTGTTTTAATCCTGATGTCTAAATTTCTGATATGTTTTTACCAACTGATAGATGTAATCGGTAATATGTGTGTGTTTTTTCTATTCTGATCCATCTCAATAAAAAATAAAAAAATTAAAAAAAAGGGAACACCACAATCATTGGAGTTAACTAGTACACCACCACCTACCGCTTCCATATTTCTTCCTCGCCAGAAGGGACCTCCATCCACCTTGACCTCAATTAGTGGTGGGGAAAGTGCACAACGTAGTAAAGTTCAGCAATACACATCCTCCACTTCATCTGGCATTAGCAGCATGACCACCACCAGTATCGCCTCCTCCAGCCCCCACAGACAGTTCAAGTCCGCAGTTTGGGACTTCTTTAGTGTTTGCGCAAAAAAGGAAAACATAGCCATTTGTAGCATTTGTAAGCTTGCAGTTAGTCGTGGTAAGCTTAGTACCAACTATGGGACTGGAGGCCAGAGAGGTCATCTTGAGAGACAGCACACTGTCCAATGGTTTGCGCACCTAAAGAAGATCAAGGAAGCCCGAATTGCAAGTCAAGAAAACGTTGATGTTTCATCTGATGATGACGAGGAGGAAGAAGCATCAAACGCTTCACTTACACCCAGTACCCCTGTCAGCACACCCCCTGTGAGCCACACTAATAGTGTGGGAGAGAGTGAGACACCAATGCGAAAAAGTTCATCAGCGAGCGTAACTGGGTCGAAGAAGTCATCATCATCATCCCGTAAAATGGTCCAGGGCAACATTAAAACCATGTTGTTTTCAGACGCGCCATATGAACACAACCACCCAACGGTGCGTCTGTATAACACTAAGCTGGCTAAAATGCTTGCGCTGGACCTTCTCCCTTTTTCTTTTGTAGAGGGGGTTGGTTTTCTAGAATTAGTGGCAGTGCTCTGCCCTAAATGGAAGGTTCCTAGCCGGTTCTATTTTGCCAGAGTTGCGGTTCCAGCACTACATGAAGATGTGCTGGAGGTGATTCGGGCAGCTTTGCAGAAGAGTGCTGTTCACACTATACATCTGACAAAAGACATCTGGACCAGTGGCGCAGGCACTGATTACATGTGCATCACTGCACACTGGGTCTCTTTTTCAATAATAATAATAATAATAATCCACATTTGTAAAGCGCACAATCACCCGTAAGGGTCTCTAGGCGCTGGGGGCCGTCGGGAAGATTAAGCGAGCTATTGCCCAGAGTCACATGGTGCTGGGCTAACCTGCCGCCGGAGCCGGGGATCGAACCCTGATCCCCAGATTCCAGCGTCAGTCGCCCTGGCCGCGGCGCCACACCTCTCCCAGGGGTTTCAGGGGTTAAAGCAAAGCTAAACGCAGGTGTTGACCTGGACCAAGTTTTTAAAGCTCATCGGAAACATGCAACACTAGCCATGTTTGGCTTGGAGAAACGTCATACAGCAGAAAACATTTTGAATGAGTTTAACACAAAGGTCTTTCACTGGCTGTCCCCAAAAAAATGCGAGATTGGTTATGTTTCCACGGATAATGGCGCCAATGTAGTTAAGGCCATGGATCTGGGTAACTATTTCAGAGTGCCGTGTTTGGCGCACTGTATAAACCTGGTTGTTAAAAAATTCTTGGATAAAGACAGTCCAGCGTGCGAGTTAGTGGCCACCTGCCGAAAAATGTGCAACCATTTCAGCCATTCTTTTAAGGCCCGGAAGCATCTGAGGAGCCTGCTACATGAACGTCGAATGCCAGTGAAAGCACTCATACAGGAGGTGCCAACACGTTGGAACTCAACCTTCTACATGCTTGAGCGTCTGTATGAGCAGTTTACGGTACTCGATCAGTATTTCTTAACACTGGGTACAGCTCAGAAGGACCTGAGGCTAGATGCGGCGGAATGGAAGCTAGTTAAAAGCCTGACAGACATGCTTCGTCCTTTTGAGGTCTTCACGCGTGCAGTCAGCAGGGAGGACTGTAATTTGGGAAAAGCTATCCCATTGTTGCGCATGCTGGAGCACAAACTGAAGGCGGTGTATTCTAAGTTTCAAAAAGATGAAGAAAAGCAAGAAGCTTTTGTTTTGGCGGAGAAATTATTAGAGCGCCTACTTGGCGTTGAACGTCTTCAAAAGATCCACTCAGAACAGCATTACATTTGTGCTACTATTCTGCATCCACGCTACAAAAAGGCGCTGGCAGGCAGTGCATTATTTCCTTTTGGTGATGAAGATGTTACAAAGTACAAACATTGGCTAGCCTTGTCAGCCATGAGGTTTGAAAGAGAACGGCAGCAAATTCAAGGAAAAGGCAGTACATCAGCATCAGCAGGCCATCCCCAGTCAAAAGACTCCACTTCTGCACCTGTGGCTGTGGCAGAAGTGACCTCTCAGCCGTTAAAGACACCGGCAACCGGATCATCTGCACCAGACACAACAGAAATATCGGGTGATGAAGAGGATTGGCTAGCTGAGCTTGGGTTTGGTTCTCAAAAGGTCAGAGCAAAAACTAAGCAAAGTGGAGGAATCGTGGAGAACCTTGAGTCGATGGTGCAGGACTATTTGAATGACTCAACAGAGGTCTATGTTAATGCTGACCCATTGGCGTATTGGCATGGGAAAAAAGAATTGTGGCCAAGGATCACCAACCTGGCTATAAATTACTTGTCTTGCCCACTCGCAGCGTGTCTTCTGAACGTGTTTTCAGTGCTGCTGGTGGCATTGTAACTTGCAAATGGACCCGCCTCTCACCCAAAAATGTGGAGAGGTTAACAATGATCCAGATGAATCAGCACCTCATACCACCAGATTACAAAGTACGAGATTACACGACGGAAGAAGACGAGGAGGACAGAAACTTAGATGAGGGAATTTCTTCGGTGTTAGGTGACACTGACCTACTCCTGCCTGAATTCGCAGAGTATGAGGACAAACTATTCTTCCCTGACACCGAGCCCTGAAAATGAGCCAATGAATCAATAACTTTATTTTTCTTACTTATTCACTTTTATTCATGTGTGTCTGTCTTTCTTTGTTTTGCACAGTTAATATAATGAAAACTTTAATCACCTGTACTTTTGCTTTTTGGCTTTTTGGGGGTCTTCTACTTGTTTTCGCCTGGGTTGACGGCTCTGGGGCCATTGCTGGGAAGGTCTAATACCGTATAAAACTGGTTTGGACAAAATCCATGAGGGAAAAGTTTTTGCATTTTCTGACATTTCGCTCAATGTAGCGTTTTCGGGGGCCTGTTTGGGGGGCTTCCTGGTGTTTGTGGGTGGGTTTCGGGGTCTGGGAGCACTGCTGGGTATGGATAGTTTTGATAGCAAGAGGTTTGAAGGAAATCCATGGAGGCAGAGGGGAGTTAGGGCCTAGCTGCAGAGCGCGCGCTGAGTGATTTTGGAAATTTTCACAAAAGTGACAAAGTCCTCATTTTTGTACTTTTGCTTTTTGGCTTTTGGGGGGTCTTCTACTTGTTTTTGCCTGGGTTGACGGCTCTGGGGCCATTGCTGGGAAGGTCTAATACCGGATAAAACTGGGTTGGACAAAATCCATGAGGGAAAAGTTTTTGCATTTTCTGACATTTCGCTCATTGTAGCGTTTTCGGGGGCCTGTTTGGTGGGCTTCCTGGTGTTTGTGGGTGGGTTTCGGGGTCTGGGAGCACTGCTGGGTATGGATAGTTTTGATAGCAAGAGGTTTGAAGGAAATCCATGGAGGCAGAGGGGAGTTAGGGCCTAGCTGCAGAGCGCGCGCTGAGTGATTTTGGAAATTTTCACAAAAGTGACAAAGTCCTCATTTTTGTACTTTTGCTTTTTGGCTTTTGGGGGGTCTTCTACTTGTTTTTGCCTGGGTTGACGGCTCTGGGGCCATTGCTGGGAAGGTCTAATACCAGATAAAACTGGTTTGGACAAAATCCATGAGGGAAAAGTTTTTGCATTTTCTGACATTTCGCTCAATGTAGCGTTTTCGGGGGCCTGTTTGGGGGGCTTCCTGGTGTTTGTGGGTGGGTTTCAGGGTCTGGGAGCACTGCTGGGTATGGATAGTTTTGATAGCATTTGCTTTTCAGGAAATCCATGGTGGAAAACGGGAGTTATGACCTAGCTGCACAGCGCGTTTGGACAGAAGGGCGAAAAATATTGTAAGTAATATGAGATTTTCCATTTTGGCTTTTTGGCTGTTTGGGGGTGTTGTGCTTTTTTGTGGGTGGGTTGGCGGGTCTTGGTCCATTGCTGGGAAAGTCTAATACCGGATAAAACTGGTTTGGACAAAATCCATGCGGAAAAGACTTTTGGCACTTTTTGTAGCTTAGGGTTCGTTAGGGTTAGCCCTAGCAGCAGGATTGCATGTGTTTCGGGGTGTTCTTGATTTTTGCAACTGAGTTCTGGGGTCTTAGAGCACTCTTTGGGAATGTGTAATTTTGGTTGCAAGTGATTTGAAGAAAATCCATGGTGGGAAAGGGGGGATTTGGCATAGTTAAAGAAAGCGTTTGCCACTATTCTTAACTTAGGGCTCGTTAGGGTTAGCAGTATTTATATTGCATGTGTTTGGGTGGGGGGCTGTTTTTGGGGAGGTTTGCGTGTCTTGGAGCGATGCTGGGTATGGATACTTTTGTTTGCTTGCAAGTGCTTTGAATACAATCCACGGTGGGTAATGGGGGATTTGGGCCTACTTTTACTTTCAAAGTACGTTTTGTCACCAGTTTTCTACTAGGCCTCGTTTTTTGAGATCTGATTGGGGGTCTTCTACATTTTTGCGACTGGCTTTAGTAAGGGTCTGGGTGGGAGCACTGCTGGAAAGGTCTAATTTTGTTCTAAAACACAGTTTACAGTACACCTAGCTTGAGGGGAAAGATCTGCTAAATTAATTTGCCCATACGTATTTATCCTTCAAAAGGAGACTCAGACAGAGTACGCACTTTCAAAAATATTGTACTGTCTATTAGGAAACTCAAAGTGTGACTTTTTGCACTACACAGTGTACATACCTTATATTTATTTGTCAGTGGTGTTCTAATATCACTTCCTTTTTTTCCATCAATAATTACAGGCCGGGTTTCAGTCTGTACAATGGGAAAAAAAGGATGAAGTCAGGCTTCACATTAGCGAGCCGCAATTCAGCATCCGCCAGGCAGGCAGTGGACAGGGTGTCTTCTGGTCACCAACATTGATGGACGAAGCGTCAGCTGGAATGGAGGAGTGCCGCTAATAAGAGGAATGGTTTGATGCGTGCAACTTACTTACCAAATTCAACAGGACAACTACAACAACATACAGATACAGTATCCTTTCTTTTAAAATTATTTTTTAAGTAATGTTATTGCTGTGAACTTCTATGAGTGTGACTCTGCATTTCTTGGATCTCTCTCTGCTTCTAAATTGATCCCTACAGCCATTCTATAGGTTTTACTTCGGCTATTTTTTAAACCTAATTTAATGTAAGAAGTGTTTCTCTGAGTGCAGAGATAGGCAAGTGAAAACGCTGCAGCCCTGTACTGTCGCATTCTGTCATTCACGGTTGTCAAAAGTACTACTATTGTTTGTCCATGCTGTGCTTTTTTTTTCTTCTCTCAACAAAACTTACCCAAAAAAAAAACATTCCCATCCATTTTCCAAACCCTAACCCTCTTCCCCCGGGCTGTGTGGTTTTTGATGTGTGACTAAATCACAGCAATAATTCCACACACTTGCTGGGGAGGATAAGGTCATAGCAACAGGCTGGTGAAGGAATCCGAGGATATATTCTAGACTTACTCAGCTTCAGTACTATTTCTTGTAGTAGTAGCCAATGTCAAACAAATTCAACGCAAGTACTAGTTATACTTTCAATACTTTACCATTTGTTAGGCTACATTGTGGCACTGTTCTAGTGTACTGTCACCTGCTATATTCTCTATCGTACCGTTGTAATGCTCCAGTAAGGACAAAGCAGGTTTCATTTTCTTTTTTTCCATAGGCATGCAACTGCCACTGTGTCACACCACTAGTACCACCGCAATGAGTACATTTCATCCGCCCAGGATTGCCAACCTTAATCGCCATTTCCCGTGGAGCCAGCCCTGGGCCTAGCCCTACTTTCAAACACAAATTACAGGTAAGATAAGCGTTTGGTGGGAGGTAGTATAATGGAGTATGGAGAGACGAGAGATTGACGGTAGTACTACTAAAGTCCTGGGACTCTTGAATTCACTTACTCTGTGAGAGGCACTTAGTGTTGAAAACATTTAGCCATTTACACTTAATGGAAGAAAATGACACAGACTTAAGTTTCAGGAAAACAAACTTACTGTTAAACCCCCACCCACCAGACTCAAAAGCAGTAAAAAACAGGTATGCTCAGATAAAGTTTCAAAAAGTATATTTGTGTAGCCCTAACAAAATAATCTCCCGCAAGACCCTCCCTAACCCCAACGATTGTCCTTCAAAAGACCCCAAACAACCCAACTCCCAATTCCCACCCCCCAAAAGTCTCTAAAAAAGGGGCAAGGGACACTACGGCAGGATGCTGTTCACTTTAGCGGCCAGGGCATCATACTCCTTGCGGAGGGTGGCATGGTCGGAGCAGAGGCCCTCCACCAAGGTCTTATATGTTAGGACCTCCTGCTCCAGGTAGGACACTCTGAGGCATAAGCGGCGCTGGCGTGCCTTGCAACTGCTGTGGGGGGCAGCTGCTGTCTTTGCTGCACGGTGGCGGTTGGCTTTGGTAGCCCGGCTCCGTACCGCTGGAGCACTGCGCTGGCTTGCAGCCCGTGGGGGCACGGAGGAGGATGCAGCTGTCGCAGTGGATGTACCAGTAGACTGCGTGTCCTCCTCCTCCAGGGCCAGCAGCCGCCGATATTCGGCGACAGTGGCATCCAGCCTCCGTTGCCGGGCCATTCGAGCCAGCTCCTTCCTTGTTGTTTTTTTTTATTTGGAAGGAGCAACTATATGAAGAAAGAAAGACAAGGGGGCAGATTTATGTTAACTGGCGCATCCCCAGGGATGCCCCAGTTAACATGCGCCACAGTGCGCCACTGCTCCGCCACCCATGGTGCGCCGCATTTATGATGCGGCGCACCAAGGTGCAAGGCAGTGAGGATGCGTGACGCATCTCTCGGCGCACGGGCGGCGTATTGCAGGAGTCATGTTGCAAGTGCGACATGACTCCTGCAATGCACAGGAGCCACCTATCCAATGCATGCTGCGTCACCCTTACGCCTGCTTCAAGCAGGCGTAAGGAATTGACATAGAAAGTGACTGAGTGAAATCTCATAGATTTCACTCAGCCACTTTTAGGAGGCGTTCCTGCGCAGGAACGCCCCCCCCCCCCCCCTGCGCAGGAACGCCTCCTCATGGCGCAGGGGTTTCCAACGTGACGCATCCCCTAGATGCGTCACGTTGTAAATAGGGCGCATTGTTTGCGCCGCCGTTGCGTCACATTACGTGACGTAATTGCGGCGCAAGGAGGCGCAGGAGCCTCATAAATCTGCCCCATAGTCTGTAACCAATGCTCCTTAAGATTAACACAAAATGATTGAGCAGAAAGTTGTGTCACAGTACAACTAGCAACTTGAAAGCACAGTACATAACTATTGAGGCCAGTATCTATCTAACCTCCCACTTCTTCATCCTTGCTCTAACATTAGTGGGAGTTTAAGGAACAAATTCTACGAGCATTATGGACTTCCATTACAGTCGACTATGACAGTACACCAGTCTTATTCTTCTTCTTCTCTCTTGTTTAGGAAAATTGGTACGTTATCTTATGCAAGCCGGCATTATGCCAGTGCAGTGAACTTGCACCCGAGAAAAACAGACGCACACCATGATGAGTGAGACAGACTTGCATTACTGTACCGGTCCAGTACATGCAGGTGGTGAAGCTCTTACTTTTCTATTACAGGTGGCACTGAGAATACTCTGTTAAAAGGGCTACTGCTTAATTAATTTAACTTTCACCCTACAGTGCAAATGAGTACTAGAAAAGGAAAATGAAGAAGCTAAATAATCTGATTATCTATCACTTCACATGGGATGTATTTGATTACATATGGGATGACTTTAGGTGCTTTTCTTTTTATTGAGTGAACAGTGATACACCCACACATGAATGACGTACTACTAATTAACTTATTAAGAGAGGTAGGGAGTGTCCACCGTAATAACCGGATATATGCTGTGCTTGCAGTTGCAATACAAACTACTGCTACTGTTCATGGTAGTATTTGGACAAAATTATAACTTCTTTTCCTTGCCTTTCCTACACTGGAACGGACGTGCGGGTGCGGTGTTACATGCTCTTCAAAGTAACACTTAGTTCATCCAGTGACCGTCTACTCTCTCTAGATACACATATGCTATCTAAGAGTCAGATAATACCATGATCCAGGCATCCATCCATTCAAAGTATATGCTCACATACAGTTTCTGTTTCACCCACCCAGGCTGTTCTCCTTCCACCCATCCTTGCTTCATCATTCACCCAGCCATGCACCATACCATATTCTTTCCTTCCCAGCCACCTCGGGGACCAAGCACACACATATCATTCTTCTTTGCCAGTCATCATTAAATTTCTCGTCCTTCCACACTTACTTACACCCTTCTTTCGCTTTTCGTTCATCCCATCCATCAAGTTAATCTCAGATCTGATTGGGATTCTTCTCGCCAAAAACTTCACAGCTAAGTCGAAGTACATTTAGAGGAGGCTACTACCTGGTTGATTTATAATACACCCGTGCAGAAAGCACACTCTGCAGTCTTCAATCTCAATAAGTAAGGAATATATAGCTTACCTCTGCCCGCCACCACCGTGTGAACCCTCACAGGCACATTGGTGTCGTCCGGCACTTGCACCACCTCCTCCCCAGAAGTGTTCTCCTCATCCAGCACCCCCACCTCCGCGCTGGCCCCGCTACCAGATGTTCCACCTACAAAGTACATTTAAGAATGTTAGAATACACCAGTCACTACTATATATTATTTGGTCTAAGAATAAAGAAATGTGAAAAAAACAGAAAACAATGTAATAATTTGTGACTGTCTACTCTAAAGTAAAAATGTCCCTTTTTCCAGGGGAGGCTGTTGTCTTGCTGCACTTTTTGGCACAACTGATGAATGCTTGCTTTTTATTTTTAACACACACCACTTTTTCTCCTAACAGACAGAAGCTTGACTTCTAAGAACACGAGCAAGATCAAGTTCAAACCAGGTGAGAGCTCGGCTCGACCACAAGAAATGTGTTCAATTAATCGTCAGCACTAAGCACTTTTCCATTTTCAGTTAAACGTTTAGTTTTATGACAAACTTGATTTTAATAAATGTGTTTACTTTTATAAAGCTTTTAAACTTAAATAGACTCTGTGGTTTTTGGTCCTCCAGACTAGAGTGGCTGAGCTAAAGGTTTTGCAGTTTTTGCAAGCATGAGTCCGAGCCTCTGACACTTCTTGACTCTGACTCCGTACTCTTGTCCTGCGTTGGATAATCATCATTGGGGATCAATCATCGGTGACTTTGGGAGCTACATGACTCTGCCACACTATCTAGTCAGTAAGGAGATTGGGGGTTCAACTACAAAGTCTGTTATCACTGAGGTATGTGGAAAGTCTAACAGCGCCAATTATAATTGATAAGCTAAGTGAAATGAAATGAAATGAAATGAAATGAAATTGGGTTTATAAAGCGCATGGCTGCCCGAGAGCGTCCCAGCGCTGGTACACTAATAACAGAACACAATAGGGAAAGAAATTAGGAGGCCTTGGGGAAAAGAAAAGTTTTAAGTGTTTTTCTAAATTTCAGGTAGGAGGGTTCCATCCTTAGGTCCCTGGGGAGTGCATTCCACTTTTTTGCTGCATTCAGCGAGAACCGACGGCCTCCGGTGCGGGCTTTCCTCACTCTGGGTGTGATGGCCAGGTTTTCTCCGTCGGACCGAAGGGCCCGTGCCGGTTTGTATGGGCAAATCAAACCTCTCAAGGCCGAAGGGCCGTTACCTTGCAGAGATTTATAGGCAATGCAGAGTGACTTGAAGGTGATTCGCTCCTGAATTGGGAGCCAATGCAGGGCTCTGAGCAATGGTTTGGCTGAAGCCCATCTGGGGGCCCCCATAAGTAGCCTGGCTGCAGCATTCTGTACTCGCTGCAAGATATTAATCGAAGCCTGAGGCGCGGCCAGGAGGAGGGCGTTGCCATAATCCAGTCAGGACAAAATTAGGCCCTGGATTAGGAGTTTTCTCGATTGAAAAGGCAGAAGGGGGAGGACCTTCCGTACAGCCCGCAGTAATCCAAAGCACCCTCCTGCCACTTTCTGCGCATGGGTCTTGAATGTTAATTGGGGTTCAAACCAGACCCCGAGGCTTTTAACTTTCTCCTTGGGCGGGGGTAATTCACCCATACAGGGAGGCCAATGCTCAGAAGACAGGGATGAAAGTGGGTGGCCCATGACCATAATCTCGGTCTTAGCTCCATTAAGTTTGAGTTTTGAATTGGTCATCCAGGAGGAAATAGCGGTTAGGCCTTTGTTGCGACAGCGAGACGATAAGTTGTGTGTCGTCTGCGTAGCTAATGGATTTGATCCCGAAGGGGGCTACTACCTCCTCTAGCGGGGCCATATAAACATTGAACAATGTGGGGCTCAGGGAGGAGCCCTGAGGGACCCCACACTGAAGGGGAGTGGATTTGGACATCGATCCATTTTCCCAAATCCTAAAGGATCGTTTATCGAGGAAAGATTCCAGCCATCTGCGGACTGACCCTGTAATGCCCAATTTGGCGAGACGCTGGACCAAGGTTGCATGGTCAACGGTATCGAATGCAGCGCTTAGATCCATCACGTTGTAAAGCCCTGCGCCATCAGGGGGCGTTCTGGCGCAAGGGAGGGCGTTCCTGCGCAGGAACGCATCCTAAAAGTGGCTGAGGGACATCTACAAGATTTCAATCAGTCACTTTGAGGACAATGATGCGTGACTCAAACCCTGCGCCTGCTTGAAGCAGACGTACGGCTTGACGCAGCATTGGGGAGATAGGGCACCCCAGAGCATTGCTGGAGCTGCACCATTGTTGCGACACAACTCCAGCAATGCGCCGCCTTTACGACACAGAAGCGTAACGCTTCGGTGATGTTTTGGGCACATGGTGCGCCGCATGGTAAATACGGCGCACCATGGGTGGTGGTGGCGTTTGCAGGGATGCGCCGGTAATTAAAAATCTGACCCTTAGTGTCTAGCATTACGCAGTTCTTTAAACTACACTCATGCATAATTTCACAGGCCAATGAAATGAACACAAAATCGAAAACAAATAAGCATAGTAGCAGCGCTACTGAGAAGGAGAGCAGTGCACCTGAAATGCACAGAAGATTTTGAAATATAAATTACCTACAATGTAATCAGCAGCATTATTGCTCTTGGTAAAAAACAAAAATTTGCAAGATAATAACACACAGAGCAGGAGAAAACAGAGTAGTAAAGAAATAGCTACTACTACTCACCAAGCCCGGGGATCTCAAGGCCGAACAGGTCCAGCAGATCGCGTTCCCGGTCCAGGATATCCGTCCAACGGTGGGTGACCTGGTTGTAGGTGCGCCGGACCCGAGAGTGTTGGTACATGGCCCGGCACACCTTCTCCCACCGCTTCCGGCGCTCCCGGATCCCGTACCCGCTAGCGATCCTGCCGCCTGCCATGATGGTCCTGGGGAGGCGGCGCTGAACATAAAAAACTAGTGCGCCCACCTCCTCCGCGCTGAAGATCTCCCGGGGTTGGACATTCTCCCCCCTCAAACGCCCGCACGGGAGCCGGGCACGGGGTGCGGGACCCTTCCCCTTCTCAGGATGCTTCCCGGCTCCCTTTACCATGGTCTCGGCAGAAAGGAAGCTAAATAATAAAGAAGAAATAGAATAGGGAAGAAGAAAAGAAAAGAGTTTAAAATTAACCAAAAGTAGCAGAAAACACAAAAATATAGAGCTAGAAAAATAGAGGGATAGATAATAAGTAAAATAGATTAAAAAAAACTTCAAACAAGCAAAGGATGGCAGAGATTCAGAGAGGATACAGAAAGCATGCCTAGAACCATAGCAATGAATGAGAAACAAGATGGCCGCGCCCGTTCACGACCGCGTGGGTAAGTTCGTGCGAGATTTTCCTCGCGATCACAAGCAAAATTGTACTAGCGAGCCGCACACTTTGCGAGATTACACATCGCGCCTGGAAACGGAATTACGTCACGCAAACAAGATGGCCGCGCCCATGTACGACCGCTAGGGTAACTTCGCAAACGTTGCGCTACAAGCGGCTTGCGAACACGCAAAAAATCACGCGAACAAACACGCCGCAAAAAAAAACAAATCGTGTATTCGCACGACTTCGCGGCTTCCGAAATCGATCTCGCACGAATTCGCGCCCCGCGAATCGCGCGAAATTGCAGAAAAACGATTTTTGCAAAACTGAAAGCACTCAGCAGGTGCAAAAGTTCAATCTTAACATTAGTAACCATTCCCTCTAGTGCTTCCTGAGGGGCCCCTCCAGAGTTCAGTTGCCTATTTGCAACTATTCTATGACCCTGCTCTGACCCTCACAGCAGGCTCATAGAATAGCTACAAGTAGGCCACAAAGGTCCTGTGAAAAAAAATTGCACTGCAACAGAAAGCAAATTACAGATAAGGAAGCAGGTGCCAGCCAGACTGGAAGTTTAAATTCAGTGACACATTATTCAAACCCAAATTAATTCATGTCAGTTGAAGCAGGGCAGGTGTGCTTGCTTTTTTTCACCCCCATAATCTACAGTGATAAACCAACCAGAGGGTGGCAGTGATGTACCAGAGGGTGGCATGGGTGTACCAGAGGGTGGCAGTGGTGAAAAAGAGGGTACTGTGAACCTGTGATGATGAACCAGACGTAGAAACAACATAGTCGCGGCCCTTGCGAGCCGACAAGTAAGTTCGCAATTGCGAACTGGTACACAAACCTCGCGAACTGGCAGAAACCCTTTCGAAACCAAAAAAAAATAAAAAATCCGCAAATTCGCGAGAGTTCGCGGATTCTGCGGATTGCGAATCCGTAAATACGCAAGTTCGCGGATTGCCAATTCGCAAAATCCGCCCATACTTATTGATAAACATAGCATCAAATTGAGGTATGTTTGTGTATAGTGACTCAACGTCAAGTGTACACAATAGTTGGCTATCTTCAATGAAGGGGAGGTCCTCAATAAGAATCACCATTTCCATACTGTCCCTCACATAGCATTGGGTCAGGGGGACATAGGGGCATATTACCAACAACTAGCGATAATTTTTGTCTCTAACTTGTTTAGAGACAAAAATTATCGCCGCACATCGGCGATTTTTATCGCAGATAAACCTTGCTATTAGCAAGGTTTATCGCAAATGCGATAAAAAACGCCCGCAATGCATGAATATCGCTGAAAAGTCAGCGATATTCATGCATTATCGAGCAAATGCTCTTAGCCATGTTATCCACCTCCCATTGGATAACATGGCTAAGAACTGCTCAGGGCAGGTGTTAGCTTTTGGAGATATTCGCGCTTAGCGCAAATATCTCCAAAAGTTGGTAATAGGAGATAGCGATGTTAGCGACTGTTTCCAGTCGCTAACATCTTGGCACGCCCACTTTGCATATCATTAGTGATAAATATCACTGACATGCAAAGTGGGGCCCATGATGGTCGCTATCTCCTATTAGCTGTCGATAACTGGTGTTAGCGACAGCTTGGTAATAGGGAGATAATTTTATCTCCGCTTTCTTGGCTTTTAAAGCCAAAAAAGCGGAGATAAAACCCCTTGATATTATACCCCATAATCTTTAATGAAAAAGTTGACAAAGTGTCCGAGGGGCTCAAGTATGGAACCACAGCCCAAAATAATCGGTCGGCCGGGTGCAGTGATGGCGTTTTTGTGGACGTTGGGAAGGGTATAGATTACAGGTGTTCTAGGAGATTTCACATTCAAAAACAAAAATTCCTTTTGACTAATAAAAACCAGATTCTAATGCCTCAGTGGTTACTTTGGTAATGAGTCCTTGTAATTCTTTTGTGGGATTAGTTGGGAATCTCATGTAATGATCGGTGTTGCCAAGTTGTCGAAGTATTTCAGTAGTGTAATTATTTGTGTCCTGTACCACAATACCTCCGCCCTTGTCTGCACTTTTAATTACAAGTGTTTCCACTGACTTCAAGGTTTTGATGGCTTTCTTTTCTTCCAATGGGAGGTTATAAGGGACATATTTTTTGATTTCCTTAAGGGATGTCAAATCTTTGGTGACCATTTTTTCCGAACGTAATGACCTCCGGTGGTATCATACCCGCTGTGGTTGGAATTATCTGCGCTTAACTAGGTACGCTCACTCTGCCAACTCTGGCACAGCCCATTAATGCCCACTCCCTTCCCTAGGCTCACCGTGCACCACAAGACACACCCCATATCACAACCTTATTAAAATGATGAAATTGACTGTCACTTTGCACATTTCACGCAAGTGTGAAAGGTCTTCACCTTAAGCATGGTATGTAAACTTGCTATGCTATGCACCAATATAGAGGATACAGGTATTAATTTATGCTTTTGTCCTATGTCTCTTTTTTCTCCCCCATTCTTGCAGGCTTGTAATTAAGGCAATGTTATATGTAGTCCTGATGATGATCCCTTAATATATGTAGGATTGAAACGCCGTTGACTGTCTATGTAGTAACACACTAGCTTTCCAATGTGTTATACCACTGTGTTTACTGCATGAGTTAACCTAGGTTAATGTATTATTTTGCACTAGCAGCTCCATATGTAATTGCCTGTTAATCCCTTCCCCCTGTTATATGTACTGGATACAGGATTGTATCCCACTGTATAATTGTCTGTCTCTAAATTTTATCATCCTTTTGCATTCAATTAAATTAGTGTCCGGCTGGACACCTTTTTCATTATAGAACAGATTCTTGTCTATAATACATTTATTGTTGGTTTTATTTTGCTTAATCAAGGACCCTTGTTACTTGATAAAAACTAACCTTGTTGCAGCAGCCAACAGGAACGATGCAGTGGAGAATGGCTTCCCTCTTACCCTGAACACCACTCCCACAATGTAAATGACCACACTATGGATGGGAGCACCCTGGGGAAAAGGGAAGGGGACAAAATAATAGAAAAACACTGTTGCTTCACAGGTCTGGTATAGATCACGTATCTCCTTCTGGTAGCACTGTATAGTATAGAAAGTAAGAAGAAAGTAAGAGACATAACATCCATACATACGGGAACACCCCAATATTAAATGAGAAAATGTGTACTCACAGGGAGTTTCTGTATAGCCCGTGTCTAAGTACTGGACCTCTGGAACCCATGTACAACTCTGACCAGTCCTGAAATCACAGTGCAACAGTGAGCTTACGCTAGACCAAAAAGGTTGAAAGTTACAGGAATGCCGTCGAAGTATGCTCCTGTTATAAATTCACAGCGCGCTTCTTCACTTCTGAGGGTGGTAAAGGAACCTCAAACTAGTCTATAGCCCCAAATGTAAAATAATAACAATACAAGTCCCGACTGGGACTAATCACGATGGGCGGGGAAGCCCTTTTTGCGAGAGTACTGCCCCGCTTTGAACCGCTTTTGAAACTAGTGGTTGCTTCGGGGTTGACGATATCACTGCCGTGGAACTGAGAGGATAGCGCTCCAGTGCGCAGTCTACCACTCTCGGGGGGAAATACCTAAGCCTCCCATGCCGGGAGTCTTGTCACGGGTTGGCGTCCGGAATCCTGGAAATGAGCACCCGAGTGCTCTCTGCCCTTGAACAGACCCGATGGAAAAGGCAGCGTCTCTGCGGCGCTGCTACAGAGAATCCTCCAGCGGGGAATACCATCAGTTACTCGGCTTCAAACGATTGTCAAGTGCCGATCTCCTGAAGAGGCGGAGCTTATATCGGGCTGGGCCATTAGGAGTCACCTGGGTTCTTCTTCCTGGTAATGAGCCCTGTGGCCTTCTGGAATTTGTAGTGTAGGGAGTTTGACTATGTGAAACTAGGTTTTCATTCAAAACAGTGAAGAGTGCATTGTGCGCATCTACTATGTCTGCTTTCCTTACTTGTCTAAGACTAGTAATCGTGACAGAACCCCCTCTCAAGGATCGCCGACTTGGCGGTCGTCCAGGTTTACCCGGATGAGTAGCGTGGAAGCGTTCCACCAATTCAGGACAGATAAGATTTTGTACATGCTCCCACGTTCTGTCCTCCACCCCAAAACCCTTCCAATCTACCAGGTACTGCACTCACCTCCTTGACCAGTTGGGAATCGAGGAGTTCGTGTACCTCAAATTCATCCTGGCCGTCTATTTCCAAAGGGAGGGGTCGTTCAGGTAGTCTTATGCTAGCAGGACAGGGTTGGAGCAGGGAGACATGGAATACAGGATGGATATGCCAAGCATCGGGTAAGAATAGCCTCATGGCTACGGAGTTTATGACTTCCTCTATACCATAGGGACCAATATATAGGTTTCAGTTTGTTTGCCCTCTTAAGGTCTATGTTCTTGGTAGGTAACCATACCTTGTCCCCCACCCGGTGAACAGGTTCTGGAGATCTTTTTCTGTCAGCAAAGCGTTTGTGTGCCTGTTGAACTGATGCGAGATGCTTCTTGGCATCGATCAACATGGCCCTGAGATGAGCATGATGTTCTTGTATGGTTGGAAGCCTGGATTGGACCGGCCACTCAAAATGAAGCATATTGGGATGATGACCCTTCAAACAAAAGAATGATGAGCATCCCAAGGTGGAGGGTTCACCGTTGTTATAAGTGAACTCTGCCATCCATAAAAGAGTATACCAGTTCGAAGTATTCTGGATGGAGTAACAACGGAGATATTGCTCCAGGGTTTGGTTCAAACGCTCTGTCTTTCCATCTGTTTGTGGATGATAGCTGATCGAGAGCTTCAATGTGTATGGTTTTGCATAAAGTTTTCCAGAAACAAGAAGTGAACTGTGTTCCTCTATCTGTGATAAGAACACTTGGGATTCCGCGAAGTTTGATCACGTGTTGCAGGAAAATGTTGGCCAACTCGGAGGATGTGGGCAACCGTTTAAGAGGTATAAAGTGTCCCATCTTGAATAAATGGTCTACTACCACCAATATGGTTGTGTACCCATCACAGGGTGGCATCTCTACAATACAATCCATTGACATCGTATGCCACAGTCGAGGGGGAATGGGTAATGGTTGTAGGAGACCTGTTGGTTATTTGTGGTCGGCCTTTCCCTGTGCACACACGGCACAATTCAGTATGTACGTCTCAATGTCTTTTCTCAATATGGGCCACCAGAAAGACCTTTCGATACTAGCAATGGTTTTGTATCTTCCCAGGTGTCCTCCTAACGTGGTATCATGCGCCCATGCTAACACTCTCGTTTGTAGATAAGAGTTTGGGACATTTTTTTTAATTTTTTTTATTTTTATTGAAAGAAAAAACAAACATACAATAAACAACCAAACTTCACAAGGCAGAGACATATTATACATTGTCATGGGTCCGTGCGGGCAGAGCTCAAAGGTAGATCAATACAATGCAGTCGAATAAAGCGGTTGTAGGGGCAGGCAAGGAGACAAGCGACAAATATACTATCAGAGAATGGGCGAATGCCAATTAGGGGGACAAAGACACATCAATGGTGACATCATGAGGGGGGGGGGCACATATGTTGCCCCGATATGCATTCCATTGGGACCAAATTCGACCCCATTTCTTGGGACGCCCCCGGGAAAGGTACACCGTTTTCTCCCGGAACATACACCTGTCCATGTTGTCTTTCCATGTGGACAGGGTAGGAGGTCTGTGCGAACCCCAGAGCTGGGCAATGTCCCTCTTTGCGACCATGTTGCCAAGGGTAGCCCAAGTAATTTGAGCTGAACTGTAGTCGTTAGGCTCCCAAACATTCAACAAACAACGCCTGGCCTCGGGCAGCAGGGACACACCTGTGACACTTCTCATGACGTCATGCACTCGGGCCCAGAACCTGACCATCACCGGGCATTCCCACAGTATGTGAAGAAAGGAACCAGACATACCACAGCCACGCTTGCATAACCCATCCAAGGAAAACCCCATCCGAACCAAACAGGGCCCCGTGACATACACTCTGTGTAGTATCTTTAGTTGAACGAACCGCAAGCGAGCTGGGATGGCGACCTCCTTAGGCGAGGACAAAACCGATTGCCAGTCCTCGTCATCCAATTCCAAGCCGTCAGCACACCACGCAGCCCGGAGGCGGATCATCAAGTCAGCTCTGTTATTAATGAGTTTCTTATAAATTAGGGAGATAGTGCTGTCGGGCACGTGGCCATCCAAAATGCGGTCTTCCAAAGGGGAAGACTCGGGAATATCGGTGCTCGCAGCAAACACAGACAACAAAGCGTGGCGGATCTGGGCATAGCGAAAGAATTCAGTGTCACCAAGCTCATACTCCACCGCAGCACATCAAATGACTTAACAGTACCCTTTGACCACAGATCGCCCACCCTACTAATACCAATCATGTCCCATTTATCAAAGCCTTTCGTTCTCCACAGATGGCCCAAGCATTCCGAATCATACAAGGGGGTGGCCAGGGTAAATCGACCACACCAGCCCAAGGCCGCAGTCGCATCACGCCACACTTTCACAGCAATCCTGGTGGGACCAGTCAGCGCTCCGCGGCTACCACTGGAATACAACGCTCTGCTAAAGGTCCCCCCTGGCAGGATAAACCTATCCATGGCGAACGCCGGGGCAGGACCCGGTGCGTAAGTTGCGTGATTAATCGCACTGAGCTGAGATGCCCAATAATAGCGTCTGATGTCCGGGAGGGCTATACCGCCATTGTACCATGGAAGTGTGAGTTTGGAAAGGGCGATACGGGCACGCCCATCCCAGACAAGTTGTCTCTGTAGGCTTTCCACTTCACGGAAATAGCTGGAGGCAAGCGGATCAAAGGAGTTTTGAAGTGCGTATAAAAAGCGGGGCAAGGACATCATTTTAAAAAGCGCCGCTCTACCGAGTGGCGATAGCGGCAACTTACGCCAGTGAGCCACATCAAGTTTAGGCTGCTGAAGGGGGGGTAACAAGTTAAGCTCATAGCGCCTGGTGGGGTCCAAGGAAACAAAAATCCCCAAGTACTTGAAACCGGTCTCCGTCACTTGAATCAGAAATCTACGCGGCAGTGGAGGGAGATCTCCAGCCAAAACGTAGATGCAGGATTTAGCCCAAATAATGACAAGACCAGAGTTCTTACCGAAGGAAGCAAGAACATCAAAGAGCACATTGAGGGACTTTTTGGGGGATGTGAGATACAGGAGGATGTCGTCCGCATAGAGCGAGACTCGATCCTCAAAGTCAGGGGACCAACGGATGCCCCACATAGAGGGTTCCCAACGAAGCCACTCCGCCAGCGGTTCAAGAACGAGAGCAAAAAGCAAAGGGGACAGCGGACAGCCCTGTCGGGTGCCCCGTCCAAGCTCAAAAACGCAAGACACTCGTCCGTTAACAACCACCTGGGCCAGGGGACTCTTATAGAGAAGCTTCACCCAGGCTATGAAGCCCGGCCCAAACCCGAATTTCGAGAGGGCCGCCCATAGGTAGGGCCACTCGAATGGTGTCAAAGGCCATGGTAGCGTCGAATGAAGCCAAGATGGCCGGTTCAGTAAGCGTTCCAGCTCTCGCGAGAACCCCGTGGAGTCTACGCAAGTTTAAAGCAGTGTTGCGATGCGGGATAAAACCGGATTGATCCGGATGAATCAGGTCCCCGATCACAGTGACCAAGCGATTAGCTAGCGTTTTAGCCAAGATCTTGGGTTCGGCGTTAAGCAAGGAGATAGGTCTATAGGAAGTACAACGATCACGAGGCTTACCCTCTTTGGGAATAACAACAATGGTAGCAAGTCGTTGGTCAGGAGGGAGGGAGCCAGACTCCAAGGCCTCGAGAAACATGTCCCGTAAATAGGGCGCCATTTCATCGGGTCGCAGCTTGTACAGTTCGATAGGCAAACCATTGGGGCCCAGCGCCTTGCCCGAACGAAGGGAGCGGATAGCCACTGCGATTTCATCTACTGCGAGCGGGGCGTCTAAGAGATCTCTGTCAGAGTCAGATAGGCAAGGCAAAGCGATGTCTCGCAACAGCGAACGGGAGTCGTCCTCATCCCTGTCACACACAGAGGTGTACACAGTCTCAAAGTGATCCGCAAAGCACTGAACAATCCCAACAGGGTCAGTGACACACTCACCATTAAGCTTCTCAACAAAGGGGACCACACGATTCTCTCTCTCCTTCTTTTCCAACCACGCCAGCAACTTACCCGCCTTATCACCCACATCATACAGTCGTCCCTGCTGCTCCCTATACATCACTTTCGCTGCATCCGTAACAAGAGCCTTATAGTCCGCCTGTTTCAAAGCAAGGGAATGTAACTTGGCGCTGGATACACCAAGTCGGAGATCGTCCTCCAAATCAGCGATCTCGGATTCCAGGCGCGCAACCTCCACACTGGCAGCCTTTTTAGCAGCAACAATAAGGGATAAAGACTGACCACGTATAACAGTTTTAAACGCTTCCCACAATGACACAGCAGGTGAAACAGACCCCACATTTTCATCAAAATAATTCTCGATGGCTTTGACAAGGTTCGAGCGGGTCTTGGGATTATGAAAATACCACGGGTTAATAGGAGCTACTCTACCCTCAATTCCCGCCCCGACCTCGTACCGGAGCCACAGGGGGGAGTGATCCGAGATACCCCTAGGGAGCTGACAAACTTCTCTGATAGAGGAAGAATGGACCGCTGGCATTAAAAAATAGTCCAATCTAGACAGACTGTCATGCGCCCCAGAGTGGAAGGTGTATTGCAACTGTGTAGGGTGTAGCAGCCTCCACGCATCAACAAGCCCGAATGTCTCTAGCAAATCGCTCAGCCACCTTTGCGCCCTAGGTAGTTCCCTGGGGGGATGACGGTCAGAGGTGCCGGAGACAACCGAATTGAGATCCCCACCCAAGATCAGAAGCCCCTCAGGAAGATCCAAGAGGACTTTACACAGGTCAGCATAGGTCAAAGTCTGCAAGCCCGGGGGGACATAAACCGAAAGGACGGACAAGGACTTCCCCTCCCATCTGCCAGTGAGCACCGCGTAGCGCCCCCTGTCGTCAAGTTTAACCTCGTCAACTGCAAAAGGGAGAGAGGACCGAATAAGAATACCAGCCCCCCTAGATCCAGAAGTAAACCCCGCGTGGGCCACTAGTCGGTAGCCACGTTTTTCAAGCGCCTGACAAGCATAGCCTATTAAGTGTGTCTCCTGCAGGAGGACAATATCCGGGGAATGACGCCTAAGGAATCGCAGAACAATACCCCGCTTAATCCTGTCCCCCAATCCATTGACATTCCAGGATAAGATTCTCAACTCGCCGCCCCCATCCCGTATGAGTAGAAAGAGCAGGACCCACATAGAACACCACAAGCAATACGAATAGAAAAAACAATACGATGCCTCGTGAATGAACAAAAACACACCAACACCCCCCCACCCCCAAACTTGCCCATGTTGCACCCCCACGCTGCACCCCTGCGGAAGACTAAGAAGCCACCCCAACTTGCAGTGTGCCTGTCACCCCATAACTAAACTAGCTACGCAAAGAACCCAGGAGGAGGAAGAGTCCCCATTCACCCCCCCACCCCCGGGCAGATCTAGGCCTAACAAAGACCCAAGTCCAGACTCAGCTGATACAGCGAAAAAGTTCAGGCACCGGGATCCACAGGCAAAGTCCTCATTCATCCGCACCTCCGTCAGCGCCTCCAGGGTGCCCAGTACATTCATGTCTCATAGGCAGGGAGTCGAGCCAGTCACCGACATTTTCAGGGCGGTCAAAAAAGAATACACGTTCCTGATATTCAATCCGCAGCCTGGTAGGGAACAATAAGGAGTATTTAAGACCCAAGTCTCGCAATTGCCTCTTGACCCCCTGAAAGCCAAGTCTTTGCTTCTGGACAAGTGGCGAAAAGTCAGGATAAAAGGAAACGGATGCATTTTCAAAGTTCACTGGGCCCTTATCCCGCGAAGCCTGTAGAACAGTGTCCCGGTCTCGAAAATGGAATAACCTGGCAATAATAGGTCTCGGAGGGGCTCCCGGCTTGGCCTTCCCGCCAGGAACATGATGAGCACGTTCAACCGCGAAAAACTTGCTGAGTCCAGCGGGAGACAGATGGTTGGCAATCAGGTCCTCAACCAGGAGGTCAGCCCCCGCAGTCTCGGAGTCCTCCGGGACACCAATAAGGCGCACATTATTGCGGCGGGCCCTGTTTTCATAGTCCTCAAGACGATGAGCAGTTTGGACATGAGAGGATCGTAGATTGCTGATCTCAGCCTGCGCCTCCGTTACATCAGTGATGAGACTCGAGGTCTTCAAGCCCAGTGACGCAACTCTTTCATTGGTCTTCGAGAGATCCGCTCTAATCAGCGTGATATCGATGGCCACCGTGTCAATCTTAGAGGCTAAGGCCTCGTACTGCTGGCCCATAGAGGCCTGCATGTTAGCTATGGCTCCCATGACATCCTGCAAGGATGGATCCGAGGATGCCGGAAAGAGGGTCTTAGCAGTATCCGAAACACGGCTCACAGCGCCAGGCGACCCCTTGACTTGCGAGTAGTGGTCCATGATGTTGGTCTGGTTTTGGCCACCACGGAGAGGCGCCTTAGTCTTTCGCTTCTCGAGAGGCTGCCCAGTGGCCATCTTGGAAAAGGGACCCCGAAGGGGTCCCTGCGACCTGGTGAAAATGGCCGGGCACAAAGTGTCCAGAAAGTCAACAAGACCAAATCCGAGTGGTGCGGGCACAAAAGAGTCAAGTCGTAGACAGGCAGCCGGGCCAGCACTAGGCGGAGAGGAAAAACAACGGGCCAGCCGAAGGTAGTGATGGGCTGCACCCCTGCCAGTCAGAGCCGGGAGCAGAATCGAAACCGAAAGTCAGGAGGGGTCGACCAGAAGTGGACCCTTGCAGCCGTTGTTGATCAATTACTCCACGGCCTGTACCGCAACCAAGCCCCCGGTCCGCCTCGGGGTGGGCCTCAAAAAGTAGAATCGATGTAAAAGTGGACCCCGGCGTCCGAATTTAAATCTTCAAAGTGTCCAATGATCAGTGAAGATATGCGAACAAAAGCCCGTCGTCGAAATCAGGATATAGCCAGGATAATCGTAGGGGGTAGCACGGGTCCGGGGAGCTCTGTGCTCACGCGACCATCTTGGATGCCCGCGAAGCTCCTCCTCGAGTTTGGGACATTTAATGCTTGATAATGGTACAACAAGTCGTCCTTCTCTGTGTGATACTCGGGATGTTCCTGAATCCAGGCTATACTATCGATGTTCGCTACGGACACCTTGACATTCTCTATGAAATTCTGTGATGTTATTAAGGCTATGGATAAGGTATGAAAACATACCCAAGGTAGTATTGAAGGGGGTTCAGGTGTTTCTGGTAACATCGGTATCTCTGGGTCTTCAATGCGGAATAACGCGTCTGCTTTGCCATTCTGTGGTCCAGGCAGGTACTTGATAACAAATCATAATCAGAAAAGAAGAGTCCATCTCAACTGACATGGTGTTAAGGCCTTGGCTGTTTTCAAGAACAACAGGTTGCTGTGATCTGTGTAGATTTCTATAAATTGATGTGCTCCCAGAAGGTAATGCCTCCATTCCCCACAAGCTCGCTTGATGGCTAGTAATTCTTTGTCTGAGATAGAGTACTTCACTTCGCTGGGGGTGAGCTTTTTTGAGAAATAGGCCTCCGGTAGTAGGATGGCGTTGAGACAGTACTCCTCCTATTGCGTGTTGTGAGGCGTCGGTTTCCATTATGAAAGGAAGTTGCGGGTCGGGGTGCCTTAGGATAGGTGCATGTGTGAACCGTTCCTTAAGAATGTTGAAGGATTTTTCAGCCTCTTCTCCCCAAAGAATCAGAGTGTTTTTTCTTAACAAGCTGGAGATGGGGTGGCTGATCTTCGAGAAGTCTTTGATAAAACGCCGATAATAGTTGGCGAACCCCAGGAAGCTTTGGACGGATTTCACATGCTGGGGAGGTCTTCCATTGGGTGATGGCTTCCACCTTGCCTGTCTCTATCTGAAATCCTTTGGCATTGATGATATATCCTAGAAATGCAACTTCTTGAACATGAAATAAACACTTTTCCAATTTGGCATATAATGAATGCTTTCGGAGTCGGTCTAGGACGGTTTTCACGTGTAGAATGTGTTCTTGAAGACTGGACGAATAGACAAGTATATCGTCTATATACACAATGCAGAATGTGTCTAGAAATTCTCGGAGTACTTCATCCATAAAGTATTGAAATGCCGCAGGGGCATTGCAGAGCCAGAAGGGCATTACTCTGTATTTGAAAAGCCCGTACTTTGTCCAGAAGGCGGTCTTCCACTCATCACCACTTTTGACTCTTACCAAATGGTAGGCACCACGTAAATCTAGTTTGGTAAAATAACGAGCCCCCTTGAGTTGGTCCAACAACACCGGAATCAAGGGTAAGGGGTAGCGTTTTTTTACTGTAACTCGGTTAATTGCTCTATAGTCAATACATATGCGTAATTCATTAAAGTTCTTCTTAGAGATGAAAGAGAGGGGCGAAGAAGCAGTGATGAAGAATGTTTTATAAAATCTGAGGCTAGATTCTTGTCGAGTTAATTCCATAGGTAGTGCGTCTCTGGTTCTGTCAGGGTGTATACTCGGCTGCATGGAATCTCTGCTCCGGGGATTAGCTCAATGGGATAGTCATAAACCAGATGGAGTGGAAGCTGGGTGGCCTTCTGTTTATCGAAGATAGACTGGTACTCTTCATATTCGTCTGGCAAAGAGGTAGCACAGCAATAAATATGACTTGCACAAGCGGTTGCCAGTAGACTGGCCTGAGAGCCCTCGGTATTTTCAGAAAAGGCAGCCTGTCGGGTGCAGTGTTCTTTGCAATATTCAGAATTCAAAAGTACTGCGTGAGCGGCCTAACAAATGACTGGGTCATGTAAAGTTAGCCAGGGCATACCCAGGATGAGACGGAACTGGGGAGCGTCTATGACATCAAACTGTATTTGTTCGTAATGGTTTTCTCCGAACTGCATCATGAGCGGAACTGTATGGCACCAAACAGGTCCAGAGGACTATGCCATTCCGTCTAATGCTTTTACATTTGTTGGGGTCTTCTTCTTTTCCCAAGCCACACCTATGGTTTTGGAGTACTCCATGTCGATAAAATTACCGGTCGCCCCGGAGTCCAGTAATGCAACCACCTCAATGTTTTGATCTTCATTGATTTGTAGATAGATGCTAACAGTTAAGTGTGCCACTTCTGCTTGTGTTGTATTGGCAATAACTGATGAGATTGTATTCCAGGCGCCCTCTGAACCAGTGATCTCCTTCTGGCTCAGGCTTTTCAGCTTTCCGATGGCTCCTTAGACCCTATTGATGCTTGCCCACGCTGGCCGATGGTTTTTTCTGGTAGCTGAGCTCGGGCATGACATTCTCTAATGAAGTGACCCCCTTTGCTTCAGTTCAGGCACAGTTTCATCTTCCGCCTTTTTTCTCTTTCCTAGGTGGTAAGAGGCCCTCCAATGCCTCCTATTTGCATCGGCTCTGGTCCTTCCGAATGCTTGGAGGGTTCTTCGGAATGAGTCTTAGGTCTAGGGAAGAGAAGGTGCATATCTCCCCGATTCCTGTCACCTTTTCTTTCCTGTATTCGATGATCAAGCTGAACCATAAGATCAATCATCTCTTCGCAGGTCTGGGGCAACTGCACCACCTGAGAAAGGACATCTTTTAATTCTCCCCTTAATCCCTGGTAGAAGGGAGTGGTTCGTTTTTCCTGTAGCCAGTCAGTTTCCACTATGAGACGGTTGAATGTAGTGATATATGTCAATAAGTCCTGGGAACCTTGTCGGTTTGTAATCAGTTCACGATCCAGGCTCATCATGTGGGATTTGCGGTCAAACAGTTTTTCCTCATTTCCAAACAAAAATCAGGGAACCTATGTAGAACAGGATCGTTGCGTTCCAGCAACGGGATGGTCCAACTAGCGGCATTTCGGCCCATGTAGGACATCCTAAAGGCTGTCTTGGCTGCTTCATCCTGAAAGACTGCAGGTTTAGACAGGAAGTGTAAACGACATTGGTTAAGGAATGTTTCAAACTTCTTTGGATCCCCATAGAAGCGTTCTGGGGGTGCCAAGGGTATTCCTGTGTTCTGTATAACATGGACTGTAGGAACAGAGTCGGTTGCAGGTGGGGGTGTAGGACTGGTTGCAAAAAAGCTACCCCCATGTGTTGGGACTGGAGGATGTACTGTTTGTATTGGAGGGGGTAAAGTCGCTTCTCTTATGTAAGACTCTTTACCTTTCAGTGTTAGGCACGCTAACTCTCTTCGTAACGTGCCCATTTCGTTCCTAAGTCCCTGATTTTCCAGGCGCGAGGTTTGTACCTCCTGTTGCAGAGCGGCTAGGCCCTCCAACAATGAGTTCAATACCGCATTGGCGTCCATCGTTCAGGCTGGGCGTCCAACTTGGGCTTGACAATCTGTCAGGTTTGTCAGTAGCACAAGGTAAGAAAATACACCACTAACCTTGCTGCAGCAGCCAACAGGAACGATGCCGTGGAGAATGGCCTCCCTCTTACCCTGAACACTACCCCCACAATGTAAATGACCACACTATGGATGGGAGCACCCAGGGGAAAAGGGAAGGGGACAAAATATTAAAAGAACACTGTTGCTTCACAGGTCTGGTCTAGATCGCCTATCTCCTTCTGATAGCACTGTATAGTATAGAAAGTAAGAAGAAAGTAAGAGACATAACATCCATACATACGGGAACACCCCAATACTAACTGATAAAAGGTACACTCACAGGGAGTTTCTGTATATCCCGTGTCTAAGTACTGGACATCTGGAACCCATGTAACAACTCTGACCAGTCTTGAAATCACAGTGCAACAGTGAGCGTACGCTACATCACAACAGGGTGAAAGTTACAGGAATGCCGTCGAAGTATGCTGCTGTTATAAATTCACAGCGCACTTCTTCACTTCCGAGGGCGGTAAAGGAACCTCAAACTAGTCGATAGCCCCAAATGTAAAATAATAACAATACAAGTCCCGACCGGGACTAATCACGGTGGGCGTGGAAGCCCTTTTTGCGAGAGTACTGCCCCGCTTTGAACCGCTTTTGAAACTAGCGGTTGCTTCGGGTTGACGATACCACTTCCGTGGAACTGAGAGGCGAGTGCTCCTGTGTGCAGTCTACCACTCTCGGGGGAAAATACCTGAGCCTCCCAGGCCGGGAGTCTTGTCACGCGCTGGCGTCCGGAATCCTGGAAATGAGCATCAGAGTGCTCTATGGCCTTGCACAGACCCGATGGAAAAGGCAGCGTCTCTGCGGCGCTGCTACCGAGAATCCTCCAGCGGGGAATACCATCCATTACTCGGCTTCAAACGATTGTCAAGCGCCGACCTCCTGAAGAGGCGGAGCTTATATCGGGCTGGGCCGTTAGGAGTCACCTGGGTTCTTCTTCCTGTTAGTGTGCCCCGAGGCCTTCTGGGATTTGTAGTGTGGGGAGTTTGACTACGTGAAACTAGGTTTTCATTCAAAACAGTGAAGGGTGCATTGTGCCCATCTACTATGTCTGCTCTCCTTACTTGTCTAAGACTAGTAATCGCGACAGTTGAACATTGCAAGCGGAGTGAGCTAAAGAATGATGATGGATTAAACCCAGATCAGTTGACTGGGGGTGAATGCTTGCAATGTTCAACACTCTGTCCATCATCCCCTTTGGTTTTGCTGGGAGGTCTGCAGGGCAGCATTCCCCTGTGCCTCCCTGCTTTGCAGCACCTGGTGCTGACCTGGCGCTTCCCAGCTCAGCAGGTTCCTCTTTAAAAGGCCAAGATGCAGCACTACCTTTTTTTTTTTTTTTGTCCTCATTGTGCAACATTTAAAGTACGGAGATCTCGGGGTCCTTTTTCCTTTATCCGATCTTTACCTTCGCTGCCATCAAAGGTGGGTCCTGGCAGAAACACCTGAGGAGATTCAGAAAGAAAGGGACCCCTTACTTCCATTTACTTTAAGAGAAGGTTACTTTTCGGAGGAGGGTGAGCTAGCCATTATGGCTACTCTTTTTGGCCTTCATCTGTGTTTTTAGTTGCTCACACTTAATCATTGGACTTGGTAACAAAAATAAGGAGTACATGTAATAAATAACTAGGAACCTTGTGATTCGATCATGTTAACCCATATGATGATTTTCCCATATCTCCCAGAATCTATACTTCTTTGAAACGGGTTTCTTTTTTTGTCCTGATTATAAACTTTTAACACTGAATATAACCATTCCTTGTGAAGTGGAGGAGTTGGACTAATCCACTTTACACATATCTCTCTCCTAGCCAAAAGTATCAATAGGAAAACCAGATTTTCCTCAGATTTTGTTAATTTTTCCGCTAGGCTTGAGCCCGTCACCCCAAAAATAACTAGATCAATACTCACAGTTAGTTGTCTTCCCACTACCTCTTCTAGAGTCTTACCCACATCCTTCCAGAAACCATCGAGATGGGGGCACTGCCGGAGCATATGCAGGTCATCGGCCTTCTGTAATCCGCATTTCGGGCAGCTCTTCACTGTGGACCCGCTGAATTTTGATAGCTTTTCCGGTGTCCAGTACGCTCTATGAGTGGTATATAAGTGATTTCTTTTTAGTGCAGCAGACGTCACGATTGACCAGCATTTGCTCATTGATACTTGCCATAGTTTATTTGTATCCATCGTTGGCAGATCTTTCCCCCATATTCTCTCTGGAATCCGGAAGTCTTCCTCCCCTGATGAGATTAGGGCCCAATACCAGTAAGCTGTTTCTTTTTTAAAAGGTTTCTTTTCCAGCATCTTTACTTCTAGTGGTTTGTTTCCTTTTCTAGTTTCTTTTAGAGACTTTCCCCAACTTAAGAGTTGATAGTATTTAAATTTTGATAAAAGGGAGTTTGTATTTTCAGAAAATATCTCTCAGTCCTGTATCTTGTTCTGAAACAAAAGTTGCCCCCACTCTACTATTCCAGCTGATTTTAAGGGAGTCGCAAGGCAGTCTTTGAGACACTCTGGGGTGCTCAGCGAATCCCATTTCGGGGCTTTGTCACTGGAAAGAGGGATATCCAAAGTAGATCTTATACAATACCACAACTTAGCGGCTGACTTCAATATCTTCAGTTTAACTTTTTTTTTTTTTTTCGGATGACCGAATTTAAAAAGGAAATGACTGGTGTGGAAACCTTTGCTGTGCGGACTGTGCGGACTGTGGCAACCTTGTGTAGCACCAGTGGGAGACACGGACTGGGGTTGACTCGCGAACCCCCCCTGAGGATCCCCAAGCAAGCAAGCAACTTCTCGCGTTTCCCGCTTTGCGGGAAACGCTCGCACCCGATATCATCAAGGGGAGAAGCTTGGGAAAGACTACGACTCCCAAAAGGCACTGCGGCTTAGTCACATCCACCCGCCATGCCCAGCCCAGAGCAGACCAGGTGAATAAAATCCTCACCGGACCCGCACACCGCGGGACGAGCCGGGCGAAGCCCGGGCCAAGGACGGGCCCGTCTGAGCCCGTCAGAGACTGACTGAGACTGGACTGGGCCACTCCCTTTATGCTTCGTCTTTTAGTAAGAATCTATTTTTATTATAGGATAATCAGTTCTTTTTATTTGATGTATATGATATTTTATATTTAGTTAAAGGAAGCGGGGTAAACACATAGGCATCATAGGCATGGCATCAAAAAACACTAATGGTAACAAAACATCCATTACGGGTGTTGGAGGTGGACTACTTGGCACCATAGATGCTTTCTTCACCAAGGCAGTCTCTGCTTTGGAGAAGGAGATATCCTTAACTGAACGGCGTATATCTTCCGATCCAGTTTTTATGAGGAAATCATCATTGGGGAGAATTGCCACAGTACCTTCCCCTGAACAAATACTGACCCAGAATGTTCAACAACATGAACTTTCTACCACACTTGACATAAGTGGCATTGACGCAAGCCTAGACTCCTACATGGCATATCCAATAGCGGAGCCGGACCGGCGCCAAAGCCTCTTGTTAACTAGTAGTGAGCCGCCATTAGATCGCATCCATTCTGAGTTAGCAGAAGGCAATGCCCTTCCTTTGAAACGTAAGCGCGGTGGAAAGCAGCAAAAAGGCTCACGCACTAAAAAGAGTAAAATTGCTTTCCCCATGGGTCAGGACAAGGGGGTTACGTAAAAGAATAAAACACCAATACAGGAAGAAAATACTGGCTCAAAACATACAAGCCCCGTCGTTGAAATAATAGAAAGCCCGTCAACACTTGGTAGAAATACTGTATGTTCACTGGATAATATTGAGCATTTAGTTAAGTCCTTAATTCTTCCATTGATGGAACGTACAAGAAGGATAGACAAACAGCTAGACACTCTGGAAAAATGACATGGGATAACTCAGCCCTGTTGAAAAAATTGGGGAATATAAAACCTACAAAAAAGAATTCACTTGCATCAGCTAAAAATAGCCAAAAGCCATTAGCTAGTGCAAAACTGGGTCAAGGCAGTAAAAATCCGTCAAATCCAGAAGGTGGAAATAATAAAGCTAATGATTCCCAGCAGGATGGTAAGGCTGGTAAACAAACCAAATTAGACAGCCTTAAAACAAGCGCAACTAAGATCCCAGATAATACGGTACCAGAACTAGATAATATAGTGGCACCCAGTAGTAAAGGACATAAGAGGAGAGTGGATCTCCCCCCGGACTCCTATCCTTATGTAATTGTGCTTGCAGGGGTAACGGAGTGGAATAACAACAGGGAGGAAACTCTGCATGAATTGTAGAATAAAGTCATGTATTGGCTAGGGAAAAATAGACCCCTTAGACCTGACCTGAGTGGGGAGATTATTAATGTCCGTAGAGCAAACTGGTTGGGCCCTAAAGTAAAAGATATTAGTGGTGACTGCATTATTATACATTTCAGAGATCCAAGAGTAGTGCATTTTATTAGTGGTTTTCCAAACTATGATAATTTTGATGGAATTGTCTCTCTGGATTTAAGTTATTTCTACCCACCGGCCCCTTTTGCTGTTGCTGGTAGCCAGAAATCATATAATCCACGACACGAAGCAAAGCACTCATATACTGGAAGTCGATTTAATGCCCCAAGGGCTCACATGACGCATGGAGGCTTTATGCCGTATAACTTCCACGATTACCGACAGACAGGGACCTATTTAATGTTCCAACCTATAATAGATTTGATTCCCTGTCAGGCTTGGGGGGGGGGGGTGGATTGACCAGCACGGGACCAGGTAATTGTTACCTGTGTAGAAAACATTGATTCCCCTCCAGTAAAGGCCTGTCTAGTTAATGTGGAACCACAAGATCGAGGAGGACGGACTCCGGCCAGCATAGAAAACGTGCACATAGAAAGGTTGGAAGTTATGCAAACAGGGGACCGAAATGTGAAAAAGGGAAGTACAGATAATAAAAAAGTTAAGACCACTTCGAGACATCCCACACATGATAGGGCTAAGGACAATTGGACTATCACTTTTTGGAACATTGCTGGACTTAAGGCCAAGCTGGATAACCCCCTTTGGTCTGAATTAATTGAAGGTCATGATGTCATATGCCTGCAGGAAACGTGGGTTAAAGATGCGCACCACCTGAATGGTTTTAAAACATTTTTTACCCCGGCTATAGGCTCATTACATGGCAGAGCCAAGGGAGGGCTCTGCACATATGTTTCCAATTGTTTTAAATGCAAAAGCATTGAGGTTTTTATTAATAACTGTTATTACCACATTGTTGGCCTACATATGAATAACACTCTCTGTTTCCTGAATATTAATTTATACAATAATGTTCCCAAGGCTTAATTAGTCCCAGTATTTAAAACGCTAAGCTCCGAAATAAATTCTATAATTTGCAATGAACGAAAGGAGTTTGTTGCCATATGGGGGGGGTGATTTTAATTGCACCCTCTGCAACTGAGCCGGAAAAGGAAACTGTGGACTAACTTTGGACAGGGAGTCTATATCGACTCACTTCGAACACAATGGAAAGGGCGACACCCTAAATGAGATCCTCTTTATGAATGATTTAGGCTTTGCTAACAAATTATGCCAACCAGAGGTTCCGTTCTCTGCAACTTTCTGTGGTAGAGGGTTTTCGTCTGTAATTGATTATGTTTTGATTTCCTCGTGTTTCAGGGGTTGTGTTGGTAACAATAGTGTATTGGAGATATCCTTAAGCAATCATTTCCCCATTAGGGTGGAAATCACAGACCCTCGAGTCATCCTGGATAGCATCCCTAGGTTGCAGTCAAGAGACATCGCTATCTCTAGACAGAATGGATACGCCCTAAAGTGGTCAAAAATTGTCTCTGAAGAGTTTCTTTGTAATTTAATTCAGACCTGTAATACATGTTTTAATACTTGCCTGGACATGGTGTCCAATGACATTGAAGTATTCAATACCTTTAAAACAATTGTAACATGTATAAAGGAAAGTCTGTGGATCAGCCTTAAAAAACATAATAACACCAAAAAGAAGGGATGGTTTGACCAAGAGTGCACAAAGGCACACTCCAAACTTAAACGGGCACTTTAAAGATCAAATACAGATCAGGGAGCTTCGGAAATCTTATAAATTGGCCATTAAGAATAGAAGGGCTAAAAAAAAAATAAAGAAGGAGGCATGGGAGGATCTACTAGGAGCCTCTGAACGGAGGGACATGATAGCATTTTGGCGGGCAGTCAACGTGCCATATTTTAAGGAATGATACCAAGGCGCGGGTTGAGATTGCCATCTCCGAGGATGACTGGGTGAGTCATTTTGAGTCCCTTTATAGCCCTGCAGACCCTCTGAGGGAAAGGACTGAGGAGGATGTGCTCAAAGCACCAACAAATATAGAAGGCTTGAACCTCTCTTTTACATTGGATGAGGTAACGAAAGGCATTAGCTCGAGTCAGGGGGGCAAGGCACCGGGCCCAGATGGTGTACCGGTAGATGTTTTTAAAAACAACGTAACATTATGGGCACCACTTTTAACAAGATTTCTTAATGCAGCTTGCACACTGGGCCTCCCTAACACTTGGTACGAATCAATTATAGTACCGATTTTTAAAAAGGGCGACAGGGCAAGCTGTAAGTGTTATCGACCTATATCGCTGCTCGATTCAACTGTTAAAATTGTTGGTAGGGTTATCTTGGATAGGCTGAAGTCATGGGCAGAGGAGCATAAGATCATTAGTGACCTGCAATATGGTTTTAGAGAAGGGGTAGGGACAGTAGACCAAGGACTTAATTTATTTATACTACTGGAAAAGTATACTAAGGCAAAGGGCGGGAGGTTGTTTTTAACCTTTGTGGACTTGACCTCCAACCTTTGACTGTGTTAATCACAGCAAATTATGGTTAATTTTAATACGATTGGGAGTAGAGGATAATATTATTTGTTTTTAAGGGAGCTGTATAATGGGGCCAGGGCAACAATCAGATATGGCCTAAATGGAGAGTGCACCAGAATGTTCAATATTGCAAGGGGAGTGAGACAAGGATGTGTCATTGCTCCGTTTTTATTCTTAATTTATATCAATGAGTTAGAGGACATCCTGTTGAGGGATTGTATAGATATGCCTACGGCATCACAACGTCACATACCAGCACTTATCTATGCCGATGATGCCGTTCTGATGACAAGGACTCCTGTAGCAATGCAATCCATGATCACTTCCTTTTCCACCTTCATGACCAGTTTGGATCTGAAGGTGAATTGCACCAAATCCTTTGCCATGAATTGTGGCGTCAAAACAAAACAGAGGAAAAAAACGATGTTCATTGATTCTAAGCCACTAGATTATATTTCTACCTTTCCTTATTTAGGAATCTTGTTTGACAGCACAGGCCAGTGGAATACTGCAGTCAAGGTGAGAAATATGTTGTTTACTAAGTCTATAATGGCCCTTAAACTTTTTAGCAAAAAGATGGGTAAGAAACCAACTAACGAGCTCTTACGCATCTTTAAAACTAGCTGTGTAGCAGTGGCAACCGATGGTGCGGGAATTTGGGACATCTCTAACGTCACTAGTTTGCAGTTGACAGAGAATAGCTTTCTGAGATATCTCTTAACCACGCCTGAGAGTACATCCACCTATAACTGTCACGCTGAACTTGGTATGTTATATATTGAGGATACCATCAGAATCCAGCCGGTTCTCCTGTGGCACAGGGTCTGGACTACTAATGAGTGTCACTCGAACCGTCTCATATTAGGGGACGCCCTAAAATTGGAGGGTGTTGATCGAATGAAATGGCTGAGTTACATCAAAAAATTTCTGTGTTAATATTAATCACCCCGAATTTTATGATGACCCTGTGTCAATGGTGAAAATCCCGAGAAAAGAACTGAAAAGGCTATGTATTAAGTATCTTGCGAATCTAAGAGATTATTCTGAGTTGACTGAAAAAACTGTGATGTCTCATCAGCTGGCTTTAATTTCCCAGGCTATTCAACCATACTTAACCTTGCGGCTGACGAAACATGAAAGGTTTTTTTTGGTACGTTTTAGATTTGGGATTCTTTTTAGAACATTGAGCTTTCCTGCTAATAATGACTGGTCACACGGTATAAGCAAATGTCCCTGTGATGATATATCCACCCAATCGGATATTCACATTTTATTTTTTTGTAAATTTTATTCAGTACCTAGGGAAAGGTGGATCAAGCCAATCTTAAACTATATGAAACTCAGACAATGCCGCCCAGCCGTTCTGGCAATCCGGAAACTAGAAGACATATTCACGGTAGCATCTGTCTCTATATTCCTTAGAAATGTTTTTTATTCAAGAAAATCAATAATGTTTTAAAGTCTGTTCTTTCTAATTGTACTGAGTCCATGTGTTTTAATAACTTATATACTTTTAACTGTTTCACATTTTACAAACTGTGTCTCAATATGTGTTCTTATGTACTTTTATGGTTATCAATGTTTTATAACCGAATAAAGTCTTTGACTGACTGGTGCTATTTGTCATTTTTTGTAGATACGTTGGGTAGTCTTCGTATGGGCCTAGCATTGTCCTACTAGATTTAAATTGAAACGCTCTACAATATTCTAAGAGGTCAGGACTAGCTAGCCCCCCCTGTTCCTTTCTTCTCCTTATTTTGCTCCAGGCGATTCTTGTTTTTTTTGAAGACCAAATAAAGCTCGAAAGATCTCCCTGAATTTTCTTTATGGTTTCCCTTTTAAACTCCAGCGGGATAGCACTAAAAACAAAAGTGAATTACGGCAGGACTTACATTTCAACAATATTTGATTTACCCAAAATCGCTAATGGTAGGCCACTCCAGACTTTCAACAACTTTCTCATGGGCTACCTTATCTAGGTCTTTGACTAAGTCGATACCCAAGTATCAAATTTTGTCCTTATTGTAAGGGCCCAAGAATTCCTCATTCCAGGTCATGGTTTCTGTTTTAGATTTGTTTATTTGGTAGCCAGAAATGTTTCCGAAATTAATTAGAGTCTCTTCTGTTGCATTTAGGGCCTCCTTCAGATCGCAAGTAAAGATCATAAGATCATCAGCATAAAGGGCCACTTTTTTATGCCAGCTTTGATAACAAAAGGGAGCAATTAATGGATGGTTCCTAAGACTTTCAGCCACTGGCTCGACGTAAAAATTAAATAGCAATGGGCAGAGAGGACACCCCTGACGTGTTCCCCTCTTTATCTGGATGTTTTCAGTTAGGTCACCATTAATTAATATTTTTGCTTTAGGGGAATTATAAATGTTTTCCACTATGTTCAATATATTTACCCCTAAGTCAAATTTCTTTAATACCTCACTCAGGTAAGTCCAGTTCACTCTATCGAACGCTTTAGCAGCGTCGATTATAATTATAGATAGAGGTAACTTCTCACAAGTAGCAATATCAATTGCTCCCATCAGCTCATGTGTCAGGTCTTGTAGATGTCTTCTTGCCACAAAGCCTTTTTGGTTGGAATTTATCAAGGAGCCTACCACTTTCCATAGTCTTTTCGCCATGATTTGTGTGAAAATTTTGTAGTCACAATTTAAAATTGATATTGGGCGATAAGACTCGCATTTTTTGGAGTTTTTACCTGGTTTTAAGAGGATGAAAATTGTTGCGTTGTTCCAAGATTCTGGGGGTTTACCATTTTCCAGAAAGATTTTGTTAAAAAGGGCCGTTAGGGGGATGACCAATGTTCCTTTTAGTTTTATATAAAACTCATTTGGGAGGGCATCAGGCCCTGCGGCCTTGCCTCTTTTTAATTTTTTTATAATGCCTTCTAACTCTTGAGTTATTATTTCTGCGTTTAGCTTAATTTTCTCCTTCGGTACGAGACTAGGGGTGTTTTGTGCCTCTAAGAATGTATTTATTTCCTCTATCGTAGGGTTACAATCCTCAGAATAGAGATCTGCAAAGAAGGCAGACCATTCCTGTATTATTATAGCCTCCTTAGAGCTATTATGGGATGAGTTACGTGGATCTATAGAGCCGATTTTATTTCTAGACCTGTCAGTTTTTGTTTTCCAGGCTAACAATTTTCCGCAGCCTTCCCCGTATTCATAATGGGTCAATTTGCTGCACTCCCACCTCTCTCTGATTCTATCTTCCAGTATTCCTGATAGAATTTCCTTTTGTTTTAGTCTCTCGGTTTCTAGCTCCAGGATACACAAATAATTGCCGATCTAGTGATTGGATGTTACCCTCTAGCTTCTGGATCTCATTTTTGAGCCCCCTAGATTTATAGGTTGCTAAACTTAGGATCGTCCCCCTAATCACCGCCTTGTATGCGTCCCATGCCATTTGAGTTGAGACGCCCTCGTTGTTAGTCTCAAAATATAGGTCTGTCTCCTGTTTGAGTTGGTCACTGATTTTGGGGTCCAAAAGGATTGTACGATCTAACGTCCATCTAGGAGAACCTTCATAACGTCTTCTAATTGGAATGTAATCTGTACTGCTGAGTGGTCTGAAAGGTGAGCTGGGAGGTGGACCACTTTTTGTATCTTTTCTAATAGCCCTTGGTGTATTAGGAAGAAATCGTTTCTAGATTGTATTCCTAATTTCTTGTTTTTAAAAGTGTAGTTATCTTGCTTATCTCCCTTCTCTCTCCAGATGTCAATACGGCTTAGATACCTTTTGTATATTCCTAACCATTCTCTCATTTTCGGGAGATTTGCCTGTTTCCCCCTAGGGTACCGATCCACTTTTGGATCTAGAATAATATTAAAATCTCCACCTACAATCAGTGGGCCTGAAGCTGAAATCAAATAAGTATATAAGGATTGGAGTGGGGTAGGATTGTCTAAATTTGGGCCATAGTAGCCAACCACCGTAACAATTGCGCTGAGTACTCTAATATTGGCTATTGCCCACCTTCCCTTTGGGTCCGTTTCTGCTGAATCTATTCTCGCTTTCAGAGATTTTTTAAAGCGAATAGCTACCCCCTTTATAACACACTCTTGATTCGTGCATATATACGAGTCAACCCAGTTTAGGGTTTTCATTATTTCCTCCCATTCTTTTTTTAATAAGTGAGTTTCCTGTAAAATTATTATTTTGCTATCGATTGATTTCAGATACTCGAAAATCCTCCTTCACCTGCTCTTAGTTCGTAGCCCATTCACATTCCAGGAAGTTATTTTTATATAGTTCTTCCTCATCTCTTCCTGAACCGCCACCCCCCCGAATTTCTCCTCCATTTTATATCTTGCGTTTTGCTGAGGACAATTTTTAGATTTTTTCCCCCTGACTTGCTCCCAACTCCCATGCATTTTCACTTTTTTTTTCTTTTTTTCTTATTTTCTTATTTTTCAAGTATATAAATTAAAACAAATGTGATAGAGAAAATAAAAAATAAAAGAGAAAAAGCAACACCCTCCCTCCTTGGAGAAGCCTCCCTTTTTCTTCTTTGGGCTTTATTACTAGCCCACTTTGAGCTCCATGCCCCTATTTATAAATTTCTGAGAGCTGAGAGCGCGCCGCTGTTTTCTTTCTGTGGCTGAATTATTTTTGTGCTTGTGTCAATGATTGAATCTTTATCTGATCACGCATTTGGTCGAGGAAAGTTTCGACTTCCTTGGGGTCTCTGATGTTATACATCTTATTTCTCCACATGATCCTAAGAGAAGCAGGGAATTTCATTTGGACAGTTGCACTGAGGGACTTCAATTCAGGCATCAACTGTCCCCGCTCCCACTGCCTATCTTGTGTTACTTTTGCAATATCTGATCGAATTTTGAAGGACCAGTCTGCTTTGCTGTATGACCTGCCTTTCAAAGCCTCACTCAAAATTCTCTCTTTAAGAGTATATGTCTTAAAGTTTATTAAGATCTTCCTTGGATTTTTTTCTTTCCTTGAGTTTACCAAAGGGGTCCTGATGTACCCGCTGGATGTCGCCTTCAAGCCCAAGAGATTTACTCCAAGGAAAGTGCTCTTCCTGAAGCGATATAACAAATTTCTTTATTTCTAAACCTTCTCGCCCTTCTGGAACACTGAGAAGTCTAAGGTTGCATCTTCTAGACTGAATTTCCAAAGCCTCTAACTTTTCGGCGATGCTTTTATCCTTGGCCTTTAGGGTTCTAATTTCTTTCTGAGTTGTTTCTACTTTTTTGCTTAATCCATCCATCTCTGCTTCCACTGTAGTAACTCTCTCACTTAGTGCATTTAATTTAACATCTAGCATCTCAAATTTCTCATGGATCTTGTTTTGATTACCCTCGGATATTTCAAACCTTGATCTAATCTCATCCATCATCTTTTCTAGAAAAATGTCCGTATTACTTCGAAGTTTGTCTTGCAGTTCCTCTGGAATCCTAGCCGTACTTTTAGGTGGACTTTTGGATGTCTTTCTAGCTGGGCTCTGGACCGGACTCTGTACTGGGCTGGTAGCCGGACTGGGGACCCGATTTGGAAGTGGAGCTGGGCTTTGCACCGGGGTCTGACTGGGATCATGGTTCTGTTCTATTGTCTCCCCTTCTGGGCCATCTATTGTACCATCTATTGGGACCAAAGCTGTACAATTTTCTATTTCAACTCAGGAGTTAATTAGTTTCCCTGGCTCCTGGTTTTTTTCCCGGGTCTGTCCCCGCTCTTGTAACTTGAAATAGGATCTTAAAGATGGAGTGATTTTTAATTTGGGGGCTTTAACCCCCTCACCTATCTCTAAGTTGTCTCTTGGATGCCCCTGCTGCCCTTTCTTGTTATTTAGTTTATTTGGTGGAAGTTTCAAGGCTTTACGGGTGATTCTTTTAGTAACTCTTGGAATAACAGGCTGTTTTGCCACCGGGGGGAGGCTTGACTTAAGAAATTGCCTGTTCCTTAAGCAATAGGAGGATCTCACACTCACATCAAGATTTACAAGAGCAGTGCCAGCATCTTTCTTTACCGCCGCAGTCTCTACAAAGATGCCCTGATCTGTTTTTAGAGCTTTTCCCCCCGCTTCTCAGGAGTGGGTTAAGCCTAGCTGTGGCTTTTTCCTTTTGTGTAGAACATCCAGCCCCTTGAGTGTAGTAGGATCAATTAAATTTATTGAAACAATATCCACCATATCTGTATTTGATTTTACCCCCACCACCTTTGCTGCCAAAAGTCTGATTACCGTTTTTTTTGCTCTGTAGGAGGGGGACAGAGCTCCTTTGGTGCATCGATTGGTGATGGAGGGGTCAAGTAGAGATTTACCAGTGAGCCTGCCGCCACTGACTCCCAACCTTGATGCAGATTATGGCTAATGTGGGGGGCCGAGATACCAGCGCCGGCACCTAAGGCTCCTGGGGCTCCAAACACACCAGAGCGTAGAGCAAAACAGTCCTGCATTGTTGTTCTCCCTGCTTTCCCTTGAAGGAACACTGAAATCCAGCTCACTGCTCTCCTGCAGTTCTGCTGAGCCCGTGACGCCGCCTCCCACCAGCCGGCGCTAGCTTGGAACGCCGAGCCGTGGATGAGTGAACCCCGCAGCACTGATCGTGCTCTCTCTCCCGGCTGATCCGGCTCGACTGAAACAGCAGGGACACACGCAGAGTCACGCTCAAAATCGGAGATGTAAAACACCATGCCCGCAGTATTGCTTGCGCTAAATCAAGTAGGTTAATAAGTGCAGGCACGGGATCGAAACTAGCCCGGGCGGATCTCACAGACGGGGGAAGCGAGCATACAATCAGGGTAAACATGCATTGGGGCAGTCGGGAGTTTCGCCGTTTAACCCCCTCGTTTTAGCCCCCAATATATTCCTCGAAGCTCTCTCTCATACGTTATTCAATAGCAGCGGCAGCGTCTCTCTCTCAGAGCCATTTCGGCCGCATTCACGGAGTCAGGGCACGGAGCTCCGACCGGGCTTAACGACCGGCCGCCATCTTCTCTCCCTAGGATGCAGCACTACCTTGCACACAACACAAAGTTTCTCATCACGGGTGCTTGGACGCTTGAGTTGCTCATTTACACATTGCTATGGCAGGCGAGAAGCTTGGGACCTGGAAGCTGCGCAGCATTGAGGGATTTGATCAGTACATACACCAGACTGCACGTACAGACTATGTCAGCGTGCCACTGCTGCTCGCTACCCCAGCAATACTCCGTGTGAGTGAACTTTTAAAAAAAGTAGGCCATGCACCCACCAGTAGCCATTTGCAGGCTACGATTTTTGACTGACATACAGTCAAGCCAACTCAAAGCATGGGAGGAGTAAGCCCCCACAAAGTAGAGATAACAGATCGCCTACATCGCAAGAGCTATTTAGGCTCGACCTTAAAATGGAATGTGTCCTTGTGATGCGTAACTGGTGCTTATGCAATGCGCTCTCATACCTTCAGGTCGAGTTTGCACCATGTAAATCTGCAAAAAGAAAAATGAAAGCAATACCACAAATGATTTCTCAATTCTCGCTGAACTTCACAAACAGCAATATGCCCTAACAACATGTTAAAACTAACAGTGACCTTGCAAGGGAGTCGTTGGCCTCCGTGCAAGCAAAGAAAAGGAATGTTTTCCGATTTTTTCATAGAAAAAAGTAGTCCTGATTTGGCATCCTGGGACCGGTTTCACAGTATGTCACCCTTCTTCAGCCAGGCTAGCTTGAATCCACTGGCACAGTGAGCAAGGGACCCACGTCTGGGCATACCCATCCCACTTAGGGCGAAAAGTGTTACAGCAAACAAATGATGGACGGAATGCTGACAATGCAAACATTCTCCCCCAGTCAAAAGATCTGGGTTAAATCCATCGTTCTTTTGCTCACCGTGCCATCCCAGTTTAGACCCGGCAATATGCAAATCAGTCTTGACCCTGAGTGGGACGGGTATGCTCAGACGTGAGTCCCGTACTCTCCATGCAACTGGAATCAAGCTATCCTCGCTGAAGAGGGGTGAAACCCCAAAACCGGTCCTAGGATGCTTGTTTCAAGTCCAGGGAGGACCTTGCTTGGCAGTTCGGGCTGGACTGTTATGGCTGGGTCCAAACTGGAATGGCATGGAGAGCAAATAAACAATGGATGTAGGCCCAAATCCCTGTACTGGGGTGAATGTATGACATTGTTCTGCATTCTGTCCATCAACTGTTGTTTTTGCATTTGTCACCCCGAGTGGGACGGGTATGCTCAGACGTGAGTCCCGTGCTCTCCATGCCACTGAAATCAAGCTACCCTGACTGAAGAGGGGTGAAACCCTGAAACTGGTCCTAGGATGCTTGTTTCCAGTCCAGTGAGGACCTTGCTGGGCAGTTCGGGCTGGACTGTTCCCATGAGGCACAGGGTCAAGACTGATTTGCATATGGCTGGGTCCAAACTGGAATGGCATGGTGAGCAAAAAAACGATGGATTTAGGCCCAGATCTCTGTACTGGGGTGAAGGCATGACATTGTTCTGCATTCTGTCCATCAACTGTTGTTTTTGCATTTCTCAGAGACCATGGGAGACATGGTCATGTGTGTGGAGAAAAACCGAAAATTGAGACGTTTTTGCAAACAAAAGCTGAATGTGTTTCTGAACTCATCATTTCAGGAGGATGTGTAACTTTTAGCACTAATTGTTCGGGGGAAAATGGCAATCTATTTATGCCTGAAATTTCTGAGCACCTTACTGTGAGATAAATTTTTGCGAATAGCATCAAAGCTCTGTATGTGGGGGTCTGAAAGCATGGTCAATTTTAAACAATGTAAAGAGGGCCAGCAGCACCACCAAGTGTACACACGCGTCAGAAGTTGTTTTTGCAGTCTGCACCTCCAGGTGACTGCTCACAGACTGCACTGCACAGCACGCATGAGCACCACAGCTGAGCCTAAGACTGTCCCATTGAGGTTACTGCATTGAGGGATAGAGGGGGGAAAGGGTAAACTGTTAATTTTTTACTGGCTCCTCGACTCGCCGTTATCTGTTAGACGGTCAACTTTAGCCCTGGTGATTGTTTTCAATAACTGACCTCAAAGTGACCCAAATTATACAGGTGCTTCTCCCCGGGCAACGCGAGAGCAGACAATTCGAATTTCATCCCAGTCGACGTTGTCATGTACTTCAAATGCACCAGTTACACTTTGAACAAGGTGTGGCGGGGACACAGATATTGCAAATATATGTATTCCCATTTGTGAATGAAACGTTAGAAAATAGGTAGCTGAGCAGAAGGCACTGCACATCTTGCCAGCTGGGCAGAAAGCACAACACGTTTGCACCTGTGTGTAAACAGGTGAGGCGGGCCCTCCCATTAAGAAGAGAAGCAACGTCTCCACAAACTATTCATCTCTTCACATTATAATATACATAGTCGTTGTTTTGAGGTTGGTGCAGTTGCTAAGAGGACTCGTGAGCCAATTAGTTTCCCCGTTCCCAAAAATAGAACAGACTCTGTTATTTATTTACTTTTTTTTTTGAGTTTGGGTCTACAAGAGTTATGTTCACTTCGAGTTCCAGAAGCCCCACTATCAGCATATTCCACCTAAATGCAGTTCCGGCAATTTATTGCTCCTAAAAACGATCGCCTTATGTCTACATGTCATGCTTAACAACTTACAACTTCACGGTTGAGCAGGAACCTCTGAACGCAGGAAGTAGTAACCCCTCAAAATGTAAACAGTGCACTGCTCCTAGAACCTGAGCCCTTCCCGCACTAGTGCTTTGTTCGGTTGAGAACGGCCATCTTTGAGAAGAACTCTGGAAGTCACAACCTGGTGTTGTGAGGGTTCACTGATAGAATATCGATGTCACAAACATTGATGTTCTAAATATCGTGAAAGTCTGCAAAAATAAGGACTCCCATACCTTAACAGGTAAGTGCAAAAATATTGACTCCAAAATATAGAGGTAAAAAATATAGATGTAAAAAAATGTATTTAAAAATATATATAAAATAATATACATTAAATATATAAAATACTAATATTAATTTTAACAAAATAAATTAAATGTAATATACATTTTAACTAAATTCAACAAATAAACTTAATTAAACAAATAAACACACAGACATCATAATTTATACATATACTATATTTACTTAAAAATAATTTAACTATTATCTTTATTTAATTTTACACTTTAAAATTATATAACAAATAAAATATATATATGCCAAAAATTTAAAATAAACAAAAACATTCTGTAATAAATTAAAACATCAAACTGTACAAAAATATAAATTAACATTTCCCAATACAATAAGTGCAACTGTAGGGAAAGTGTTGGATAGCAGAACATTTTAATTTACTATTCCAACTCCAGTGATAGCCGCAGTAGGGAAAGTGTTGGATAGCGGAGGGGTAAAAATGACTATTCCCACTCCAAAGAGTGCAACAGTAGGGAAAGTGTTGGATGGCGGAGTGGTACAAATTACTATTCCCACTCCAGTGGGTGCAAAAGTAGGGTAAGTGTTGGATAGCGAAATAATTAACTTTACTATTCCAACTCCCGTGAGTACAACAGTAGGGAAAATTTTGGATAGCGTAAGGGTAAAAAATACTATTTCCACTTCAGTGATAGATACAGTAGGAAAAGTGTTGGATAGCGGAGGGGTAAAAATTACTATTCCCACTCCAAAGTGTGCAACAGTAGGGAAAGGGTTGGATAGCGAGAGTAAAAAAGATTATTCCCACTCCAGTGAGTGCAAAAGTATGGTAAGTGTTGGATAGCGGAGGAATTGCATGTATTATTCCAACTCCAGTAAGTGCAACAGTAGGGAAAATGTTGGATAGCCGAAGGGTAAAAATTACTATTCCTACTCCAGTAAGTGCAACAGTAGGGAAAGTGTTTGATTGTGGAAGGGCAAAAATTACTGTTCCCAATCCAAAGAGTGCAACAGTAGAGAAAGTGTTGAATAGCGGAGAGATAAAAATTACTATTTCCACTCCAGTGAGTGCAAAAGTAGGGTAAGTGCTTGATAGCGGAGGGATTACATTTACTATTCCAACTCCAGTGAGTGCAACAGTAGGGAACATTTTGGATAGTTAAGGGGTAAAAATTACTATTCCCACTCCAAAGAGTGCAACAGTAGCAAAAGTGTTGGTAGCGGAGGGGCAGAAATTACTATTCCCACCCCAGTGACTACAATAGTAGGGAAAGTATTGGATAGCAGAGGGGTAAAAATGACCATTCCCACTTCAAAGAATGCTACAGTAGAGAAAGTGCTGGATAGCGAGGGATAAAAATTACTATTCCCACTCCACTGAATGAAACAGTAGGATACGTGTTGGATAGCAGAGGGGTAATTTTTTTTTATTCCCAGTCCAGTGAGTGCAACAAAAGGGAAAGTGTTGGATAGCGGAAGGGTAACAATTCCTAATAATACTTAAACAGTTAAAAAAAAACATATCACATTTAAAAAATCATAGAAATAAAAAAAATCAAAATATAAATTTAAATATGTTAAACATATAAAAAGCACATTTATAATATTAATTATATATAGCAAAAAGCTACAAATAATATATAAAATGAATTAATAAACACATGTACAAACCAATATTCAAAAGTAGCAAATATTAACAAACAAAAAAGTTATTTAAAACATATTAACATATATTATTTCATACCGTATAAAACCACACCAATAACAAAACATTTAAAAAAATGTTATTAAATATATTTCCATAATTAACATAATTAATAATCAACAAAAATATCTAATTGATTAAAACAAATCAAAAATAATAATTAATTGAGTACACAAGCCTAAACACTCTAATATCCACAACACACACCTACATTGAACTATACAATAATAAAACAAAATTATATACTATTTTTTAAAGAAAAACTATTACTAACAACGAATAATTCAAAAACAACATTCTATTTAATACCCACCCTTTACCCCTTTAAAGGTGAAAACAAAACACAAAAAAATAAACATTTACCCAAAATAAATATCAAATAATTTACAGGAATTAACATCTATATATTAATTGATTAAACACAAATTACTTCCCACCCTTTACTACTATAAACACCACAACACACACATAAATATAATTATCCAATTACCATAATGAATTACCAAATAAATAATTAAAATGAATTAACAACTAATTACTAATTCATCAATTAAAAATAATTTACTTCCTACCCATCCCACTCTTTACACCCATAAAAATGATCACACACAAATATAATAAAATACACAATTACCAAACTGAATTATAAATGAATTAATTAAAATGTATTAACAACCAATTATTAATTCGTAAATTAAAAATACATGTCTTCCCATTTACACCTATAAACACCACAAAACACACCTAAAATTAATTACACAATTACCATAATGAATTACCAATTAATTAATAAAAATTAACAGCCAATTATTAATAATACATTAATTTACACATTTGACACTATAACATCTCAATTAAACAAATATTAATGAATATAAATTAATCAATAAATTAAATATAATTTAACTACTTCCCACCCTATTTCCCTATAAACCCACAACCTGCTTTGGAACTAAACAATGCAAAAATTAAATTAAAAAAAGAAATAAATGTACTATAATTAAATTAATTTCCACCCTATTCCTCTATAAACCCACAACCCGCTATAGTACTAAAAGCGCAAAATTCTAATAATTTTTTTTAATCACTACTAAAAATGTAACACATATATAAAAATACAAACACATCTTATACAAAAGAAGTGCATCACATACATTTAAAATATATACTAAAATACATAACAATAATAAAAAACATTCATTTTAACAACTATATTTTTGAAAACGATATTAAACACTTCGATATTTTTTAAACAATATTTCTTACCTGTCGATATTCCTGACCCACGATATTAATGTCTCGATATTTGTGCAGCTCGATATTTTGTACTCAATATTTTGTCCCTGCACCATTGTGAGAGGGGTGTCTTAATGAGGAATGTACAAACCATGCTTTTAACTGATATTACAACAGCTGCCGGGGGGAGGACTATCTCCTTTTTCCAAACTTCCCATGCTGCTTGCAAACCTGGGAAAATGTCTGTGGGGTACGGAGATCTGTGCACACCCCTTCATGCACAACAACCTAACCAGCACCCTGACCACAGGGGTGCAATCCGATGTCTCTCTCTACACAGATGGTGCATGGGAAGCAGGTTGTACCCACGGGCTGCTGCACCCGGTGCGTCAATAAATCGTCTCAGGGCTCTCAATGTCCCCTCCCCATGACCCACCCAGGCATAGCCCTACAGTGCCCTCCACACCTACAGAGAGGGTGGTGGGTGTTGGGCTAGGTGTGGAGAGAACAGAGGTGCCAACATAAAGAGGTTAAAAAAAATCCACAAACACTTTCATCAGAAAATCCTTAAGCCTTATACCCCAAATTCAAATAACTTAATTGGAACGTTCAAGTTGTACCAGCATTCCAATGTGAGGTAACTCTAATAAAAAAACGTGGTAGGCTGAGAGTTATCTAAATTTTACCCACCCCTTTCCAGGTAACCTTTTGCATTATTAACTCAGCCACCGGCTGCAGCTGTCCCCAAGCTCTGCCGCCGCCCTTTGTCTGCCTTCATCCCCGGGAGGTGTCTAAGCATCTTTATCACGCGGCATCAAGCGCCCCTGTGCGGCTGGTGCGGCTGGTGTCGGCCTTCCTCATCCCCGGCCCACTTTCTCCTTATGTGGAGCAGTGTGAGCGCCGGGTGGGGAGGGGCTGCTCGTTGTTCTGCTCTTGCACACACTCTTTTTTTTACTCTAGTCTAATCCGTATTCTGCACTTTGTGCTTGAGGGAATTCTCTCCTTGGTGCAAGGTGTTCTGCACAAAACATCAGCAAGAAGATGTCTGGCACAAAAGTGAAGTGGTGTACTTTGAGGAGGGACAAATGAGAGCGAGACAGATTCTTGCCCTTCACATGAAAGCACTTCCAAGCTCAAACATTTTTTGCAATGCTATAGGTCTTGCATTTAAACGCGAGACCTATGGCATTGCAAACAAACGGCTGCCATTGCCCCGGCTGCTTCAAAAGTGAAAGCGGACATTGCTCGCCGAATGTAAGCAAAGTACATCGTCGTGCCTGCAGCAGGAGAAGCTCAATAAAGAAAAGAGTACACGTACTGCGTAACAACCAAGTAAAGGGGCCAGTATCCAAGAGAGGATACAAATGACAACATGGCCATACTAAGGAGGGACTAACAGGCTTATTTAACAATCAGAAAACAGCATCTATGAAGGACGAAGACACAAGCCAATAAAAAATATGGGTGGGGAGTTGGCGGGGCTTCTCTCCCGTACTGAACTACAACAGATCATCATCTCAGCAGCGGTTGCGCGCTGGCTTAGGCTCGACCTGAAAAATAAGGCACCTGGCCCGATGCAGTATGGCTACACATCTTTCAGATTGATCAATCTACTGGTCCTGGGTCCTGACTAGGCTCTTCAATGCTGCCATAAATAATGGCTGTATGCCTGCTTCCTGGCGTGCAGCAATTTGAATTCCAATCTATAAAAAGGTAGCCTAGAAAATCCATCAAATTACCAACCTAACTCCCTCCTGGAAGGAGTTGGGAACATTTTGGATATGGTTTTACCGAATAGACTGCAAGACAAGGCTGACTCTGGAAATCTCTTGACCGATTTACAGGCTGGAGTCAGGTCACAGGTTGGTACAGTTGAGCAGATATGTCGCTTATATTTAGTTTGCTGTAAATACACGGTTATCAAAAAAACCTCACTGTATCTAATCTTCATTGACCTGAAGTCAGACTTTGACCTGATCGATCACCCTTCATTTATGGGAGGCACTGGAGTGGTTGGGGGTTGATGGATAATTATATCAAGTGATGAAAGGACCACTTCCGGATAATACAGCCCTGGTACACTATGGGAAAATTGGGAAGTGCACTGCACCATTTCCAATGGCAGAGGGGTAAGACAGGGATGTATACTGGCTCCTCTTCATTTTAGTTTGTTTATGAATGATGTAGTTGAATATAATAGATGATTGTCTTCGCTGTGAGAAAGGGATGGATATTCCATGGCTTGCTGGGTTGTCAAGAGTCTGGAAAGTGTTAACCTTGGTAGACTGTTTGCCAATTCGAACACAGCTGTAATACTGGACAAAAAAGTTTTAAAGACAGCACTGCACGCACTTTATTACGTGGAAAGACTAGAAAGGGAATTGAAGAAACCACCTGTCGCAAAATTTATATCGATTGAGTACCCTGAGCATTGTCTACAAAGTTATATTGCACTACCGATGTCCCAATGGGAGAGAGGCCTCCTATTCCGTCTGAGAGCTGGGACAGTAAGATATTTGCTTTGTTTTCCCTATGGGAATAACACAAAACTTGAATCCCTGCCATGCCCATGTGATGGTCACAGCAGCCAAACATTAATACACTTTTTATTCTTTTGTAAATACTATATGAAATATGCACAATGGTTGTTGAACTCCATATTTTTAAAAAGTGTCACCTATTAATTTAACAAACGCTTTTGGCGGCATACTTTAATTGGACAATGTTGAACTGATCTTCCGCTTTGGCACCTTTTTGAGAGTAGCTACAGGTGCACCGAAACCTATGTGCGATCTATGAAGTCATTCGTATTTTACTATTCACAATATGCACTTTACCTATATTTACTGTATTTTGTGACATTATGTATTGGACATTGCTATCTATTTATTTTTCTAATGTTTTTTATCCTGTACATGTGTTACTTTTATGGATACATTGCTATCCAAATAAAGTCTTTTGTATTGGATTATAGTTGAATATCCCTTGGAAATCCCTCTTGATGTTCCAAAAATTGCAGGCAGAAAGGCTCCCAACCTCCTCTTTGCAGATGATGCTATATTGATTACAAGACAGAGAATGGCATGCATACCCTATTGTCCAGGTTTGTGGAGTATTGTAATACCAAGGGCTTGGCCATCAATAAAAGAAAAGCTAAGGTAATGGCAATGCAACCGTCTTTAGCAATGAAAAGGAAGGTTATGGCCAATGACGAGCAAATAGAGGTGGCCAGGCACTGACTATCTTGGTATCCGTTTGAACAACAAATTAAACTGGAAAGAATATGCAACCAAAGGCAACTATCGCCCTCCAGTAATCTAGCCGAGCAGTCCTTAAGTACAGGCATAAGGCAGGCTCACAGTACCTGAGTATTATTATGCAAATCTATAAACAGAAGGCGGTAGCAGCTGCCTTGTATGGTCCTGAGATATGGGGGTATTAGAAACTAGAGAAGCTCCAGGTATCCAGGTTGTGGTACCCACATGATCCCCATCTTGGCGGAACTGGATGTAGTTTCTATTACAGACCAAGCAAGAATCAAGCCAGTTCTGTATCAGATTACGCTACTTAAGAACATAAATGCCAAAATCTATTTAAAATCTGTAGACGAAGTGAGCAGGTGTACTGGTAAGGCGGTATGCCATTGGTCTGCACATTTAAAGAAATGGTTAGTGACTTTGGGCGTAAGGACTATCTGGGAAGATCCAGTACAGATAGGACCAGATACTGTGAACCTGGTTAAAGAACAGTATTTTGCATTATTAAGGGACACTAAGAATGGGAGCATACAACTTGGCAGAATAACAGAGAGTTATCTTAGGTCTAGGACTGAGGTAAGGTATAAAAACTACCTGGATAAAATAGAGCCTGAGCCAAGAAGGCACCCATATATCTTATTTAGATTAGGCATATTCCCAGCAAGGCCTTATCTTATTAAAACAAAATGGCTAAGAGAGGAGGAATTACTATATAGTTGCTTTATAGGGTGGAGGACGCTATGATTCAACTATTACTGTTATGCACAAAATGTATTACTGTCCAAACTTTGGCCCTCATTATGATGCTGGTCCGCCACCCATCTAGGGCATCCATCTGACTGATACATTATAATGCAGCTGGTCAGACCGCAGAGGTGGGGGGTAAGACTGTCGCCTAATCCCTACAATGGAGACTGTGCCTGCGTAGGCACCACCTTAGGGAATAAGATATCCCTTTCTGACTGCCTGTTCATGGCAGTTTCACCCTGATAAGCAGGCAGACAGAAATTGACTCTGGGGGCCCCTAGAAGGGCCCCCATCGCCCTCCAGCCTCTTCTATAGGGGAAGGGGGACACATGTGGTGCCCCCCCAAACATCCATGCACCGTGTGTCAGGCACCGCATGATGCCTGGCACATGGTGCATGGATGTTTAAAAACATCCCTTTTTCAATTGCGGCTTGTGCTGCGGCCCTTCTTCTGCCCAAAGCACAAGCCACAAATGAAAAATGGATTTTTCCGACTGCCTACATGGTGGCCACATCATAATCTGGTGGGTGGCACCGCCTACTTCTTTTCGGCCGGTCCCAATCCCGCAATGATGGCAGTCAGACACTCGTCTGACCGCCATCGTATTGACCTCCTAGGAGGTTCTACCCTCTTTTTGAGTCATATCGAGTTAACAGAATGGCAGACGCAACTGCTTGTATGCAGTAGAATAAACAGGGAGGACATCTTCTACAATGTTTATGCCTTTTTGTGGGAGACTTGGCCAGTCATTAAACAGCTGATTGGAACATCTAAATCCTAGGCAGCAGTGATGCAGCTCTGAGATTGACAAGAAGCTGAAAATAGTGTAATCAAGTCACAATACTATGGGACAGCATTGTTATGGCAAAAATCCTAAAAGAAGATCAAGTGACTGCAACAACATGCTTATTGTTCCTGCACATGCATTCACCATGCATACCATGCTCAGTACTGCATTAACTCTGTATTCCTAGGTGCACATACACCCAGCACAGATGTGCCACCCCTGCGCTGTGCAGCACTTCCCACCAAACCGATGTAGGCTGAGGGTGAGTGCCAGTATAGCCTAAGCATGAAGGGCAATCAAGAGGACTTAATTGACAATTTGCCCTGGCACGTCACAGGGGCAGTCCCTGAAACTGCTCAATCAATCAATCATCAGGGATTTGTAAAGTTGCAGCGTCGGGTTAGTCGAAGAGCCAGGTCTTGAGGTCCTTCCTGAACGTTCGCAGGGTTGGGGAGCATCTAATGTGCACGGGGAGTTCGTTCCAGGTCTGGGCTGTGATGTAGGAGAAGGCTCTCCCTCCTTTTCTTGTTCTGCGTGGGACTTCTGCCAGGGCGAGGTCATCGGAGAGGAGGTTCCTTTTGGGTACGTGGAAGGAAATTCTCTTGTTGAGGTATTTGCGTCCGATGTCTTGAGGGATTTGTAGGCGTGGGTGAGGAGTTTGAAGGTGACCATCTTTTCGATGGGGAGCCAGTGGAGCTCTTGCAGGTGTTGGGTTGTGTTTGTGGCGCGGAGTCCCAAGGATGAGTCTGGCGGCGGCGTTCGGGATCGTCTGGAGTTTGCGTAGTAGAGCTCTGTTGATTCTGGCATATAAGGCATTGCCGTTGTTCAGTCTGCTGGTTATGAGTGCGTGGGTGATGGTTTTTCTGCAGTCGCGTGGGGAATCCATGTGAGGGTCTTGTGGATGATGCAAAGGCAGTTGAAGCTGGTGGAAGCGACTGTGTTGATCTGGTGATTCATGGAGAGGGAGGAGTCGAGAATGATGCCAAGGTTTCCTGCATGGTCAGTAGGGATGGGTGGATTCCCGAGGACGGAGGGCTACCAGGTGGAGTCCCAGGTCGACGTGCTGGGTCCAAGGATGAGGACCTAGGTCTTCTCTGAGTTGAGCTTCAGACAGCTGTCCTTCATCCAGGCTGCCACATTCTTCATTCCTTCCTGGAAGCAGAGTCTGGTGTCTTCGGGTTTCTTCGTGAGTGAGAGGATGAGCTGGGTGTCTTCGTTGTAGGATACAATGCTGAGCCCATGCCATCTTACAATGGCGGCCATTTAGATGTTGAAGAGTGTGGGGCTGAGCAAGGAACCCTGGGGTACACCACAGTCAATATTGGTGGGTTTGGAGATGAAGGGAGGGAGTCTGATCCAATGGGGTCTGCTGGCGATAAAGGATTGGATCCAGTTAAGGGTGGCTCCTTGTATCCCCGCTTCATGGAGTCTGGCTGTGAGTGTGCGGCGGGGAACGGTGTTGAATGCTGCGGAGAGGTCTAGAAGGATGAGGGCTGCGGTGTGACCCTGGTCGAGTAGCGTGCATTTGTCGTCGGTGGCGGCGAGAAGGGCGGTCTTGGTGCTGTGGTTGCTGCGGAATCCAGACTGGGAGGCGTCAAGGATGGAGTGCTCTTCGATGAATTTGGTCAGCTGGGCATTCACAAGTCTCTCAGTGACTTTGGCCTCGAAAGGGAGGAGCGAGATGGGCCGGTAGTTTTTCAGGTCGGTAGGGTCTGCCGTGGGTTTCTTGAGGAGTGGTTTCACCTCTGCCTGCTTCCAGTCTTCTGGGAAGATGCCGAATATGAGGGATGTGTTGATGGTCCATCTAAGGTCAGGTGCGGCGGCGGCCCTTTGGAATATGTGCGGTGGGCAAGGGTCTGTTGGGGCACCTGAGTGGGTTTTCTTCATGATCGCGGTAGTGTGTTCGACGGTGGCTGGATTCCAGGTCATGATCGTTGGCTTATCAGTGGTGTAAGGCAGGGAGGTGGTGTCCTGCATTTGTTCGCTGAAGATGTAGAGGGCCCTGATCTTCAGATGGAAGTATGAGATGAGTTTTCCGCAGAGTTTCTGGGAACGTGTGATGTCTGTGGCTTTGCTGGGGGGTTTTGTGAACTACTGAATGACGTTGAACAGTTCCTTGGTGTTGGTTGCGTTGGTCTGGACTTTGTCTTCAATGAAGGTCCGTTTGGTGTCTCTTATGCGCTGGTGGTATTCCTTCAGGGCGCTTCTGTGGTTGGTCCGTGCTTCCGTGGTTTTCAGTTTTCGCCAGGTTTTCTCTAGACATCTGCAGGAGCGTCTGGCTTCATGTAGTTCCGTGGTGAACCAGGCTGCCTTCAGAGGGCGTTGTTTGTCGGAGTGGCAGAGGGGTGGGAGTTTGTCGGCACAGCTGGAGATCCAGTGGTGAAGTTCTGTGGCTGCGGAGTTGGTGTTGGTCGTGCCGCTGGGGGGGTCGTGGAGAATCACCTGTGTTTTATTTGCTGCCTTCATACGAACAAAGTCATTTACAACAAGGGGTGGTGATGGACAGAGTCTCTGAATTAAGCAGAGTACTCTCACCCAGTCAAGAGATCAGGGCTAGATCCAACACCGTTTTTTAGCTCATTGCACCATCCCAGTTTCAGAACCTGGCTGTATGCAAATTAGTCTGTCCCTGGCCCAGTGCATCATGGGAACAGGGCAGACCAGACTACAAAAGCCAATTCTTACACTGGGAAGGAAACAAGCTTCCGGGGACCGGTTTCTGCCATTTCAGGCGTCTTCGGCCCGGCTTGCTTGAATCCTGATGGTGCAATGAGCAAGGGACTCACATCTGAGTATACCCTTCCACGCTTAGGGTGGACACAATTATTTACAACAAGGGGTGGTGATGGACAGAGTCTCTGAATTAAGCAGAGTACTCTCACCCAGTCAAGAGATCAGGGCTAGATCCAACACCGTTTTTTAGCTCATTGCACCATCCCAGTTGCGGAACCGGGCTGTATGCAAATTAGTCTGTCCCTGGCCCAGTGCATCATGGGAACAGGGCAGACCAGACTACAAAAGCCAATTCTTACACTGGGAAGGAAACAAGCTTCCGGGGACCGGTTTCTGCCATTTCAGGCGTCTTCGGCCCGGCTTGCTTGAATCCTGATGGTGCAATGAGCAAGGGACTCACATCTGAGTATACCCTTCCACGTTTAGGGTGGACAAAATTATTTACAACAAGGGGTGGTGATGGACAGAGTCTCTGAATTAAGCAGAGTACTCTCACCCAGTCAAGAGATCAGGGCTAGATCCAACACCGTTTTTTAGCTCATTGCACCATCCCAGTTTCAGAACCTGGCTGTATGTAAATTAGTCTGTCCCTGGCCCAGTGCATCATGGGAACAGGGCAGACCAGACTACAAAAGCCAATTCTTACACTGGGAAGGAAACAAGCTTCCGGGGACCGGTTTCTGCCATTTCAGGCGTCTTCGGCCCGGCTTGCTTGAATCCTGATGGTGCAATGAGCAAGGGACTCACATCTGAGTATACCCTTCCACGCTTAGGGTGGACAAAATTATTTACAACAAGGGGTGGTGATGGACAGAGTCTCTGAATTAAGCAGAGTACTCTCACCCAGTCAAGAGATCAGGGCTAGATCCAACACCGTTTTTTAGCTCATTGCACCATCCCAGTTTCAGAACCTGGCTGTATGCAAATTAGTCTGTCCCTGGCCCAGTGCATCATGGGAACAGGGCAGACCAGACTACAAAAGCCAATACTTACACTGGGAAGGAAACAAGCTTCCGGGGACCGGTTTCTGCCATTTCAGGCGTCTTCGGCCCGGCTTGCTTGAATCCTGATGGTGCAATGAGCAAGGGACTCACATCTGAGTATACCCTTCCATGCTTAGGGTGGACAAAATTATTTACAACAAGGGGTGGTGATGGACAGAGTCTCTGAATTAAGCAGAGTACTCTCACCCAGTCAAGAGATCAGGGCTAGATCCAACACCGTTTTTTAGCTCATTGCACCATCCCAGTTTCAGAACCTGGCTGTATGCAAATTAGTCTGTCCCTGGCCCAGTGCATCATGGGAACAGGGCAGACCAGACTACAAAAGCCAATTCTTACACTGGGAAGGAAACAAGCTTCCGGGGACTGGTTTCTGCCATTTCAGGCGTCTTCGGCCCGGCTTGCTTGAATCCTGATGGTGCAATGAGCAAGGGACTCACATCTGAGTATACCCTTCCACGCTTAGGGTGGACAAAATTATTTACAACAAGGGGTGGTGATGGACAGAGTCTCTGAATTAGGCAGAGTACTCTCACCCAGTCAAGAGATCAGGGCTAGATCCAACACCGTTTTTTAGCTCATTGCACCATCCCAGTTTCAGAACCTGGCTGTATGCAAATTAGTCTGTCCCTGGCCCAGTGCATCATGGGAACAGGGCAGACCAGACTACAAAAGCCAATTCTTACACTGGGAAGGAAACAAGCTTCCGGGGACCGGTTTCTGCCATTTCAGGCGTCTTCGGCCCGGCTTGCTTGAATCCTGATGGTGCAATGAGCAAGGGACTCACATCTGAGTATACCCTTCCACGCTTAGGGTGGACAAAATTATTTACAACAAGGGGTGGTGATGGACAGAGTCTCTGAATTAAGCAGAGTACTCTCACCCAGTCAAGAGATCAGGGCTAGATCCAACACCGTTTTTTAGCTCATTGCACCATCCCAGTTTCAGAACCTGGCTGTATGCAAATTAGTCTGTCCCTGGCCCAGTGCATCATGGGAACAGGGCAGACCAGACTACAAAAGCCAATTCTTACACTGGGAAGGAAACAAGCTTCCGGGGACCGGTTTCTGCCATTTCAGGCGTCTTCGGCCCGGCTTGCTTGAATCCTGATGGTGCAATGAGCAAGGGACTCACATCTGAGTATACCCTTCCACGCTTAGGGTGGACAAAATTATTTACAACAAGGGGTGGTGATGGACAGAGTCTCTGAATTAAGCAGAGTACTCTCACCCAGTCAAGAGATCAGGGCTAGATCCAACACCATTTTTTAGCTCATTGCACCATCCCAGTTTCAGAACCTGGCTGTATGCAAATTAGTCTGTCCCTGGCCCAGTGCATCATGGGAACAGGGCAGACCAGACTACAAAAGCCAATTCTTACACTGGGAAGGAAACAAGCTTCCGGGGACCGGTTTCTGCCATTTCAGGCGTCTTCGGCCCGGCTTGCTTGAATCCTGATGGTGCAATGAGCAAGGGACTCACATCTGAGTATACCCTTCCACGCTTAGGGTGGACAAAATTATTTACAACAAGGGGTGGTGATGGACGGAGTCTCTGAATTAAGCAGAGTACTCTCACCCAGTCAAGAGATCAGGGCTAGATCCAACACCGTTTTTTAGCTCATTGCACCATCCCAGTTTCAGAACCTGGCTGTATGCAAATTAGTCTGTCCCTGGCCCAGTGCATCATGGGAACAGGGGAGACCAGACTACAAAAGCCAATTCTTACACTGGGAAGGAAACAAGCTTCCGGGGACCGGTTTCTGCCATTTCAGGCGTCTTCGGCCCGGCTTGCTTGAATCCTGATGGTGCAATGAGCAAGGGACTCACATCTGAGTATACCCTTCCACGCTTAGGGTGGACAAAATTATTTACAACAGGGGGTGGTGATGGACAGAGTCTCTGAATTAAGCAGAGTACTCTCACCCAGTCAAGAGATCAGGGCTAGATCCAACACCGTTTTTTAGCTCATTGCACCATCCCAGTTTCAGAACCTGGCTGTATGCAAATTAGTCTGTCCCTGGCCCAGTGCATCATGGGAACAGGGCAGACCAGACTACAAAAGCCAATTCTTACACTGGGAAGGAAACAAGCTTCCGGGGACCGGTTTCTGCCATTTCAGGCGTCTTCGGCCCGGCTTGCTTGAATCCTGATGGTGCAATGAGCAAGGGACTCACATCTGAGTATACCCTTCCACGCTTAGGGTGGACAAAATTATTTACAACAAGGGGTGGTGATGGACAGAGTCTCTGAATTAAGCAGAGTACTCTCACCCAGTCAAGAGATCAGGGCTAGATCAAACACCGTTTTTTAGCTCATTGCACCGTCCCAGTTTCAGAACCTGGCTGTATGCAAATTAGTCTGTCCCTGGCCCAGTGCATCATGGGAACAGGGCAGACCAGACTACAAAAGCCAATTCTTACACTGGGAAGGAAACAAGCTTCCGGGGACCGGTTTCTGCCATTTCAGGCGTCTTCGGCCCGGCTTGCTTGAATCCTGATGGTGCAATGAGCAAGGGACTCACATCTGAGTATACCCTTCCACGCTTAGGGTGGACAAAATTATTTACAACAAGGGGTGGTGATGGACAGAGTCTCTGAATTAAGCAGAGTACTCTCACCCAGTCAAGAGATCAGGGCTAGATCCAACACCGTTTTTTAGCTCATTGCACCATCCCAGTTTCAGAACCTGGCTGTATGCAAATTAGTCTGTCCCTGGCCCAGTGCATCATGGGAACAGGGCAGACCAGACTACAAAAGCCAATTCTTACACTGGGAAGGAAACAAGCTTCCGGGGACCGGTTTCTGCCATTTCAGGCGTCTTCGGCCCGGCTTGCTTGAATCCTGATGGTGCAATGAGCAAGGGACTCACATCTGAGTATACCCTTCCACGCTTAGGGTGGACAAAATTATTTACAACAAGGGGTGGTGATGGACGGAGTCTCTGAATTAAGCAGAGTACTCTCACCCAGTCAAGAGATCAGGGCTAGATCCAACACCGTTTTTTAGCTCATTGCACCATCCCAGTTTCAGAACCTGGCTGTATGCAAATTAGTCTGTCCCTGGCCCAGTGCATCATGGGAACAGGGGAGACCAGACTACAAAAGCCAATTCTTACACTGGGAAGGAAACAAGCTTCCGGGGACCAGTTTCTGCCATTTCAGGCGTCTTCGGCCCGGCTTGCTTGAATCCTGATGGTGCAATGAGCAAGGGACTCACATCTGAGTATACCCTTCCACGCTTAGGGTGGACAAAATTATTTACAACAGGGGGTGGTGATGAACAGAGTCTCTGAATTAAGCAGAGTACTCTCACCCAGTCAAGAGATCAGGGCTAGATCCAACACCGTTTTTTAGCTCATTGCACCATCCCAGTTTCAGAACCTGGCTGTATGCAAATTAGTCTGTCCCTGGCCCAGTGCATCATGGCAGACCAGACTACAAAAGCCAATTCTTACACTGGGAAGGAAACAAGCTTCCGGGGACCGGTTTCTGCCATTTCAGGCGTCTTCGGCCCGGCTTGCTTGAATCCTGATGGTGCAATGAGCAAGGGACTCACATCTGAGTATACCCTTCCACGCTTAGGGTGGACAAAATTATTTACAACAAGGGGTGGTGATGGACAGAGTCTCTGAATTAAGCAGAGTACTCTCACCCAGTCAAGAGATCATGGCTAGATCCAACACCGTTTTTTAGCTCATTGCACCGTCCCAGTTTCAGAACCTGGCTGTATGCAAATTAGTCTGTCCCTGGCCCAGTGCATCATGGGAACAGGGCAGACCAGACTACAAAAGCCAATTCTTACACTGGGAAGGAAACAAGCTTCCGGGGACCGGTTTCTGCCATTTCAGGCGTCTTCGGCCCGGCTTGCTTGAATCCTGATGGTGCAATGAGCAAGGGACTCACATCTGAGTATACCCTTCCACGCTTAGGGTGGACAAAATTATTTACAACAAGGGGTGGTGATGGACAGAGTCTCTGAATTAAGCAGAGTACTCTCACCCAGTCAAGAGATCAGGGCTAGATCCAACACCGTTTTTTAGCTCATTGCACCATCCCAGTTTCAGAACCTGGCTGTATGCAAATTAGTCTGTCCCTGGCCCAGTTCCCATGATGCACTGGGCCAGGGACGGACTAATTTGCATATAGCCAGGTTCTGAGCTGGGATGGGGCAGTGAGATAAATAACGGTGATGGATCAAGCCCTGATCTTTGGACTGGGTAAGAGTGGTCTGCTTAATTCAGACACTCTGTTCATCACCACCCCCTTTTCTGAATCGTTTTTGGCCACTATAGGTGTGGCAGGGTATACTCAGACATGAGTCCCTTTCTCACTGCTCCATCAGGATTCAAGCAAGCCGGGCCGAAGAGGCTGAAATGCCAGAAACCGGTCCCCGGTAGCTTGTCTCCTTTCTGGTGAAGAATTGGCTTGGTAGTTTGGTCTGCCCTGTTCCCATGATGCACTGGGCCAGGGACAGACTAATTTGCATATAGCCAGGTTCTGAGCTGGGATGGGGCAGTGAGATAAATAACGGTGATGGATCAAGCCCTGATCTTTGGACTGGGTAAGAGTGGTCTGCTTAATTCAGACACTCTGTTCATCACCACCCCCTTTTCTGAATCGTTTTTGGCCACTATAGGTGTGGCAGGGTATACTCAGACATGAGTCCCTTTCTCACTGCTCCATCAGGATTCAAGCAAGCCGGGCCGAAGAGGCTGAAATGCCAGAAACCGGTCCCCGGTAGCTTGTCTCCTTTCTGGTGAAGAATTGGCTTGGTAGTTTGGTCTGCCCTGTTCCCATGATGCACTGGGCCAGGGACAGACTAATTTGCATATAGCCAGGTTCTGAGCTGGGATGGGGCAGTGAGATAAATAACGGTGATGGATCAAGCCCTGATCTTTGGACTGGGTAAGAGTGGTCTGCTTAATTCAGACACTCTGTTCATCACCACCCCCTTTTCTGAATCGTTTTTGGCCACTATAGGTGTGGCAGGGTATACTCAGACATGAGTCCCTTTCTCACTGCTCCATCAGGATTCAAGCAAGCCGGGCCGAAGAAGCTGAAATGCCAGAAACCGGTCCCCGGTAGCTTGTCTCCTTTCTGGTGAAGAATTGGCTTGGTAGTTTGGTCTGCCCTGTTCCCATGATGCACTGGGCCAGGGACAGACTAATTTGCATATAGCCAGGTTCTGAGCTGGGATGGGGCAGTGAGATAAATAACGGTGATGGATCAAGCCCTGATCTTTGGACTGGGTAAGAGTGGTCTGCTTAATTCAGACACTCTGTTCATCACCACCCCCTTTTCTGAATCGTTTTTGGCCACTATAGGTGTGGCAGGGTATACTCAGACATGAGTCCCTTTCTCACTGCTCCATCAGGATTCAAGCAAGCCGGGCCGAAGAGGCTGAAATGCCAGAAACCGGTCCCCGGTAGCTTGTCTCCTTTCTGGTGAAGAATTGGCTTGGTAGTTTGGTCTGCCCTGTTCCCATGATGCACTGGGCCAGGGACAGACTAATTTGCATATAGCCAGGTTCTGAGCTGGGATGGGGCAGTGAGATAAATAACGGTGATGGATCAAGCCCTGATCTTTGGACTGGGTAAGAGTGGTCTGCTTAATTCAGACACTCTGTTCATCACCACCCCCTTTTCTGAATCTTTTTTGGCCACTATAGGTGTGGCAGGGTATACTCAGACATGAGTCCCTTTCTCACTGCTCCATCAGGATTCAAGCAAGCCGGGCCGAAGAGGCTGAAATGCCAGAAACCGGTCCCCGGTAGCTTGTCTCCTTTCTGGTGAAGAATTGGCTTGGTAGTTTGGTCTGCCCTGTTCCCATGATGCACTGGGCCAGGGACAGACTAATTTGCATATAGCCAGGTTCTGAGCTGGGATGGGGCAGTGAGATAAATAACGGTGATGGATCAAGCCCTGATCTTTGGACTGGGTAAGAGTGGTCTGCTTAATTCAGACACTCTGTTCATCACCACCCCCTTTTCTGAATCGTTTTTGGCCACTATAGGTGTGGCAGGGTATACTCAGACATGAGTCCCTTTCTCACTGCTCCATCAGGATTCAAGCAAGCCGGGCCGAAGAGGCTGAAATGCCAGAAACCGGTCCCCGGTAGCTTGTCTCCTTTCTGGTGAAGAATTGGCTTGGTAGTTTGGTCTGCCCTGTTCCCATGATGCACTGGGCCAGGGACAGACTAATTTGCACATAGCCAGGTTCTGAGCTGGGATGGGGCAGTGAGATAAATAACGGTGATGGATCAAGCCCTGATCTTTGGACTGGGTAAGAGTGGTCTGCTTAATTCAGACACTCTGTTCATCACCACCCCCTTTTCTGAATCGTTTTTGGCCACTATAGGTGTGGCAGGGTATACTCAGACATGAGTCCCTTTCTCACTGCTCCATCAGGATTCAAGCAAGCCGGGCCGAAGAGGCTGAAATGCCAGAAACCGGTCCCCGGTAGCTTGTCTCCTTTCTGGTGAAGAATTGGCTTGGTAGTTTGGTCTGCCCTGTTCCCATGATGCACTGGGCCAGGGACAGACTAATTTGCATATAGCCAGGTTCTGAGCTGGGATGGGGCAGTGAGATAAATAACGGTGATGGATCAAGCCCTGATCTTTGGACTGGGTAAGAGTGGTCTGCTTAATTCAGACACTCTGTTCATCACCACCCCCTTTTCTGAATCGTTTTTGGCCACTATAGGTGTGGCAGGGTATACTCAGACATGAGTCCCTTTCTCACTGCTCCATAAGGATTCAAGCAAGCCGGGCCGAAGAGGCTGAAATGCCAGAAACCGGTCCCCGGTAGCTTGTCTCCTTTCTGGTGAAGAATTGGCTTGGTAGTTTGGTCTGCCCTGTTCCCATGATGCACTGGGCCAGGGACAGACTAATTTGCATATAGCCAGGTTCTGAGCTGGGATGGGGCAGTGAGATAAATAACGGTGATGGATCAAGCCCTGATCTTTGGACTGGGTAAGAGTGGTCTGCTTAATTCAGACACTCTGTTCATCACCACCCCCTTTTCTGAATCGTTTTTGGCCACTATAGGTGTGGCAGGGTATACTCAGACATGAGTCCCTTTCTCACTGCTCCATCAGGATTCAAGCAAGCCGGGCCGAAGAGGCTGAAATGCCAGAAACCGGTCCCCGGTAGCTTGTCTCCTTTCTGGTGAAGAATTGGCTTGGTAGTTTGGTCTGCCCTGTTCCCATGATGCACTGGGCCAGGGACAGACTAATTTGCATATAGCCAGGTTCTGAGCTGGGATGGGGCAGTGAGATAAATAACGGTGATGGATCAAGCCCTGATCTTTGGACTGGGTAAGAGTGGTCTGCTTAATTCAGACACTCTGTTCATCACCACCCCCTTTTCTGAATCGTTTTTGGCCACTATAGGTGTGGCAGGGTATACTCAGACATGAGTCCCTTTCTCACTGCTCCATCAGGATTCAAGCAAGCCGGGCCGAAGAGGCTGAAATGCCAGAAACCGGTCCCCGGTAGCTTGTCTCCTTTCTGGTGAAGAATTGGCTTGGTAGTTTGGTCTGCCCTGTTCCCATGATGCACTGGGCCAGGGACAGACTAATTTGCATATAGCCAGGTTCTGAGCTGGGATGGGGCAGTGAGATAAATAACGGTGATGGATCAAGCCCTGATCTTTGGACTGGGTAAGAGTGGTCTGCTTAATTCAGACACTCTGTTCATCACCACCCCCTTTTCTGAATCGTTTTTGGCCACTATAGGTGTGGCAGGGTATACTCAGACATGAGTCCCTTTCTCACTGCTCCATCAGGATTCAAGCAAGCCGGGCCGAAGAGGCTGAAATGCCAGAAACCGGTCCCCGGTAGCTTGTCTCCTTTCTGGTGAAGAATTGGCTTGGTAGTTTGGTCTGCCCTGTTCCCATGATGCACTGGGCCAGGGACAGACTAATTTGCATATAGCCAGGTTCTGAGCTGGGATGGGGCAGTGAGATAAATAACGGTGATGGATCAAGCCCTGATCTTTGGACTGGGTAAGAGTGGTCTGCTTAATTCAGACACTCTGTTCATCACCACCCCCTTTTCTGAATCGTTTTTGGCCACTATAGGTGTGGCAGGGTATACTCAGACATGAGTCCCTTTCTCACTGCTCCATCAGGATTCAAGCAAGCCGGGCCGAAGAGGCTGAAATGCCAGAAACCGGTCCCCGGTAGCTTGTCTCCTTTCTGGTGAAGAATTGGCTTGGTAGTTTGGTCTGCCCTGTTCCCATGATGCACTGGGCCAGGGACAGACTAATTTGCATATAGCCAGGTTCTGAGCTGGGATGGGGCAGTGAGATAAATAACGGTGATGGATCAAGCCCTGATCTTTGGACTGGGTAAGAGTGGTCTGCTTAATTCAGACACTCTGTTCATCACCACCCCCTTTTCTGAATCTTTTTTGGCCACTATAGGTGTGGCAGGGTATACTCAGACATGAGTCCCTTTCTCACTGCTCCATCAGGATTCAAGCAAGCCGGGCCGAAGAGGCTGAAATGCCAGAAACCGGTCCCCGGTAGCTTGTCTCCTTTCTGGTGAAGAATTGGCTTGGTAGTTTGGTCTGCCCTGTTCCCATGATGCACTGGGCCAGGGACAGACTAATTTGCATATAGCCAGGTTCTGAGCTGGGATGGGGCAGTGAGATAAATAACGGTGATGGATCAAGCCCTGATCTTTGGACTGGGTAAGAGTGGTCTGCTTAATTCAGACACTCTGTTCATCACCACCCCCTTTTCTGAATCGTTTTTGGCCACTATAGGTGTGGCAGGGTATACTCAGACATGAGTCCCTTTCTCACTGCTCCATCAGGATTCAAGCAAGCCGGGCCGAAGAGGCTGAAATGCCAGAAACCGGTCCCCGGTAGCTTGTCTCCTTTCTGGTGAAGAATTGGCTTGGTAGTTTGGTCTGCCCTGTTCCCATGATGCACTGGGCCAGGGACAGACTAATTTGCATATAGCCAGGTTCTGAGCTGGGATGGGGCAGTGAGATAAATAACGGTGATGGATCAAGCCCTGATCTTTGGACTGGGTAAGAGTGGTCTGCTTAATTCAGACACTCTGTTCATCACCACCCCCTTTTCTGAATCGTTTTTGGCCACTATAGGTGTGGCAGGGTATACTCAGACATGAGTCCCTTTCTCACTGCTCCATCAGGATTCAAGCAAGCCGGGCCGAAGAGGCTGAAATGCCAGAAACCGGTCCCCGGTAGCTTGTCTCCTTTCTGGTGAAGAATTGGCTTGGTAGTTTGGTCTGCCCTGTTCCCATGATGCACTGGGCCAGGGACAGACTAATTTGCATATAGCCAGGTTCTGAGCTGGGATGGGGCAGTGAGATAAATAACGGTGATGGATCAAGCCCTGATCTTTGGACTGGGTAAGAGTGGTCTGCTTAATTCAGACACTCTGTTCATCACCACCCCCTTTTCTGAATCGTTTTTGGCCACTATAGGTGTGGCAGGGTATACTCAGACATGAGTCCCTTTCTCACTGCTCCATAAGGATTCAAGCAAGCCGGGCCGAAGAGGCTGAAATGCCAGAAACCGGTCCCCGGTAGCTTGTCTCCTTTCTGGTGAAGAATTGGCTTGGTAGTTTGGTCTGCCCTGTTCCCATGATGCACTGGGCCAGGGACAGACTAATTTGCATATAGCCAGGTTCTGAGCTGGGATGGGGCAGTGAGATAAATAACGGTGATGGATCAAGCCCTGATCTTTGGACTGGGTAAGAGTGGTCTGCTTAATTCAGACACTCTGTTCATCACCACCCCCTTTTCTGAATCGTTTTTGGCCACTATAGGTGTGGCAGGGTATACTCAGACATGAGTCCCTTTCTCACTGCTCCATCAGGATTCAAGCAAGCCGGGCCGAAGAGGCTGAAATGCCAGAAACCGGTCCCCGGTAGCTTGTCTCCTTTCTGGTGAAGAATTGGCTTGGTAGTTTGGTCTGCCCTGTTCCCATGATGCACTGGGCCAGGGACAGACTAATTTGCATATAGCCAGGTTCTGAGCTGGGATGGGGCAGTGAGATAAATAACGGTGATGGATCAAGCCCTGATCTTTGGACTGGGTAAGAGTGGTCTGCTTAATTCAGACACTCTGTTCATCACCACCCCCTTTTCTGAATCGTTTTTGGCCACTATAGGTGTGGCAGGGTATACTCAGACATGAGTCCCTTTCTCACTGCTCCATCAGGATTCAAGCAAGCCGGGCCGAAGAGGCTGAAATGCCAGAAACCGGTCCCCGGTAGCTTGTCTCCTATCTGGTGAAGAATTGGCTTGGTAGTTTGGTCTGCCCTGTTCCCATGATGCACTGGGCCAGGGACAGACTAATTTGCATATAGCCAGGTTCTGAGCTGGGATGGGGCAGTGAGATAAATAACGGTGATGGATCAAGCCCTGATCTTTGGACTGGGTAAGAGTGGTCTGCTTAATTCAGACACTCTGTTCATCACCACCCCCTTTTCTGAATCGTTTTTGGCCACTATAGGTGTGGCAGGGTATACTCAGACATGAGTCCCTTTCTCACTGCTCCATCAGGATTCAAGCAAGCCGGGCCGAAGAGGCTGAAATGCCAGAAACCGGTCCCCGGTAGCTTTTCTCCTTTCTGGTGAAGAATTGGCTTGGTAGTTTGGTCTGCCCTGTTCCCATGATGCACTGGGCCAGGGACAGACTAATTTGCATATAGCCAGGTTCTGAGCTGGGATGGGGCAGTGAGATAAATAACGGTGATGGATCAAGCCCTGATCTTTGGACTGGGTAAGAGTGGTCTGCTTAATTCAGACACTCTGTTCATCACCACCCCCTTTTCTGAATCGTTTTTGGCCACTATAGGTGTGGCAGGGTATACTCAGACATGAGTCCCTTTCTCACTGCTCCATCAGGATTCAAGCAAGCCGGGCCGAAGAGGCTGAAATGCCAGAAACCGGTCCCCGGTAGCTTGTCTCCTTTCTGCTGAAGAATTGGCTTGGTAGTTTGGTCTGCCCTGTTCCCATGATGCACTGGGCCAGGGACAGACTAATTTGCATATAGCCAGGTTCTGAGCTGGGATGGGGCAGTGAGATAAATAACGGTGATGGATCAAGCCCTGATCTTTGGACTGGGTAAGAGTGGTCTGCTTAATTCAGACACTCTGTTCATCACCACCCCCTTTTCTGAATCGTTCATACGAACAAAGTCAGGCAAGCAATCTCAAGAGGGACGATAGGAAGTCCCTCCTTCTTTTTTGCCTACCACAATTGGGTGGAGCACACAGGTGAAACAACTAGACGGGACCCATTTAAGAGGAAGGGGAAGGAGCAGCAGGAGGAGTTGCCGTGGGCAATTTGGAGTGCACCGTATCAGTGCCACTAGACTTGAGGGACTCCACAAAGGATGTCGGAGCAGTGCTGCTCGACCAGTGGGATGCTGCAAAGAACTTTGGAGCTGGACCGCTGAGGCCAAGGGACGCTGAAAAGGACAAAGGGCTTGTAGAGAAGCCCAGAGGCCACCGACAGGATGCTGTGCACCACCACGCGCCTGGAGTAGCGTGGCACTCACAGGTATGTTCTTGTTTAGTCTGCTAGTACAGGAAGCAGGAAGGGGCCGATACGGGGCGGGTTGGGATCCCCGAACCTTTAGTTTGCCTAGCCTGTTTGTACTTAGCTGCTTGATTTCCTTCAGTCCAACTCCTGCGTATTAAATGGACAGCGATGTACGAACTTAATATAGTACTCTCTTAGTATGCAGCGATAAAAAAACTTAACTGGGGTGGTAGGAGTTTTTTCCACTGTGCATCAAGAGCCTGGAATGAGATTCCGCTGGCTCACAAAAATGCCCCCAATCTCCTTATGTTTCGGAAGAGTCTGAAGACGTGGCTTTTCTCTCAATGATATCTCAGCTAGTTTCAGGAGGCCAATGCTTAGCGCCAGGACACCCAAGGGTAATCGTGCGCTCTATAAGTGTTAAATACATACATACTATTAACCCACATATTGCATGGTGTTGGTGAAGTCATAGTAGAGTGTGGTGCTTTGCATTTCTAGGAAACAAAGAGAGTAAGCTATCCCTTGTCTAATAACCGGTGAAGAAAACCAGATGCACTCTTCCATTAGGGCTACTAAAAATTCTTTAGTTAAAGTGGAGAAACCATACGCTAATAAGGTGAGACTCTCTAGTGGTGGACCGGTTAGCCCGCTACGGTGGAGTTCCACGCCTCCATGTAGCACCTGTGCATCCCGCTCTCGCTCCCTCGCCCCTCCCACCACGAGTATGATGGCGACTGCTAGCTGGCGGTCGTAGCTTCGCTGCATCTGTTGGTTCGTTTGAGGCGCCTGGGCTTCTCGCTGTGCTTCCCCCGCCGAAGAGGTTTGCGGAGACGTTGCTCCCCAGGGTCACTGATTTGAGATGCAGAGACTCTGAAGGGTTGGAAGGATTGTGGAGGCTTGGCGGCCACGCTCAACTGGTGCGTGTGGTCAGCTGGGGCTGCGGCTGACTCTCTGCGTTCCGACGGATGGACTGGCATTGTAGCTGGCGCTGTAGCTGGTTAAGCTCTGGAAGATACCAGCTATTAGAGTGAGTTCATGTCTCCACCCGCCGTCACTAAATTACTTCATGTGGCCGTAGTGCGGTGGGGACTGCGTGTCCCATCTTTCCTAGCGGGGAAATCATACCTCTGCCCTCCACTTGAAAATTGGAAGATCATTAGAGACCGCCGGTGAGTGGATTTGTGGACTGGTCATTTCAGTGGCAGTGTTTTTTTTTTTTTTTTACTCTTCTCTACCTATTTTTAACATCAGTCTATAATGGGCAAACTTACAGGCGCACGTGCTAAGGCGAGAGCCCGTCGCCTCCAAGCTAAGGAGGAAGCTTAGGCGGCTAAATTAGCGGGTCAGGAGGGCAGAGAGGAGGTATCTTTTGTGAGGTCAGAGGAAGAGACGGAAGAGATATCTGGCAACATCTGCGACATAGAGGAGCCAGTAGAGACATTAGGTAATAATCTTGTATCTGAAATAGTGCAGACTGGGCTTCCTAGACAAGTCCCTTTGAGAGCCGCTACACAGCTGAAGACGCCGGTTATAAATAAGCCTCTAAAGCAGTTTCCCTTGTTTGAGATCAAGCCTAACTCATCCGCAACCTGCAGCCCTGCTCTGCCTACTCCTGGCTTAAACCCCGGTCTAGCTTCATCAACGTCATTGATTGCTACAGGCGTCTCATCTTCGGGGGCTGGGGAATTAATATCAAACACCACTGATACAACATCGCCTTGCCTCTCGATGGCTGGGGCTCCAAAGGCAACGGCTGCTGCAGTAGCTACAGCTACAGCTACAAACAAAGGAGTATGTCACCCGGCGAATCTGGCCACCACTTAAATGGCACCTAGCTTAATGGAGGAATAGACATACTTAGCCCAATCATAGCTATGGATACTGAGACCACTGGGACACTGCAGTTGTCGATTAAAGATATGTTGAATTTGATATTAGACGAAGTACGAGAAGTCAAACAGTTCCAAAGGGCATTGCTGGCCATGATTCAACTTCGTCTGGATAAAATTGAGGACTTAGTATCCACATTTCCTGCTCGTCTTCATGAAGCTGAAGGCAGAATCTCTGGCTTAGAAGACGAGATGTCCGGAGTTAAGAAGGACGTTAAAAATGTCTCCAAAACGTCTAAGGCTTTGGAAGCTAAGCTGGATGAATTGGAAAATTTCAATTGAAGATCGCACCTTAGAATAGTAGGGGTTCCGGAAGGAATTGAGGGGTCAAATATGGTCCAATGGGTCTCTTCTTTTCTTTTGCATGAAGTCATTCCGCAGTTTAAAGGGGATTTGAGAATTACCCGAGCTCATCGGGTGCCGGCTCAGCCATTTCCAAATTCCACACTTCCCCACACTATTTTGTTAAACTTTGCAGACGTTCGCATTAAAGAGACAATTTTGTCCAGGGCTATCAAACAAGGTCAATTCGCAGCAAATGCTACCACCAAATGTCGGATATTCTCCGATTTGTCAGCTGCTGCAGCTCGTCGTAGAAAGGAGTTTCTAAAAATGTTACATCTGTTTAAAGCTAAGGGGGCCCAAGCCTCAATTGTGCAACAGTCAAAACTAAAAGTGTTGATCAAAGGCAAATTTTATTTGTTGACAGATGTAGATGAGGCACAAGATCTGCTCAGCAGAATGTCGCCTGGCTAGATATTTAGTATACCTCTGTATTTTTCTTTCTTTTTTTTTTTCTCTGAATTTATCAGAGGTTGGTGTTGCAAGTGGTGTGGAGGGGGGGTGTTTTGGGAGGTTATGGGGTGTTATACCAAGACACCTCTAGGGTAGGGGTTAAGACTCAGTGGCAGGCGTGGGTGAGGGCAGCAGGAGGATGGCCACGGGTGTAGTCTGCGGGGGGGCACAGGTGGTTGGGATAAAAAAGGTGAAAATAGTGAAGTTTTTTGCAGCAGGATTCTTTTTAGTGGAAGAGTTCCTTTTTGAGATTCTTTGTTGCATATCAAAAGCTGGGATTGTACTATTTATGTTGTCGCAATGTTGGGTGCATATAAGTTGCAATATGTGTTATGTCTATTAGTGGGGGGTTGAAATTAATTTCTTTTAATGTTAATGGACTCAATAATAAGAAAAAAATGCGTGCCATAGAGTCATGGATTAGGACTGAGAATCCCGCTGTCATAATGTTGCAGGACACCCATCTTGCTGCTCCTAAAAAGGAGGATTTTTCGATGTTTAAAGCATGGGCTTTATTCCGTGGCTTTTCATGTGCCATCACTTCACAACAGGGAGTTGCTCTTTTCTTGAATAAAAACATGGAGGCTGAAATTATTCAGATGGAGGAGGATGGTTTAGGTCGTTGGTGTTGGGCCTCGTGTAGTATTAAAAAACGACAAAGGCCTATTACCTTTGTCAGATTTTATGCCCCTATGGAGGATAATTCTAGGATTTATGACGCTATGTTTCAGTCCTTGTTATTGGTGGGAGGGGATATTATTATAGGTGGCGAATTCAATATACTTATGAACATTAATTTAGACTCCACCACATCCTCCAAGAGACAGTCTAAACCTAAATCCTTTAGGACTATGCTAAACAATATGTCAATACTTGATCTATGTGATCCATGGCGCTTGAAAAACCCACAGAAAACTGACTTTACTTGTTGGTCGGGCAGGTTTAAATCATCCTCCCGTATTGATTTTTTTTTTGGCCTCTAGGCAACTTAATTTTTCTTCTCAGAAAATTTGTCATAATGGTTTTTCAGATCATGCGATGGTGGTTATTGAATTTGTTGTGGGAGACAACACTAAAATTCCTAAACAATGGATCTTTAACAAAGCACATTTACAAGAGATAAATTGAATTACTGCACTCAAATCAGAGATTACGGATTTTATTGCCGAAATACAGGCACAGCTCCCATACACATTATTTGGGATTCCCTGAAGGCCTTTATTCGGGGTATAGTCATAAGCAAAGATGCAGCTGACTGGCTCGCCGTAAAAAATATTAGGAATTCTCTGTTACAAAGAATTCAGGTTTTAACAGCACAACGATATTGCAATCCAACTTGCAACGTTCAGAACCAACTTAGTGAAGCCAAGCGGGAACTTAGTGCCCATTTTTTCGCTCAAAGTGAAGAGGTCTTTCGTAGACTCTCCCATAATTCAGGATTTGTACACACTTAATTTTGTTCCTTTGCTTCGGAAGGTCCGTTCAATGTTTGCTCGGTGGGACCCATTACCACTATCTATTCTTGGCTGGGTTGCCCTGATTAAAATGTCGATACTCCCCCTTTTCAATTTTTTATTCCCTACTATCTCTGTTTTTTTGCCTGGCGTTTTTTTTTCTAGAGTAGAATCTATGTTTTCCGCCTTTGTCGGGGCTAAAAAAACACCTAGAATCGCCATAGGGACTTTATATGAAGAGACAGAACATGGAGGCCTTTCATTATCAAATCTAAAATATTATTATAATGCATACTTTGTGCAGTATTTAGACAGATTTAAAAATGCAACTCCAGGGGTGGGTTTATTTATACATTTTTTCTTGAGTTAATTTGATTGAGACTCAGATTCCATCCCCCCTTCTTGTGCCCAAATCACCTAAATTTGTTCGATATAAGACCCTGAATTTGTTTTTTAAACGACGTGATGCCATGCTTAAGAGATACTCCCTCCCCCTCTTTAATTTAACAACTCCCCTAATTGGTGTTTTTGCTTTTTTAGGGATCAAAATTGAACCCATAATTATTGCAAACTGGGGACGCGCTGGGTTTAAAACGCTATCAGATTTTTTGGGGAATGGGTCCTGGTTAGCTGTTGACGCAATGACACGCTTAATTCCTGGCAACTTCTTGTTAATCGGGTCCTATAATGTGATCTATAAAACTCTGGCGCAATTAGACCCCAGTCATATTAGTATCCCTACCCGGTTGGCAGAAGATCTCTCTGTGAATGTCTCAATAAAGAAACCCGGGTAATGGAAACATTGTTTGGTACAGAGTAGGGAGGGAGAGTTGAGCTCTAAAGCTATACGAAAATGGCAGGTACAGGAAAATGTAGTGTTACCTAATAATATATGGAAAACTATCAATAATTTCAACTTTGGATTATTACGTGGCGCTAATTGGCGTAGAATGTTGTTCTTCAGCAAATGGCTTTTACCGCACTCCTGCAGTTATCGCCAAAATGTATGACAATACGTCTGCTAATTGTTTTAGATGTTTTCATTGCGACCCAGCAAATTGGTCTAATATTATGGCTTACTGTCACTAAATTTTTGCTTTTCTTAAAACTTACTATGTGATTCCGGTTTCTTGCAACGTAAAATTATTGCTGTTTGGTTTTGATCCTGATTGTAAACTCTCAGAATACTTGGCAAAATTGGTTTATATTGTAATGGCAGTTGCCAGATCATTGTTATTGCAGAACTGGCGTTCAACACAGGTTCCGGTGTTTCAGGAGTGGTATGATAAAATGAAAAGTGTCAGGAAAAGTGAACAAATGTATGCAAAACGGGTTGGGGGGATAAAAAAGTTTGAAAAAATCTGGGGATTGTATTTCGAGTAACTTCCTGTATAATATGCCTTATATTGGAAAGAATGATAATGTCAATAGTACATCTGCGACATTTATACTTTTTGTATTTGATTTAAGATGTTGCAAATAACTTCAATAATTTTTTTTTTTTTTTTAAAAGAGACTCTCTTTTGGTTTTTATTTTCGTTATATATACTTCCTTTCTCTGATGTTCTTGGTGATGTTGGGTCCCTTGCTCACTTTGCCACTGGATTCAAGCTAGTCTGGCTGATGACAGCTGATTAGCCAGAAACCGGTTCCAGGATGCTTGTTTCCGGTCCAGGGAAGGCATGGCTTGGCAGTTCGGGCTGGACTGTTCCCATGAGGCACAGGGTCAGACTGATTTGCATATGGTCATGTCTGAACTGGGGTGGCGGAGTGAGCTAAAAAATGATGACAGATTAAATCTAGATCAGTTGACTGGGGGTGAGTGCTTGCAATGTTCAACACTCCATACATCATCTCCTTTGGTTTTGCTTTGTTCGCCCTAAGTTGGCAGGGTATGCCCTGAAGTGGGCCCCTTGCTCACTTTGCCACTGGATTCAAGCTAGCCCGGCTGATGACGGCTGATTAGCCAGAAACCGGTCCCAGGATGCTTGTTTCCGGTTAAGGAAAGACATGGCTTGGCAGTTCAGGCTGGACTGTTCCCATGAGGCAGAGGGTCAGACTGATTTGCATATGGCTATGTCTGAACTGGGGTGGCGGAGTGAGCTAATGATGATGGTGGATTAAACACAGATCAGTTGACTAGGCGTGAGTGCTTGCAATGTTCAACATTCCGTCCATCATCCCCTTTGGTTTTGCTTTGTTCGCTCTAAGTTGGCAGGGTATGCCCAGATGTGGCTCCCTTGCTCACTTTGCCACTGGATTCAAGCTAGCCTGGCTGATGGTCCCAGAATGCTTGTTTCCGGTCCAGGGAACACATGGCTTAGCAGTTCGGCTGGACTGTTCCCATGAGGCACAGGGTCAGACTGATTTGCATATGGCCACGTCTGAACTGGGGTGGCGGAGTGAGCTAAAGAATGATGATGGATTAAACCCAGATCAGTTGACTCGGGGTGAGTGTTTGCAATGTTCAACACTCCGTCCATCATCCCCTTTGGTTTTGCTTTGTTCGCCCTAAGTTGGCAGGGTATGCCCAGACTTGGGTCCCTTGCTCACTTTGCCACTGGATTCAAGCTAGCCGGGCTGATGACGGCTGATTAGGCAGTAACCGGTCCCAGGATGCTTGTTTCCGGTCCAGGGAAGATATGGCTTGGCAGTTCGAGCTGGACTGTTCCCATGAGGCACAAGGTCAAGACTGATTTGCATATGGTCATGTCTGAACTGGGGTGGCTTGGTGATCAACATAATGATGGATTAAACCTAGATCTGTGACTGGGGGGGAATGTTTTGCCATTGTGCAACATTCTGTCCATCATCTTGTTTGTTTTGCTGTTCACCCTATGTGGGAAGGGTATGCCCAGACGTGGGTCCCGTGCTCACTACGCCACTGGAGTCAAGCTATCCTGGCTGAAGACGGCTGATAGCCAGAAACCGGTCCTAGGATGCTTGATTCCGGTCCAGGGAAGACATGGCTTGGCAGTTCGGGCTGGACTGTTCCCATGAGGCACAGGGTCAAGACTGATTTGCATATGGCCATGTCTGAACTGGGGTGGCTTCGTGAGCACAATAACGATGGATTAAACCCAGATCTGTGACTGGAGGTGAATGTTTTGCCATTGTGCAATATTCCGTCCGTCATCTTGTTTGTTTTGATGGTGGGCAATGGACAGGCAAATTTCTTGCACTAAACCCAAACCGTAGCTTAGAGGGAACCTCGATACAAAGCCCATGAAATAAAAAACCTCACTAGCTAACGTTTGTGGTCAGAGTCATAAGTCCTGCTTGTGCAACAGTGAGTTAAGCACAGAGCAGACTAACTTTAAAAGTGAGTGTGCTTGAAGGCCTCACCACAGTGACACAGGTTAAAAAGCTCCTGCTGATCACTGCACACAGTGCTGCCACTGTGCTTGTGCTGCTTAACTCCTGGTAAAGACTGACCTCCTGGTCCAACAAGACAACAATCTATGAGACCGGCTTATGCCATGGTGCACACTCATGATCCGTATTTACCTCTGACAACAAAAATCACGATTAGTGATCCAGACATTAGTACAGTTGGGCACTCAGGGCAAAGGACTTTTCTGTCCCAACAAGTAGTGTCCTCAATTATGTAATTTGGCATATCGTAAACAATGTAATTCGTGAGGTCATAAGCAGTGCATAACAGGAGTGCAAGTTATAGTTAATTCACTAAACTATAACGGATGAATGATACATTTCAGTGTTTTTTCAGTTTTTAAACATTAGTTCTTATCTAATCTCAACACTTGATATGTCACATTAACCTTTGATTTTTTAATACATTTATGTTTTTTTTTCAATGTAAGTAAAAGTCTTATTACCATACATAACTAGAACATCACTTAAACTTTTTTTTAAAGGTAACATTTTATTAACATTCCTAATTATAACATCAATTTAACCTTGGGTTTTTTCCGTGACATTCTGTTTTTTTCATCATATTCAGCCAACTACCACAGTGTGCCTTAGGATTTAACCAGTGTCCTCTGGCAATACCATAGAGATGACGTTTGAGCAATGACTCCCCCCGATATTAGTGTGGTACCTTATGTCAGGGCCATGCTGGGTTCAGTAGGAATACTGCAGTAGCAGGCACACACATTTTTTTTTGTCTTTGGGAGATGGTCCTTCTCGGACCCCACAGCAGTGCCAGTGGGTCAGGGTGTCCTCACCCTGCCACCATATGATACTTTTTCAAAACTTTTTAGGGCGCAGGGACCGAGTCTCTGAGTCTTGTGTTGGTGGCTGCAACATTTTTTTCTGGATTGCAGCCAGACAATCATATTTCAGAAATTGCAGATGGGAGAAAAAGCTCCCTTTGTCCTCTGTTTTTTTTAATTTTCGGTATCACAGGATTTCCTCCGGACTACCCACCCAGATTTACCTACCTTTTAACCCCTTCAAGGTCAACCAGCGCACCTGTTTAAAAGCAAATTTCTTGGAAATGTTGGAACAGGGTTACACCAGATCACACTTTCTTATTAAAGTTCAAACTTGTCAATGACACTTGGGAGCTGAGCATATGGATGAACTTTTAAGACACTGTGATATCCTGTACTACCTATCTTGCGTGTAAGGTAACTTGTGATTCTTTTATCATTGTTTCGCTGCCTAATTGGCCAACATGTAAGGTGATACCTGAGCTATAGTGAACAAAAGACAAGTTAGAAAAAATTAAAGTTATAATTTTAATGAGGAGCAGCAGCGCTGATCAGATACAATTGTAATGGTTGGCATATATCTTTTGGTCTGCTGCTCAGGGGTGGTGTGGTATAATAGATTTGAACCTTAGGTATGCTACATCTTCCCTACGCACACACTACCCCACATTTGGCCACCCTCATAGCAATAGAGGAGAACCGCCTAATATTTGCCGGAAGCTCATCCGTGTACCCCAGGAGTGCTATCTTAGGAGTCAAGGATGATAACAGTGACCATCTTGGAAACATGGTCAAATACCTTGCCCAGGTATTCTGCTATTGCAGGACATATGTATGTAAAATGAGGAAAATAAGCATTAGGTGCTAGGCATCGAACACAGTCAGTGGTGTTAGTAGGACTGATTAGGATGATTCAAGGAGGTTACTGTACATTTGGTGAAAATATAAAAATTAGATTAACCGCAATTGACTATTAGGGGACAATAACCTCTTCTGTTCCTCTTGTAGAGGGAGAACATGGCGGCCAGCGCTTACCCGGTCGCGGAGGCGCCGCCGTAGCGCTGAGGGAGTTTATTTAGCAAGGAACATGTTATTTTGAGCGGAATTGGAATCAGGACCTTTTACTGCTTCCCGTTTCTTTATTTGTCTTCCTTTTGGAATTAACAGGCAGTCTTGGCGTGTGGAGCAGCTTCGAAATCCCTGAGGCATAGTGAGGCAGAGAGGCTTTTTCCCGATCGTTGTGGAGGAGGCAGCGGAACGGCCGTGGGAGAGGGCGGCCCTCGTGCTCTTTAAAGGAAGAGGTGCGGCAGCCAGAATCCCCTTTCGGGGGAAGGGGGGTCGCGGAGCCAGCAGGCCGGAAGGTCTGCCTGGGAAGATCGCCACACCGCAATCAGGTGAGGCTCTAGAGCCGTGTGATTCCCATTAGGGTGTGATTTACGAGGATCGGTCTCCGGGGTCTCCGCATGAGAGTGGGAAGTTGGTCTCTAGCCCTAATCCTAGTCCCGGTCCCAGGTCTGGTAGCGAGGTAAAATCTTTCCCTCCCCTACTCCCACATGCGAGATACGCCCTGAGAAAGTCTAAGAGAGGAAAGGGGGGTAAGAAAAGGGAAAATAAAACAACAAAAGGGCCTGAGAGGCAAGAAGAAGAGGAGGTGGAGGAGAGCAACGAAGCTGTAGCTATAGCAAGTAAAACAAAGGGGAAGAAGGTTGCAGTGCAGGGGAGGAAGGTTGGTCAGGGATTAAAAGTTACCCCCTCCCTTAAGACATTCTTTAAGGTTGTACCCCAAACTATCCTTTTAGCGGAGAGCATAATGGAGGGAGAGAAAGGAGAGAAGGGGAAAAATAAAGATAAGATCATAGAGAGAGTAATGCCACCTGATAAACCAATAGAGGCCTCTGATTGGGCTGAAAATATTTCCCCTAACAGATATCAAATTCTGGCTGGTCCCCCAGATGAGGAGAGTACAGGTACACAGGTGCTCCCGGAAGGGCCACAACAGCAAGTAGTCACGACGATTTTGGGTCAAGAACTAGGTACCTTAGGGGCCTTGGGGAGTGAGGAGTTGCCGCTGCGTGGTTTGCTAAAGGCCCTTACAGTTGAGATTAAGTCTAGGTTCGATATATCAGATGGGAATCAAAGGGAGATACGACATGCTTGTGATACCCTAGAAAGAAAGATGGATGATCTTAGCAGCAGAACGGTCCTACTGGAAGGGGAAGTGAAGGAGTTTAGGAAGCAAGTTAGTTTGAACACAGCTGAAATCACAAAGCTAAGATCCTTAGGGTTAGAGTATTTGGAGAGGGTCGAAAGGTTGGAAAACCTCCAGAGGAGGAACAACATAAAAATGTTAAAAGTCCCTGAAGGTAGAGAAGGAGAGGATATTAAAACCTTTGTAGCACGTTTGATTGAGAAAGAACTGCAATTGGAGGAATCTGAGGAAGATATAAGTAAAGATATTCAGCGGGTGCATAGGGACCCATTCAGGCTAAATACAAACAGAACAAAGCCTAGAAAAATTCTGATTAACTTCCTAACCATCTCCCTAAAGGAAAAGATACTCTCCAAAGCCTTGAGCCTGAGATCGGTAGAAGTGGAGGGGGCAAAATATGAATTTCGATCAGATGTTTTGGCTGATACTTCAAACAGGCAATGGGAGCTTGGAAAAAGGATGGACCAGCTATCATCTTTCACTCAGGTGAAAAGGTTGACGAGTTCCTAAAAGACTTTCAGGCAAACAAATAATAATCTATTGTTCTAAATTTTGTAATGCCACCCATCTCTGCAAAAATTGGTCATATTAGGTAAAATTAAGGGTAGAAAGGGAAGCAATTGAAGAAGCTTGAGAAGAGGAGTAAGGACAAAATATCAAAAAAATAATAAAGGGGGAAAAATACTTTTGGTGATGGAGGATAAAAAGAGAGAGAAAAAAAGAATTGCATAAAACAAGATAGGAAAGAATATAGAAGCTTTTTGGTGAAAATAAAAAAAAATTCCTCTCCTCGTTTGTTTTTTCTTTTCTTAGGGTTTTTTAGTTTTTTTTTCTTCTTTGTCAGGACATGGACAATTCACTCTTGATGTTTATGCTCTTTGGGTGGGGGGGGGTAATCCAAATGGCCTATTGGTCATGGAGTAATTGGGGTGGGGGTTCTCTATGGGGGAGGTTGCACAGGGAGGGGAGCAGTGGGAAAAACTCAAAAAGATGAGTCCTTTAGAGTCTCTTTTAACGATTTTAAAATTAAGTTTTCTTAAGCAGTATCAGTTGATGGGTAGTAAGAAAGGTGGAAGTATAAAAATATTGTCCTGGAACTTAAATTGGCTATGGGTCAGATGTAGGAGTGTGAAAATACTTCAGTATTTGAAGGATTCTCCAGCCCACATCATTATAGTCCAGGAAACCCATTTGACTGAGAATGAGGCATTAGAGCTCTTCAAGGCCACGAAATGGATAGCACATTTTGCATGTACAGGTCAAACAGCAGTGACAAAAGGGGTGGCAATTTTAATCAAGCAAAGACCACAAGTGAGCTTGTATTATTTTTCATCCAATAAAGCGGGCAGATGGGTAGGAGCCAAAGCCAGGATCTCAGCCAGGTCATTTAGGTTAACGGGGTATTATGGGCCTAATCATGATGAAGCAGCTCCCTTGCAGGATCTAATGGCTGAGCTTTTAACTCACCTGACCCAATCATTCTGGCTGTTGATTTTAATGTAGTGTTGAATAGTGTATTAGATGGATCTTCACATAGTAGAGCCCATATCAACCCTAACATGTTTAGGTTAATTAAACAAATGATGGAACAACTAGGGTTGTTGGATATTTGAAGACGTAAAGCCGGAGACAAAAAAGGCTTCACATTTTTTAATAAAAAATATAGACACCAGTCTAGAATAGATTATTTTTTGGTAGACTGTAAAGATAAGGACGAAGTACAGCAGGTTGAGCATATAGGAGCCCATTTGTCAGACCACTCAGCGGTAATGCTTACATTGGAGATCACAGAGACAGGTGTTTAGTCCAGATGGACTCTTGACCGCACAATCTTATTGGAAGAGGAGGTGGTACAACTCCTTAAAAAAGAAACAGAAGAGTTCTTTGAGATTAATTGGGGATAAGTGGCCCCTGGGGTTGCATGGGATGCCTATAAGGCGTATTTTAGTGGTAGGCTTGAGGCACTAGCGGCAGAGAATAGGAGGAGCTATTATAAAGAAGTGACGCTTCAGGAGAAAAAGATCCGCTCCATGGAAAAAAATTAATTTATCCTAGCTTAGACGAGGAGGCGAGGGCTAGATGGCTCAGAGAGTTGCTCCAGGAGAAGGCCAGTTTATCTACGGTGATGCAGGAGCGGGTGAAAAAGAGATGGGAAGCCAGTCAAATGGCACATGTTGAATACAGCAAGGGCTGCAGTAAACATCTAGCGTGGAAGGCAAAAAACTAATAACTAAGACATAGGGTTTAGGAAGTAACATGCAATCAAACAGGTAGATTGGTAGTTGACAGTGGAGGGATTGAGCGAGTTTTCAGAACCACTTAGTAGAGTTTACCAGGAAGATCTAATGCCTTCTAAAGATACTCTTAGTAGGTGGGTAGGACTGGGTAGGGGCAAGCCACTGACAAAGGAAAAAGCAGATCTTGTTAATGGAGAAATAAAGGTACAAGAAGTGGGTAATTGGCGCATTTAAAGAAAGGGAAGGCCCCAGGACCACACGGCATTCCGCAAGAGGTATATAAAGTTTTGGCTGACACTCTAGCTCCTATTTTAGTTTAACTTTTTAACGAGCTATTCATTAAGCATATGGTCTTGCCAGCCTCTTGGAATAGTGCCTAGCCTCACAATAGTGCCGATTTTGAAGCCGGGAAAATGTTCTAAAAAATGCAACTCATATCGCCCCATTTTCTTGATAAACAGTGATTACAAGATTTATACGAAGATACTGGCAGGTAGATTAAATGGGTTGATGGCTGACTTAATCCATGATGATCAAAAAGGTTTTATCCGGGAAGGTTTTTGAAAGATCTGACCTTCTCAGTGATTGCCGCAATTGACCTAGCGTCCACCTACCATCTCCCTTTTGCCTTGGTGGCCTTGGATGCTACCAAGGCTTTTGACCAGGTGAATTGGGTATATCTGAAGGAGGTCACTATATACCTGAACCTGGGTACAAATTTCTGTAATGCTCTTGCTGGTCTTTACCAAGCTTCTCAAGATCGGATTCTGGTGTGAATGGCTCTTTGTCAAAACCAGTAAAGATATCAAGAGGAACCAGGCAGGGATGCCCTCTATCGCCTCTGCTTTTCAACCTATACATAGAGCCACTGGCAAAAAAGATCAGAGAAGATCCAGGAATTCAGCCCTTTAAGTTCACTGATTGGGAGAAAAAACTGGGGATATATGCTGACGATGTAGTGATTTTCTCCACAAATGCAATGACAAGGTGGCCTCGTTTGATGCCTTTAACAACAGACTTCGGGAGAGTCTCAGGTTACGTGATTAACAGAGATAAGTCCGAAGTCATGTCCTAGAACATCGAGGGAGAATCCGGGAAGGATGAGATCAGGTACTTGGGGGTTATGATATCTCATGATATCGGCAAAATAACGAAACTCAACTTCGACAAACTTCGAAAAGAGATCACAATTTTTTTTAAAATCCTGGTCTCATCTTCAATTATCGATCTTCAGAAGAAGCATTTGGTCAAAATGGTAATTCTTCCAAAGCTGACTTTCTTTTTGGATGCAGTACCCCTACCTTTTAATATAGACTGGATCAAAAAATTGCAAGGGGACTTAGATTCGTACATCTGGGCAAGTAAAGGACCAAGAATAGCTTGGAAGAAGTTGCGGAGAAGGGTTGAGAAAGGAGGAATAGCCTTGCCAGATCTACTTTTCTATTAATGGACTTTTCTCTTAAAGAACGGAAAATATCTCTTCAACTCGCCAAATCCCACTACGACAGGAGGCCTGTGGTCCACAATAGCGAATCTAGAACCGGGCGGCAATGAGGGGTTCATTTTTCAGTATGCAGACCTCACATTTTTCAAAACGGTTAGGTTGAAGATGCTGAGGGGGTTTGCTGAGTCCTGGTACAGAGTGAGAAGAACCTTGAAAATTCCCTACCATAGCTTTTTAGCCCCGATATGGGACAGCCCCAGTTCCCCAGAATGGACAAAAGACAGCCTGGCCAAACCTCTATTAGAGGGGGTCTTAAACAATGGGACCAGATAACAAGCGATGGCGAGCTTATTTCCTCGGAGAGCTGCGGTCAGCTTGCAAATTTCCGCCTTTATAGGTTTAAATATGCACAGATGCAGAGCTGGTTTGCCGATCCACTAACGAAAATAGGGGAACAAAACGAGTTAGTGTTTAGACTGAAGCAGCAACCGAGCAAAAGGAAGGAGTTGGTGACTATTACTGGCTATTAGTGGATACCGAGGATGGAGACTTCACGCTTCCGGTGGAACTGCGGGGAAAATACTTGCCGGAATCATCGCTGGAAACATATTGGCAAGTATCTATGGCTATGCTTTTTAAATCGGTTAAGCCTGTGCATCTGAGGAGAAATCATCTCTTCTCCATCCATAGAGTGTATTGGTCACCTCTGAAGCTGTCAAAGATTGGTAGGAGAGGTGAAGTCCCCTGCCTGAAATGTGGTAATATGACAGCAGATGATGTCCACATGTTTCTAGATTGTGTGAAACTCCAAACTTATTGGAGTGAAGTGAGTAGAGCGCTGTCCCAAATGATTAAGCTCCAAGTTAAGGTAAGCGTTCTACTCGTTATCTTTGGCCAGATGGCGCCCGAAGTAAAGCCCACTAAGGGTCAGGCGAGACTTATCTTTTACATTGTATTGGTGGCGCGAAGGGAAATTTGTAAATTATGAGTGTCTCCTCTCTCTCCAAGCCTGGATGATTTGTTGAATTTGATTAAATATATAGCTTTCTTAGATGGAAAGAGTTCTAGATATGCGAATTTCTAGCTTCCCTTTACTGAATGGTGTGACAATTTAAATGATAATAGGTAATTTTCTAACGGTCCAATGATTATGCCTTATCAGCCTCGCTTTACAAAATAGGGTTGACCCAATGGTACTGGGACCTGGGTAGTCAATGTTGCATAGATAGGGGTCCCAGACAAGGTTTTTTCATAAGAAACACACAAAAAAACTTTAATTATTTAAAAGCCTTATACAAATGACTAGAAATACAACTTGAATGAGTGATGTTGTTTATTCACATCCTCATATGTCTACATTTCATGTAATTAATACTTTAACAAATCGATGGTGTGCCCAGGGTGAGGCAAAAGAAGAAAGGGAAGGGAGGTGGTAAGTGCTTGGTGAGGAATAAAGTAGTGTAAAGTAGATTCAAAGTTCAGATGTGGTCACACATAACCATTTTTTGTTGACATCACATGGGCATATTTTTAGCCCCATACATTTCTAACAATAGTTTAGTTCTTTCCCATACAAAAACCACAGTAATAAAGATCTGTCGATTGTGGGTAGAAGTCGTATAACACGGAGAGTCGACATTTCGACCCCTTGTCAGTGTAGGTTGAATTGAACCTTACTTTGGGGTCTTCATCAGGACTTGGGTGTGATGTGAGGGGTGGGGCACCTATAGTTGAAGGATAGATACAAATGAGCTAGGGAAATAACACCTTACTTACTAAAAACAAAATAAACAATTCTAATAATTACCAGGAAGCCACCTTCAGTGAGTGGCAGCCTTAGCGGCTAGGGGTTGGGCCTGTGGGCTCCTATTTCAACAGAGAGCGTGCTTTGTCCTATGAATAGGTAAATATGTACAAAAGTGGGTTATTGTTGGAGTATACCCACAGGGAGAAATGCTTGAGTAATTACAAACATGCGCAATATTACTCAACGTGAAACCCATCCGGGTTAAAAACAACAACAATAGTATAAGGGTACAGAGGGTATATTAATCAGTGGTGAAATTCAAAAAGCCACTAGTAGTCCTACTACAGGACGGTACGGAGTGTACATGCACAGTAGTTTGGACCCAAGTGCCCAACCGGTTTGAGCAATATCCTATGCATAGATGAAATTGGTACAAGATTGAAGCATATTCCCACCATGCGTAAAATTACTAAACAGAAACCCAGCCGAGATAAAAACAATAGTCCAGAGGATGTTTAAAGAATAAATAGTTAACCAGCTCCAGGACGATACAGAGTATCCATGCACATAAGTATAGACCGAAAAGTCCATACCACAGGGGGTCAATAATTAAAGCTGATACAATCTGCATTATTGGTGAGGTACGGGAAAACTAGACAAGGGAGAGGCTTAACGTGTTGCAAGAACTGAATCCATGGTGTCTATGAGGGTGGTGAGAATGCTATATACATCAATAGTGATGACATGGGTATTCGACACATCTGACTACGAACAATTTAGCAAAGCCATGTGGCATAGCGGGTGTATATTAGGTCCGGTGTGGTTTTAAGGTAAAGAGCACGGAATTAGCGTGTCGAACTAAGGAGTCGTACTGATTCAAGGGATCATGACTAATACGGCTACGAGTATAGAAAACATGTTACTACAACTCTCACATGAGGTGTAGTCAATTACAGTTACCTCGTGACTCACCCGGGGGACGGAAAAAGCTGAAGATCCTAATTCTTCACCCAGTTTTCAAACATCCGTGTGGCACCGTGCATTAATCTAAATGTCGGGGCAAGAAACCGCTATTGTAAAAACAAGTATCAAATGAGGGGGGAAACAACTCTAACTTATAGGAGCTTAGGATAATGGCTTACCGCGGTGGTAAAGATGTGTCTCTCTATCGCGTCCGTCTGAAAGAGTGCCGACGGAGCGATAACCGCTCTTATATCCGTGCGTGCAGTCGCAACAGCTAAATGCTGGCTGAGCACCGTATAACGGAAAAAGAAGGCAGACTAACTTGCCGGTGGAAGTGAGTCAGACCTTAGACTTGTGAAATGTACCGTGTCACGGTGGGGAAAAAAGTCAGACACCTAGTACACGCAAAACTATCAAAATGTGATCTAAAAGGTATATGGCATGATATTATCTGACATTGCAGAGTGAATACATCAAGTGGGTGGCATTAACCGTGTATCTGTCCGGCATTACATGTATTGTGGCATGAAGGGGAGATAGTCAAACACACAGTACCCGCAAAACTATCAATCATAAATGTGATCTAAAAGGTATATAAGCATGATATTTTGTGACGTTGCAAAATGAATACATCAAGTGGGTGGCATTAACAGTGTATATATCCTGCATACGGTATTTCTTAGACATCATTAATGGTGACATACAATTACAAACTTTCTAATAATGAGACAGTTGATGTTCATCTGTGATGGTCCTGCAGATGGAAATAGAAAAAACATAACTATACAGGGATGCTGAAAAAGATTACATGAAGTACCGGATTCCATTATTATAAGCATGCTAGCTGGGCGTAGGTCAGCATCCTGTTCATTCAAGCCATTTTGGACAGTGTCCAACCTAGTGATCCATTTGCTTTCTCTCAGGGTCAGGATTGTGCTGATGATTCCTCCCCTAGGTCCTAAGGATACTTTCTCCAGGAGCAGACCACATGGTCTCTTATGCTTTCCGCCTTCTTGAACGAGTGCATCGGAGGATCCCTCTGGCCAATATTGTCAGCAATCAAGGCCCAGTTTTTGTTGATAATTTTGCAAATTGCATTACTCTGCGTGCAATAGGTGGTTACACATATCATCCTTTCCATTCTTGCATCATTCTTCTCCTTTGTGGTAAGGAGTACAGCATGAGGACTGTACCATGCTCGCTTTTGTGCATGTTTGATGAGTCGTCTTAGGTAGCCTCTGGCCAGAAGTCTTGTTTTCAAATCTTCAGATTCTCTTAAGTAATCACCTCTTCCTGTACAATTGCGGAGGATACGCAGGAATTGGCCTACTGGTAGGTTGTCCCTTAGGTCGCAGGGGTGGTGGCTATCGTATTGCAGTAAAGAGTTGCGTTCCGCTGGTTTTCGGTACAATGTGGTACATAGTTTGTTGTCTTCATCAAAGATGGTGATGTCTAGAAAGTCAAACTTTTTGTTATTTGACTGGAGTGTGAACTGGATGTCATTACTCTGCTGGTTTAACCAACTGTGGAAAGTATCCAACATAACCTTGGTGCCCGTCCACAACATAAGCACATCGTCGATGTAGCGTCTCCACCATGAGATGTGGTCTCAGTAGGGGTTATTGGGGCTTAGGACATACTTTTCTTCAAAGTCATTCATGTAGATAATCGCCAGGCCCGGTGTGAAGGCTGCCCCCATTGCGACGCCCTTGTTCTGGAGATAAAAGCAATCCTGAAAAGACGGGATGGGGTCCCCGGGGCCAGAAGTGGCCCAGGGCAGGGGGACCACATGGCCCCTCCCTCAAAATAAAAAAAACAAGTCCAGGCTCTGGGGGATGGGGTCCCCAGGCCAATAGTGGCCAAGGGAAGGGGGGGCCACGCAGCACTCTTCCCATTTAAAAATAAAATAAATACTCAGGCCCTGGGGGATGGGGTCCTCAAGGCCCAAAAATAATTAAGGGAAGGGGGGCGACAGAGCCCCCTTACTGTTAATGATAATGTTAATAGGATTTATAAAGCGCACGAATATCCGGGGGTGTCTTGGTGCTGAGAACACAATAGGTCCGACCAAGGGCCAGATGTAGGTCGCCAATTACCGGTCGGTAATGGCCGATTTCGGCCGTTACCTACCGGTATTTGGGATTTGGCATGTAGGGGGTATTTTATTTACAGAATCTGTATATTTACCGATTCGGTAAATTTACAGAATCGGTAAAATACCGAATCGGTAAATATACCGATTCTCTAAATCAAGATGTAGGTGGCACTGTAATCAGTGCCACAGGCCCTTAGCGAATCTTTATTTACCATGGAATACTATTCCATGGTAAATAATGAATTCCAGTGTAAATGCACATCTGTGCATGTACACCTGTGCCATGTGGCACACAGACATGCCCTAAGGGCATGTATGTGTGTCGCATGGCACACAAGCCAGTAACAGGGGTGCAACAGGGTGTCAAAGTGACACCCTGTCCCCCTTGTAAAATCGGTAATTTTACCAATTCGGTAATTACCGAAACGGTATTTGCTATTGAATCCTATGGGCTTCAAGGCCCATAGTAATCAATGGCAAATACTGATTCGGTAATTACCGAATCGGTAATTACCGAATTTTACAGATTCTGTATTTTTACTGAATTTGTTACCTACATAGCAATTACCGAATAGTAAATACCGATTCGGTAAAATTCGGTATTTACCATTCGGTAATTTGCTATTACCTACATCTGGGCCCAAGAGTCTAATTCTGGAATAACCAGGTTTTTAGCCCTTTACTAAAGATGGTAAGGGAGCTAGCACTTCTGAGCTCACTCGGGAGGGTATTCCAGCGCTTTAAGGGGCCGTAGAGAAAGCGGTGGCTGCCCCAGTGAGATGAACGAATTCTTGGTACTGTCAGGAGTCTGACCCCTGTGGCCAAACAATATTTTAAAAAGCCGGCATCTCGCCAGAGAAACCGCCCCTCCCTGCACCACTGTGCAAACGCGCCTCCTGGCGTGTTCTGGATTTGGAAATTAAGCCCCCTTGAATACTAAGGTCCTTGGGGCCAATTAGCGCACCAGGTACCTCCAGTAAGCCCCAAACAGTTGGATTGCTGAGAGGTGGTCCCAGGCCATGCCCATTTTACACCACTCTGCAAACGCTTCTCTTGGCGCACTGCTGGTGGGGCAATGAGGTCCCTTTGTGTCCTTCGGACTTTAGAACTGAAGTGGACTTCATCCCCCACGCAGCAGTGCGCCAGGAGCTGCGTTTGCAGAGTGGTGTAAAAAGGGGGCGTGGCCTTGATCCACCTGTCAGCAATTCAGCTGTGTGGGGCTCACTAGAGGTAACAGGAGGGCAAGTTGGCCCCCAGGGATTCTCAGGAGGCAAGGGGGCTTCATTCCCCTATCAAGAGCCTGCCATGAGGTGCGTTTGCAGAGTGGTGTAGAAAGGGGGCGTGGCCTCTGACTACCTCTCAGCAATCCCACTGTGTTGGGTTTACTGGAGGTAACAGGTAGGCTAGTTGGCCCCTAAGTACCCCCAGCAGCGAAGATGACTTTAATCCTCATCCAAGAGCACGCCAGGGAGCACATTTGCAGAGTAGTGGGTTTAGGAGGCGTGTCCTGCAATGACCACTTAGCAATGCTGTTGTGTGGGACTTACTGGAGGTAATAGGAGGGGTAGTTAGCCCCCAAGGTTGTCCTTGTCGGGTAACTACCCCTCCTGTTACCTCCAGTAAGTCTCACACAGTGGCATTGGTAAGACGTCTTGGAAGTCATGCTCCACTTTCTCTTCCGCTCTGCAAACCCGCCTCCTGGCACACTACGGGTTGGGGGATTAAGTCCACTTTGCTCCTGAGGGACTTTTGGGGCCAAGTAGCCCTCCTGGTACCTCCTGTAAGTCCTACGCAGCAGAATTCTTGAGCACTGGTCGGAAGCCCAGCCCCTTTTCTCCACCTCTCTCCAAACGCGACTACTAGGTAAAGCAGCGTTTGCAATGTAATAGGTTTCACATTAGCGAGAGTTAGCGCTAAAGGCGTTGTAAATGGAAATGTGTTTTACTAATGCTTCTTGGAGTGGAGTAGATGTTGGTTATGTGTAGTGGAATTATGTGATATGATGTGCAGTGAAGTTATGTGGATAGACTTTGACTGATGTGGATAGAAAGTTTGTGGTATTTAGTGTATAGGAATTATGTAGAGTGGGAATATGTGTTATGGAGAGTAATTATGTGGTATGGTAGTCAATTTTGTGGAGTGGTAAACTCAGGTTTAGTCTTCCTCGTTTCCATAGGAGCTAAACTATAAAACCAATGAGACAAAAACAAGAAGAAACCACTGAGGATCACTTTTGGACCTAGTCAGAGGTATGAGTAGGGCTGCTGGCACTATGCAACTGTTTGGCTGCACCAACTTTCGCACAATTATACATTTTCTGCATTTGCATCATAATCCATCATCTGCTGCATAATCTGCAGATTTGAACAAAAAAACCTTGTTTCTAGTTCAAATGGCTCAAAGGTTAACAAAAATGCAGTGACAAGTGTTACAGCGTGGAGGAAGGCCCTTTGCAAACCTGAAATGTTCACCTGTTACTTATTGCTAAATGTGGGTGTAAAATTGGTACTAATGGTGTGCAAACCACTCTTACTTCTTTCTGCGCCTCTCTTGCTTCTTTCAACATTTCTGTTGCTTCTTTCTGCACCTTTCTTTCTTTTTCTGCACTTCCCTTGCCTCTTTCTGCACATCTTTTCTACTTTCTGCGCCTCTGTTGATTCTTTCTGCACCTCACTTGCTTCTTTCTGCACCTCACTTGCTTCTATCTGCACCCCTCTTGCCTCTTTCTGCACCTTTCTTCTATTTTTATGCACAGTTCTGGCCTCTTTCTGCATCCATTTTCCTGTTTCTCCACCTCTCCTGCCTGTTTCTGCACCTCTCTTGTGTCTTTCTGCACTTCTCTTGCCTCTTTCTGCATCTCTGCTGCTTCTTTATGCAGTTCTCTTGATACTTTCTGCACCCCTCTTGCCTCTTTGTGCACCTCTGTTCCTTCTTTTTGTACTTTCTTCTTTCTTTCTGAACCCCTCTTGCATCTTTTTACACCTCTGTTGGTTCTTTCTGTACTGATCCTGCTTCTTTCTTTTGTAAATTCTGGCATTCCTCTTGCCTCTTTCTGTATCCTTCTTCCTGCACCTCTCTTGCCTCTCTCTGCATACCTGATCCCTCTTTCTACACCTCTTTTGCCTGTTTCTGCAACTCTCTTGCCTCTTTCTGCAGTTCTCTTGCCTCCTTCCGCACCTCACTAGCCTCTTTCTATACTTCTCTTGCTTCTTTTTGCACCCTTCTTCACTTTTTCTGCACATCTCTTGCCTCTTTCTGCACCTCTCTTGCCTCTTTCTGCACATCTCTTGCCTCTTTCTGCACATCTCTTGGCTCTTTCTGCACCACTCTTGCCTCTTTCTGCACCTCTCTTGCCTCTTTCTGCACCTCTGTTGCTTCTTTCTGCATCCCTCATGCCTCTTTCTGTACCCCTTTTGCCTTTTTGTGCATGATAGAAAAGGGGGACCCTAGTTGGCAGAGGTAGGCTCCTTTGCCCAAATAGGGCCCCTTACTTCTAGTCGGGGTTAAGGGGGATACACATCTAAAATAACCCCTGCTCAACGCCTTGGTAGCTTGACATGAGCAGACAGGCTATCTCAAGGGCAGTGTGTTAAGGATTTGTGAACACATTCAGTAATATGGTGAAAACACTAAAATGGACACCACACCAGTTTGGAAAAATAGTATGTCTTTATCTAAACTAACAACACCTAGTACGATAAAAATCCAACATACAATACTCTTGAATAATAGTACTTGTACAAAACCTTTAAATCTCCTCCTGGGGCTACCGCGATACTGAATGCGACAGAGTCTAACAATTTTAGCCGACCAGTCGATACGGGCCAGCTAAAGCAATGACAGACTCGGACACAGTACCTTTCTTGTTGCGACCAACACATCCGTGCAAGTTGGTCCGGGCAAATGTCGCAGTCCCGTTGTGAAGCGGAGCGTTGCAGCAGGCGGTGTCCTCACAATGCGGTGCAGTCAGTGGCTCGTTGATGGAGTCTGTGAGATCAGGGCTTGCGTTGAAGGGTGAGACCGCGCTCACTGCGGTGCTGGCAGGTCACGGTACGGCAACGAAGCCGGTTGAGGTTCTGGTTGGGCAGCAACGAAGTCAATGACATCCTTGCAGCGTTTAGTGAAGCGTTGCGGAGTGCGGTGCCCACAGGAGGCAGTGCAAGCAGCGGCTCTTTGACGAAGTCGGTGAGACCAGAGTTGCTTTGCGAAGCGAGGCGTAGCTCTCGGCGGTGCTTTCAGGAGACGGAATCTTACAACCTACTCGATGACAGAGTCAGTTACCCTTTTCTTCTGCGGCGACGATCAGGGATAGTGGACACAGACACAGTGAGGTCTTTGCTGTTCCTGAGACCTCTAGAACATGCTCAGTTTAAGCCCTTGGAGATCTTCAGGGGGACAAAGTAAGCAGCAAAGTCCTCTTCTCCTTTCGTTGGCAGAAAGAAACCACTGAATGCCAACTCCAGACTGCAAACAGTACAGGGGTAGTATTCCTCCTCAGCTTCTCCGACTCTTCTCCTTGGCAAAGGTTCCTTTTGATTCCCTAGAAGTGATCTTAAAGTCTAGGGCCTGGGCCCCTCTGTTTATACACAAAATCCTTTGTTCGCTGAAGGCAGAGAGTGTCTGTACCCAGCCAAAACCAGTTCTGTCCTCACAGGTGCAGCTTCCTGCTTTTAGGAAGGCAGTAAAAACCTTCCTCTTTCCCCTGTTCCCCTAGTTTTGTTTGCTGTGTTGTGTTCTTAGTCTCTGTCCGGTTTTTGGTTGTGTTCTCGCGCCAGGACGCCCCTTTGCTGGGGCATCTGTGCGCGTAATAAATCCGGTTAACATAACATAACATAACAGGTGGAGACAGCATTGTTGAAGGAAGACTAGGTCCATTCAGATGAAAAGGAAATCTCCTTCCCCTACTCTAAATGCATCCCAGGTCTATTCAGCCCAGCCCTGACTCATCAGACTTCTGGAGCCACTGCCCCTCGCCAGCCCCTGTCATCCAAAAGCCAGACATGAAATACAAAAACCTAGCAGAGATACACTGGATAGTTAGGCAAGAAAATACCTACTTTCTAAAAGTGGTATTTTCAAACACAGAATGTAAAAATCACCTTCACTAAAAGGCGCATTTTAACATTCTGAGTTCAGGCAACTAAACTTTATTTTTCTACAATGTTCCCAGGGCCAGTTATGTTGATGAGATGTTATAAACAAACTCCCCATTCTGTTCTATGGGAACAGGTAGCCTTGCAATAGTGAAACGCAAAATTGGCAGTATTTCACTATCAGGATATGCCACACACATCAGGGCAGGCCCTACCTTTCACATACAATGCACCCTGTCCACCGGAGTACCTTGGGCCTCCCTTAGGGGTAACTAATATGTAGAAAAGGGAAGGTTTAGGGACTGGCAAGTGTGTGCCTGTGCAAAGTCGACATGGCAGTCCCAGACTGCACACAGGCTCTTCAATAGCAGCAAAGAGTTACATTTTACAGGCTGCTTCTGTGGGTGGCACAATCAGTGCTGCAGCCCACTAGCAGCATTTGATTTACAGGCCCTGGGCACACACAGTGCACTATACTAGGGTCTGACAAGTAAATCAAATATGCCAATCATGGAATCACTAATCTGTAAAAACAATTTACAAAGGGAGCACTTGCACTTTGGCACCGAATAGCAGTGGCAAAGTGCCCGAAGCATCTAGTCCAGCAAAACGAAGTCCAACACACAGCAAAAACACAGGAGGCAAAGGCAAACAAGCATTTGCAATGCACTCAGTCTCGCCTTTTGGACGTTCCTATATGTATTTAGCTATGCAGCACATTAGCCTTGGTGCTGAAGCATCTACTGTTCTTTAACAGGGAGGTAAAGTAATCACCAAATTCAGTGACACGCCAGGTATGGGAACACATGGAGTGAAATATTGCCTTTCAACAGGAAATGGTATAGTCCAAAGCTCTGTTTTTAAAGAAAAAGAAAGGGCCTTTGGTGGTCATATCACTTAAAATATAAGATTTGAAAAAAAATATCATTGTCTACTGGTGCTCGCTGGAAGAAAATTTCTATGGACTGGAATCTAGAGAATGCTGAAATGATTCATTGTATTTTACTGACCTCTGCTGGTCGTTTTCTATAAAGAAAGTTAAATAGAGGCAGTTGCCAGAAAAATTAAAAAAAGAAAGTCCCTCAGCAGAAAGCAATTCTGGTATTTTACTGAACTCTGCCGGTTATTTTCTATCAAGATACTTAAATGGAGTCAGTCGAACAGAAAAGAAAGTGGAAGCAGACCAGTACTAGGGCTGATCTCCAGAGCCCAAAAAGTACATACACATATAAAGTATATATACTAAAGTATATACAAGAGGTCTCGAACGCTTGACCTACAAATGCAGGGAAGACCCACGCCAATGGTTCCAGGTCTAACACGTGCCCCCTCCAGCTGAAATGTGGGGAGAACTACCCACCCTCTTGGGAGTTCTCTTCACTGCGGCGTAACAATCTGGACAGACCATCAGCATTGGCGTGTTCTGTACCAGGGCGGTGTTCCACCGTAAAGTCCATCCCCTGTAGGGAAATGGGCCATCTCAACAGCTTTGAATTTTTACCCCTCATTTGCATCAACCATCTGAGGGGCATGTGGTCTGTCTGAACCCGGAAGTGAGTCCCAAACAAGTATTGCCTCAGCTTCTTCAGCACCCAGACCACAGCAAATGCCTTGCGCTCAATTGCACTCCACCTCTGTTCCAGTGGAAGTAAACTCCTACTAGTGAAGGCTACAGGTTAGTCTAGGCCCTCAAAATATAACAACAAGAGGGTGGAGTTAGGGTCCCAGGGAATCAAGTTTATAGACCTGCGAGGAGAAATTTCCCCTAAACCTAATTGACAACACAGTATCGCCTCGGGTCTTGAATATGCACAAAAAGCCTTATCTGAGCAAAGATGTGTGATCTATGCTGGGGCTCTCTCAAAATATTTTTATAATGTGAAGCATCACGAAGACCTGGGGAATTTATCCCTTAAGGACTAGAACCCTCACTCACCCGAGGGTGACCTGCTTCATCATATGGGTTCCTCCTTCCAGTAGGAAAACCTAGTACTACTGTGAGCTACAACCTCCTCACTGTGAGGAAGGAGCTCAGAGATGTTTTCATTGGTGGACAATATGGAGTCAGGGTGCTAAAATCCCATATGTGGAGCTTCTGGTGTAGTGAGGGTGCGGCCCAAAGGAAATGAGTGTTTAATAACTGTGAAGTGAGTGAATTTTAAGACCTTCAATGCTAAGGGTATTTTTCTCCTGTGCTGAGATTTCTTAAATCTCTTTATTTCATGACGAGCTCACCTTGTCATTAGCACAGCTCCAGTGTGCTTCATGACGAGCTGAGCTCGTCACGAGCATGGAAGGGGTTAAAACGACCTAGGTAGATGCACAAAACTAGTTTAATGGCATGCTTTAGCTGGCAGGGTTAAAAAGCAGTACAGAGAGTAGTATAAACTTATAACTACTCCTCAAGAATGGGTCGACATGTTTCAGCCTTATGATCAGGAACTTGTATCAGTGGCTTTCTTCAGGACCAAACTAGAATATTATTATTGCTGCTGCCAATCTGACAATAAAGTGTAAAACAATTGTAAAAAAGAGAGAAAAAAGATACAAAACCAGTATTCCTGCGACATTATGTCAGGTATACTGGGAATATCTATAAAAGAGAGAGAACAACAAAGAACACACAAAATGGATTAACGTGCTCTGCTGTTGACATAATTTTTAAGCAATATATTGTCAATAGCCATCTTAATCAACAGTTGATATTGAGTAACTTACCCTCTATAGAAGGATATAGTGCCTCACCTCAACCTGGCAGGCAGCTCAGGGAAGGAGGCCCCGCTCTGTAGGGAATAAAAACTTTACGTCACACCTAACACATTTGATTAGGTTGACATAACCAGAGTAGCTCCAGTGTGTTAAACAATCAATCAAAGAGCTGCGCCTCCCAGAGGTGGTGAAGATGTTCGTCCCAAGGGGCACTGAACACTGCAATGTCGTCCAGGTAGTAGGCAATGAAATCTTCCTGCCCAACCAACCCCTGGTTGACCAGCCTCTGAAAGGTGGCAGGGGCATACTTCATCCCAAAGGGAATCAACCGGAATTGGTAGTGCCCATCCAGTGTGGAGAATGCGGACCTCTCTCTGGCCCCATAAGTTAAGGTGATCTGCCAGTACCCAGGGGTTAAGTCAAATGTACTGAGGTATCGGGCAGCCCCCAAACTATCGATGAGCTCATCAGCTCTGTGGATGGGGTGCATCAGTCCTGGTGACTGAGTTGAGCCCTCGGTAGTACACACAGAACCGGCGATCTGATCCGGCACCGGGTGCGACAGCCTACGGGACCAAGGCCACTGGGCTGGCCCAAGAGCTGTTCGAGGTCTCAATCAGCCCTAGCGCTAACATCTTGGAGACCTCCTCCTTGATGCAAGCTCTGACCCTGTCAGTCACTCTGTAAATCTTGTGTTTTACTGGAGGACTGTCCCCAGTGTCCACATCTTGGGCGCACCACTGAGTTAAACCAGTGATCAAGGAGAACAGATCAGCAAACTGTCCCAACAGTTGGCAGCAGTCATTCTGCTGTTCTGGGGTCAGGCCGGGAGAGAGGTTCACACCTGCCACTGACCTATCTTGCTCCTTTGCAGACAGGAGGTCAGAAAGAGGCTCAGTCTCTTCGTCCATCCTAGCATCTGTTGCTAGGAGCATGCCTACTTCGGACCTCTCCAAGTGGGGCTTCAGGTGGTTTATATGCAGGACCCGCAAAGGATTCCTAGGAGACTGCAAGTTCACCAAGTAGGTGACTTTACTCTTGCGCTCCACCACATCGAATGGTGGGGTCCACTTATCCTGGAGCGCACAAGGCTCCACTGGGGCCATGACCCATACTTTCTGTCCAGAGTGAAACTCGATCAGAGTGGCATTCGGATCATACCTACGTTTCAACTCCTCCTGGCTGGCTTCCAGGTCCGTCTGAGTGAGTTGCCTGGAGCGCTATGTCTAGTTTCTGAAGGCCAGCATGTAGCTATATACATCCTGGGGAGGTTTACGGGGAGCTTTTGCCCAGCCTTCTTTCACCAGACTCAGAGGTCCTCTTACAGGATGACCGTACAGCAGCTCAAAGGGACTGAACCCTAAGCAGTTCTGTGGTACCTCTCCGTAAATAAACAGAAGGCATGGTAAGAGGACGTCCCACTTATGTCTCATGGGATCACCAAGACCCATAATCATGCCCTTCAGGGTCCGGTTGAATCTCTCAACCAGTCCATTGCCTTGGAGGTGGTAAGGAGTGGTGAACATGTATGTAACATCGCACTCCTGCTGTAGGGACTTCATATACTTGGATATGAAGTTGGTATCACAGTCGGACACCACCTCTCTGGGGAACCTCACATGGGAGAAAATCCCTATCAACGTACGACCCACCAAGGGGGCCATCACAATCTGGAGAGGGATGGCTTCTGGGTACCGGGTGGTATGGTCCCCCAAGACCAGGATGAACCTGTTGCCCATGGCTGTTTTGGGATCCAGAGGCCCTACAATATCAATACCCACCCCCTCTCAAAGGGGGTGCTGACCACAGGGAAAGGTCAGAGAGGAGCCTTGCACTGGCTCCCACTCTTGCCACTTGTCTGGCAAGTCTGACAAGACCTACAATGAGTATCAGAGTCCTTGCACATCTGGGGCTAGTAACAGTGGGTGACAAGTATTTCAAAGGTCTTGTCTTGTCCCGGATGTCCTGCCAAAGGCACATCATGAGCCAGACCCAGTAGGAAGGCTCTGAAGCACCTGGGTACCACCAGCACATGGGCTGACCCAGGCTCAGCAATCTTAGGCTCGCTATACAGGAGACCATTCTCCCAGTATATCCAATGTGATCCAGACTGATCAGCTGCTGCCTTAAAAAGAGAATGGCATATCTGCTGCTCCTGGCATAACTCCTCCCTGGTGGGCCCTCCTTCTTCCTGTCAATGGGTCAACTCAAGCAGGTCCCCCTATTCAGCCTCTTGATCCCCTGTAGGCTCCAGGGTATCCCCTCAAGGTTTGCCTCCTCCTAGACGGTGCGAACTTTGGGGTCCCCTGCCTCTTCTCTTTCTGGCAGGCACCTAGGCCACTTTTTCAGGTTCCAGGTCCTCTTGAATGCCCTTACCGGCAGCCATTGACCGAGTGGTCACACATGCCCACTCAGGTAGACCCAACTTCTTTAAATGAGACCTCCGCTCCACCTTTGCCCAAGGGAAGCTCTCCAAATCATTTCCTAGCAGACAGTCAACATGCATGACTGGCCTCATAGCTACTTTCAAGGTACTTTAGACCCCCCCACTCAAAGGGAACCCGTGCCACTTTGCAGATGCACTCTGAACTGTCAGCGGCAACTACTGGGTAGAATGTATTTGGGACCACCTGCTCTTCAGACACCAGCCGACAACTGACGGCTGTCACACTGGCTCTGGTGTCTCTCAGAGCTTCCACACTAGGGCCATTGATGGTCACCCACTGCCTGTACTTTTTAGTGTTTTTTAGTATTATCAGGCAGATGAGTTCTTGGGACCATCTCATGGTCTTCTAAAGAGACGAGGGACATCTCTGCAGGACCCCACCCATCCAGGGTACCCGACTACTCCCCCAAGGCTACACTAGCCATCTGCCGAGGCGGCGTACCGGTGGGTGTGTTGGTAACATTTCTGGGACACTTAGGATCCCTTGGAAGTGGCCCACCTGACCACAACCAAAACATGCCTTTGAATCCCTCTGAACAGGCTTACCTGTCGGGATCCATGGCTTCTTCTCAGCGGGAGGTTGGGAACCTTTACCTTGGTTCCCTTGGAGAATACTTTGGGGCCCTTTTGTAACTCTCTCTGTTTGCCCTTGCCCCCCCACTCTTCCGCTGGGGACCCGACCCACCTTTGGTGGAGTCTCCCACACGACCCTTTTGGACCATGGTGAAGACCCAGTGGTCCACCTCCACAGCAAGCTTTCGGGGATCAGCCAGCTTACTGTAATCAGGTGCTGGTGTAGCTCTGGAAAATAATATTAAGTATGGGCGAAATTTGTGAAATTGCGGTACGCGAATTCGTGCGAAAGCGAATTCGCGTTCCGCATAATCGCGAATTTGTGCGAATTTGCGTGTTTTTTTTGCGTGTTCACAGGGCGCTTTGCGTGTTTGTGGGCCTCTTTCAGCGCGCCGACTGCAAAGTTACCCATGCGGTCGTACATGGGCGCGGCCATCTTGTTTGCGTTGCGTATTTCCGTTTCCAGGTGCTAGTTGCATTCTCGCGTTGTGCGCGGGGTGCGATTACGTGGTCGCACGTGTTTTTGCGTGCTCGCGGGGGAAATATCGCGCAAACTTACCCACACGGTCCTCAATGGGCGCGGCCATCTTGTTTTTCATTCATTGCTATTGTTCTGTGCATGCTTTTTCAATCCTCCCCTAATCTTTGCAATCCTTTGTTTCTTTGAACTTTTTTTTAATCTTTTTCACTCATTATCTATCCCTCTCTTTTTCTACATCTATATTTTGTGTTTTTTTCTACTTTTGGTTACTTTAAAACTACTTTTTTTAACTCTTTTCTTTTCTTTACTTTTTCCCTATTCTTTCCTATTTTTTTTTCAGCTGTCCAGGACCATGGCAAACGGAGTCGGGAAGAGCAAGGGGAAGGGTCCCGCACCCCATACCCGGCTCCCAAGGGGGGAGGCAGTAACAGCCCGGGAGATTTTCAGCGCGGTGGAGGTGGCCGCACTCGTTTTCTATGTCTAGCGCCACCTCCCCAAGACCGTCGCGGCAGGCGGCAGGCCCGGTTCCGGGTACGGGCTCCGGGAGCATCGCAAGCTATGGGGGAAGGTGTGCCGGGCCATGTATCGGGAGTCTGGGGTACGGCGCACCTACAACCAGGCGACGCACCGGTGGTCCGACATCCTGGACCGGGAGCAAGACCTGCTCAACCTGCCCTGGAGTCGAGATCCCGGGCCTTGGTGAGTCCAAGGCCCGGGAGCTAGTATATAATCACTACTTTGTTTTCTCCTGCTCTGTGTTATGATATTGCAATTTGTTTTTTTCCGAAGAGCAAGAATGCTGCCGATTACATTGCAGGTAAATTATGTTTCAAAATCTTCTGTGATTGCAGGTGCTCGCCTGCTCAGTGGCGGTGCTACTATGCTTACTTGTTTTCAATTTTGTGCTCATTTGGCCTGAGTGATTATGTATGAGTGCAATTTACAGAACTGCGTAATGCTAGACACTAGAGATTACATTGCAGGTAAATTATGTTTCAAAAGCTTCTGTGATTGCAGGTGCTTGCCTGTTCACTGGCGGTGCTACTATGCTTACTTGTTTTCAATGTTGTGCTCATTTGGCCTGGGTGATGATTATGTATCAGTGTACTTTACAGAACTGCGTAATGCTAGACATTAGAGACTCAAGTCCAGTCCTTCCTTTGTACTCCTGCCACTAAGAAGAGATAGTGGTGGTGATCATGACGGACTAGGTCTGTCACTTCCTGGCTGCGGAGTGCTGCCTGCCAGTCCTAGTAGAACCTTTTTGTAGTTGGTTTAGTGAGTTACATAACTTTCCAAGTAGAGGGTCCGCGAATCCAGCAATACTAATATTCTAGTAGACCGCATCAGATAGGTCAATAAATTTAGTGCAATTGTTGTCTATTTCCCCGAAATAATTTGTTATTGTTTTTTTTAAATGTTTGATTTGGTTGACAACAATCATCCATGTTTGTGTCTTTCTTTCATGTTCTACATCAGCTTCCCCCAGGGGCAAGAGGAGGAGGTAGCGGCGCCGGCGGAGCAGGAACAACACCAGGAAGGCCAGGATAGGTCAGCCGAGGGCTCCTCTGCTGGCCCCAGTAAGTGTTCCTGTTAATAGTAATAATTATACTTCCCTATCTTTTACAGCACCTATTTTTTCCAAATGTTCCTCATTCTATTTTTTCCTAAATCGTCTTTGATCTTCTTGTAGACTGTTTCTAAATTCTTATACTGCCTCTACTATGACTCCCTGTGGTACTACTAGATTATTATTAGTCTCTCTGTGTAGCTAACTAAGCTTGCACAGTTGGCAAAAGGTGTTAAACAAAACTCCTATTCTATTCAGCAATAGCTCTATGCACTGAGTGCAGTCCTCTGGGTTGTCCATAATGTCTATAGAAGTCTTCTAAATGTTTATGCTTTGACAATTCCCAACAATAAAATGTCAATGGCCACCAAGAATAAGATACTAGTTTACTTTTTGATTGGATAGGAGGACAATCCATACTACTACTGTTGCAGGGACTATTCTGCACAAACAGAACTATGGACAAGAAATAGGGCATTGGTTATAAATTATAATAGGCGCAGTTAGACTTTCCACATACCTCAGTCATAACAGAAGTTGAACCCCCAATCTCCATACTGACTAGCTAGTGTGTCAGAGTCATTATTTAGCTCCCGAATGCAGCGATGATCCCAATGATTATACAACCCAGAACATAAGACTACGGAGTCAGAGTCCCAACCTCTCAGAGCCACGGACTCATGCTTGCAAATTGCAAACCCTTTTGCTCACTCACTCATGACCAAAAACCAGAGTCTATGTACGTTTTAACCCCTTGCATGCTGATGACGGCCCCCATCCGTCATGCACTACGGCGCTCGTGTGCTGATGACGGCTGGGGGCCGTCATAAACCCGCCCACTCGCGATTCTGCCGCACAGGCGCAGAATCGCAGCAGCATGCAAGGGGTTAAAGCTTTATTCAAAGTAAACACATTTATTAAAATCAACTTCAGTTCATATAAGATAAACGGTGAAGGATTCAAAACTGAAAAGTGGCTGATTTCACACATTAATTGTGGGAGAGCCCTCACCTGGTTGGAACTTAAAGTCTTGGTGGGGATGAATCGTTGACCACTCCGTCCAGCATGATATGATGATGATCTTGCTCTTGTTCTTAGAAGGGAAGCTTGTCTGTTATGAGAAAAATGGTGCGTGTTAAAAAGCAAGCATTCATCAGTTGTGCCAAAAAGTGTAGCATCACATGTTATGGATACGCATAAATAAAAAACACCCTTCACTGAAGAAAGGGAAATTAGTAGTTTAGACTAGAGTCACTAGTTATTAAAATTGTTTATGTAGTACTAGTAACTTTTTTTCATTCCTAGACAAAATAGGGAGTGGTGTGTATGGCATCTAAAAATATGAAATGTATTTTCTAGGCGGAACATCGGCACAGCCAGGCACCAGTGCCGGGCCAGCGCGGAGGTGGGCACTCCAGGATGGGATGCGGTACAACAGCCATCAGGAACTGCTGTGGGGGATGCCACGGTAGTGGCGGGCAGTGGTAAGCTATTATATTCCGTTACTTATTGAGATTGCAGAGTGGGCTCTCTGCAGGGGTGTATATGTTGTACAGTACAAGTACACTGTATTGTTAAGAAGACTTACAAATTTAGAACTAAGGGCCATATTATCAAGCCTCGCGATAAAATTATCACCACTTTATCGGCACGAAACTGCCGCTAAAGTGCCGATAATGAGCTTGATAATATGCTCTATGGAATTCCAATCAAAGCTCATGTTAGATGTGAAGGACATCTAACATGAGCTTCGATTGGAATTCCATAGAGCACATTATCAGGCCCATTATCGCCACTTTAGCGGCAGTTTCCTGCCGATAAAGTGGCGATAATTTTATCGCCCAGGCTTGATCATATGGCCCTAAGTTTTTGTCAACCAGGTAGAAGACATTCACCCTTGACTTCTCATTAGCAATAGCATTAGCGGCGGGAGTTGATGAGTAACCAATGGCCTCCTCTAAATTTGACTTCAGCTCAGCTGTGAAAGTTTTATCGAGAAGCCAAGTCAGATCAGAGATGAACTTAATGGATGGGATGAACAAAAATGGAAAGAAGGGACTGCAAGGAAGGACGAGCGAGTTAAAAATAATGACTGGAAAAGAATGATACATGTTTTTGAATGCTGCCCGAAGTGGCTGAGAATAAGATGCATGGCCGGTTGAATGATGAAGCAAGGATGGGTGGAAGGAGAAAGGAAAGAGGACTGCCTGGGTTGGTGAAACAGAAACTGTATGTGTGCGCAATATGTCCTTTGGTTCAAATTCAAATGCAAGTCAAGCATGGATGCATGGCTGGCGTTTCCAAAATAACATTAAAAGGTCTTTTTTCCATGAGAAAAAGTAAGGTTTGTCCAGTTGAGACATTTAGAAGAATGATTGACATTCACTTTGAATGGAAGGATGCCTGGATCATGGTACTCGGGTGCAAGTTGACTGCGCTGGCATTATGCCGGCTTCCACAAGTTTACGTACCAACTTTGCTAAACAAGAGAGAAGAAGAAGACTGGTCTACTGTCTGAGTCTAATGTAGTGAGTCCATATAGTGCTAGTAGAATTCCTGAAACTCCCACTAATGTTAGAGCAGAGGCCGACGAAGTGGGAGGTTAGTTAGATAGATACAGGCCACAAATGTTTTGTACTGTGCTTGCAAGTTGCTAGTGGTACTGTGACACAACTTTCTGCTGAATTATTTTGTGTTAATCTTAAAGAGCATTGGTTACAGTATGTTTTTCTTTCTTCATATAGATGCTCCTTCCAAACTAACACGGAAGTAGCTGGCTAGACGGGCACGGCAACGGAAGCTGGAGGCGATTGTCGCCGAATATCAGCGGCTGGTGGCCCAGGAGGAAGAGGACACGCAGTCTCAGTCGACATCTACAACATCCATGACAGCTGCATCCTCCTCCGCTCACCCTGGGACATCCAGTCAGCGCAAGCCTTCAGCGGTATGGAGCCATGGTACCGCAGCCACCCGCCACCGCCCAGCAGCAAAAAAATCAGCTGCCCCCCACAGCAGGTGCAAGGCTTGTCTGCACCGCTTGACCCTCAGGGTGTCCAACCTTGAGCAGGAGGTGGAGAGGCTAAAAACCCTGCTCAAGGACATCCGCAGGGAGCGTCAGGACTACCTGGCCAAAGGACACCGCCCGCGGCAGTAGAGGAGGAGAGACTGTCCCTTGCCCCTTTTTTAATGACTTTTGGGGGGTGAGAATTGGGCATTGGGGTTTTGGAACTTTTCTTCGGGACATTTCATGGACATTGGTTGGGGTTAGGGAGGGGGTGGGTCGGGTCTTGTGGGATAGTTTATTTTTGTTAGGGTGTAAATAATTATTTATTTTCAACTTAAACATAGCATACGCATTTTTACTGTTTTGTGGGGGAGGCGGGGGGGGGGGGTTAACTCAACTGTATGTTTGTTTTCCTGAAACTTAACTGGCTGGTTGATTCAAATTGTCTAATCGCCCACATTTTTAGAAAAATGCCACTGACCGAGTTAGTGAATTCAATTGTCCTACTACTTTACTAGTACTACCGTCAGTCTCTCCTCTCCTCCTACTCCATTATTCTTCCTCCCCCAAAATGCTTATCTTACCTGTGATTTGTTTTTGAGAATAGGGCTAGGCACAGAGCTGGGTGCATGGCAAATGGTGATTAAGGTTGAATCCTGGACAGATGAAATGTCATCGTTGCGGTGGTGGTAGTAGTGGTACACACTGGCAGTAGCAGCATATGAAAAAGAAGGAAATTAAACATTGAGTGGCCTGAGCGTAGCATTGGAACAGTACGATAGAGATAGTACAGTACAAAGTAAGAACATATCCTCGGATTCCTTCACCAGCCTTGAAATTTATTTTCTGGTGCTTTGACCTTATCCTCCCCAGCAAGTGTGTGGAATTATTGTTGTAATTTAGTCACACCTCAATGAAAACCACACAGGCCGGGGGAAGAGGGTTAGGGTTTGAAAATTGGATGGGAATGTTTTTTTTTTGGGAAGGTTTTGTGGAGAGAGGAAAAAAAACACAGCATGGAGAAACAACAAATGAAGAAAAACCAATCTTTGGATACCAAGATATTCATACATCTTTTAAGGGACATAAAGGAAGTGCATGCATGAAGTTGTTTGCTAAATGGATGGTTCAGTTACTGAAAAGTAGTACTGCCTACAACTTACTAAGTAGTACTAAACTATTAGACAGTACACGGCTGCTGTAATTACGCAATTTCACTCAGAGAGAATGACTTAATAGTACACTACATTAGTTTTAAAAATAGCAAAGAAAGTTATGAAATAGCTGTTGGGATGAATTTGAAGCAGAGAGTCACACTCATAGAAGTTCACAACAATAAGTTATTTAAAAGATAAGGAGAAGTGAAGAGGATACTGTAACTGTATGTTGTTGTCCTGTTCAATTTGGGAAGTTGCATGCATCCAGCCATTCCTCTTCTTCGCGGTACTCCTCCATTCCATCTGACGCTCCGTTGATCAATCTTGGTGACCAGACACACTGTCCACTGCCTGCCTGGCGGATGCGGAATTGCGGATTGATGTTATTCCCATGGCACAAGGTAAAAGCCGGCCTGCAATTGTCGATGGAAAAACAGGAAGGGATATTAAAACCGCACTGAGAAAAAATATAAGGTACGGTGTGTAGTGCAAAAATAACACTTTCAGAGGCGACAGTATTACATACAGGCATCATTTCTAAAGTGCGTACTCTGAGTCTCCTTTTCAAGGATAGTAATTGCAAACAGCAGGCCAGGGCCATGCAGACGGTCAAGGCAGGTACCACTGAGTGAACCACCCTGATGATGTAGCATACCTCTTTGACACAGACAGACAAAGCATATCTAATTTTATGCAGCAAGCCACATAGCCACAATTTTGCATGAACTGCTGTCTGGTCTCTGGCATACACTACACTGGCTCGACCACTCCCATACCACGACTAGACAGACATGTAGGTCTGCTGTGGTTGTTGTTGACTACCTGTTGTTTGCCACTCACGAAACAGCCATATTTCTTCCGTAAACCGACAATGATGATGATCCATCCCAGTGAGTGACTGTGTAAAGAATAAAGATAATATGTGACTTTAATCATCAAGACTCTTCATCATCATGGTATGTTATTGGCAAACTCAATGTTGTCTACACACTGAGCCCAAGGACATTTTCCATACTGAAAAATGCAACGTAGTGGCTGGCCCCTGTAGTAGAAGTACAATTTTTATTAAATGAGTTAACAGAGTACACTTGAGTTACATATAGAGTGTAAAAGATTACATAATAATAACAGAACACAGAGAGGATTCACTTCATGCACAACAAACAAAACACCAATTGCTTTTATCACAGCCAGACAGCCAGTGTTGTCCACCACTGCATGCCATCTCATCATTCATGTTCCAGTTCCAGTTGTCATCATCTTATTTAAGTGAAGGGCCACAGGGCAGCCTCTCGTGTCAATTTCAGAAGGTGCAGTCAGCATAGTGAGTCATTCCAGTCCCACTTCTTTTGAGGGGACTCTTGTACGGACTGAAGCGACAGTTTCTAGATTCTGCGTAATCCGGCCATCTGCCTTGAGGAAAATGGATAGGGGGAGTCTGGATGAGGAGAATAGAGGAGCATGACTGAGTTGTGAACTTCAGGAATGCAGACAGCGGCACCTTCAATATGGAAAATAGGACGAAGACAGTGCTGCTGATGGATTTGTTGTGATTAAAGTTTTGTTGTGCTAAAAGTTGCAAATCAAAGAAAGACACACAGAAATAAACGTCAAAAAGGACGAAAACAAAAAGTACGTTTTTCAAGCCTCATTGTCAGGGAAGTAGAGCTCGTCCTCAAACTCTGTGAATTGAAAATGGAGTAGGTCAGTGTAGAAAAAGGGCCGACTCTACCGAGGGAATTAGGCACGAAACAGATTGGTGGACTGCTGACCCAACCTTCCCCTCTTTGCACCGTTACCAGAACGAGTGGACAACGAGTGCTGACGAGCTTTGGGACGAAAGCCTTGAGGAATTAGAATGCTGTCCCTTTAACATGAACACACCCACGGATGACGCGGCTTCGCACGGATTGGAGAAAACCCAGGAAGAGAAGAGGTCGCGTGTGACATCACCAAGGAGGTCGAGTATTGCAGAGGAGAGCGTGTGTTCGTCGGAGGAGACGAAGGGGAAGCAGGTCGGACGAAGGCGACAAGGAGCGGAAGAAGCGAGACTCCAGCCCAGGAGATTGCTGTACCTGGAGGCCACCGATATCGCGATCCGCCCAGCCACACTCACCGAGGAGGAGTGTGGCTCAGTCAGGTACGGGAACGTATGGCTGGCTGGATGGGGAGGCGGGGAGTGTCTGAGGGGCCGGTTGATTAAGTTGGTCACCGTTTGCGTGCTCTAGAGAAACCGAGAGCGCTACTTCCCCACTCCACACTACCCACATATCACGTACCCTTTTCACTGGTCAAACACTGTGTGTGTTCATTAAAACAGTCAGAATCACTTGTGCACTCGGTGGCCTTTTCTCCACACCCCAGTTCCCATGGTGGCGGTGAACCTTACCCCCAGAGAGTATAGTTCCTGACCTCCGCGTTATTCTTTCTTTCACATGCCCCGAGCTGGAGGGCCGTTGTCAAGAAGAAGTCACCCTAGAGAACAAGAGACCAGAAGACCGTCTAGAACAACAGCAACCACGGACCCTGCCATACTAGCCCGGGAGAGACTTACTTTAAGGAAGAAAAAAACGTTTATAAAAATAAAACCATATATACCTAGGTCCGTTTTCCGTGCCCTTCCTTCTACCCAGCCTCAACTGGAACAGTCAGCTAACATACACAAAATTAGACCTTCCCAGCAGTGCTCCCAGACCCCTAAACCCACTCCCAAAAATCTAGAACACCCCCAAATAGCTCCCCAAAAACATGCAATACAGCTACCTTGCAGGCCGCCAATGTAAGCCAATGGCAAAAATGCACATCAGAAACAGGGCCTAATTCCCCTTTCCCCTCAACCTACGACCAAACTGCCATTTTGACCCAAAATTAGACCTTCCTAGCAGTGCTCCCAGACCCCTAAACCCACTCCCAAAAATCTAGAACACCCCATATAGCCCTCTAAAAACACACAATACTGCTAACCATGCAGGCCGCCTAAGTAAGCCAATGGCAAAAATGCACCTCAGAAACAGTGCCTAATTCCCTCAACCTACGACCAAACTGCTATTTTGACCCAAAACTAGACCTTCCCAGCAGTGCTTCCAGACCCCTAAACCCACTCCCAAAAATCTAGAACACCCCCAAATGGCTTCCCAAAAACATGCAATACAGCTACTTTGCAGGCCGCCAATGTAAGCCAATGGCAAAAATGCACCTCAGAAACAGGGCCTAATACCCCTTTCCCCTCAACCTACGACCAAACTGCTATTTTGACCCAAAATTAGACCTTCCCAGCAGTGCTCTCAGACCCCTAAACCCACTCCCACAAATCTAGAACACCCCCAAATAGCTTCCCAAAAACATGCAATACAGCTACCTTGCAGGGGGCCAATGTAAGCCAATAGCAAAAATGCACCTCAGAAACAGGTCCTAATTCCCCTTTCCCCTCAACCTACGACCAAACTGCTATTTTGACCCAAAATTAGACCTTCCCAGCAGTGCTCCCAGACCCCTAAACCCACTCCCAAAAATCTAGAACACCCCCAAATAGCCCCCAAAAACACACAATACTGCTACCATGCAGGCCGCCAATGTAAGCCAATGGCAAAAATGCACCTCAGAAACAGGGCCTAATTCCCCTTTCCCCTCAACCTACGACTAAACTGGTATTTAACCCAAAATTAGACCTTCCCAGCAGTACTCCCAGACCCCTAAACCCACTCCCAAAAATCTAGAACACCTCACATTACCCTCCCAAAAACGTGCATTACCGCGACCTCGCACAGGCCTTAAAATTGAGCCAAAACGCACTCTGAAACTAGGCCCAAAACACCCCTTTTCCACCATGGATTTTCTTCAAACCACTTGCAATCAAAACTAGACATTCCCAACTCTCATCCCAGCTGAGCAAATCCACCAAGAACCACCTACAACACACTCCAATCGCACCCTGAATCACGCAATAAACGAAAATTAACATGGGCGTCTAAGGCAGCGGTTTCCCTTCCTCGACTTTGCCTAAACATACCCTTCCCATCAATCGATTCCTCCCAAATTTCCTGCACAACCACCAATTCCCCCACCCTCCCACTCACAAAAGCCCCGTTCCCCTAGCTCAAGTGGAACACCCCAAACACACTTTCTCCTTGCGCTCCAAAACCGCCCTTTGGATAACATGGCAAATCGCGCCTTGAAAAAAATTGCTGTTTTCAGCACTTCCACTTCTTCGATCCTCTTGAAACTTACCTGGACACTTGTTCCAGCGATTCCCAAGAATCTCAGCAACGCAGAACAAAATCGATCCACTGGAAGGTGTACGACTTTTCACCCAAACACACGCGCCCGCAAAACACCAAAAAAGGCAACAATTCTGCCAATTCTATACCAAGAAAGGCCAAACCCCCCTAAAACCTTGCCAACATCATTATGAACGTGCCTGCATCAGGCCCTGAGCCCTAGACTCCGGGAACCCTGCCAAAGTCAACCCAAAAACCCTAGTAAACCGCACTGAACCCCCAAATCAGCCCTAAACCCTAAAAATAATTAGCACACAGCAGGCCAGGGCCATGCAGACGGTCAAGGCAGGCACCACTGAGTGAAGCAACTTGATGTAGCATACCTAGGCTCTTTGACACAGACAGACAAAGCATATCTAATTGTATGCAGCAAGCCACGTAGCCCCAATTTTACTTGAACTGCTGCCTGGACTCTGCCTGGCATAACAACACTACACTGGCTCGTCCACTCCATACCACGACTAGACAGACATGTAGTTCTGCTGTAGTAGTCGTTGTTGACTGGTTTACCTGTTTGCCACTCACGAATTGGCCATAGTTCTTCCGTAAACCGACTATGATGATCCATCCATCCCAGTGAGTGACTGTAAAGAAAAAAGATATATTATTTAACTTTGATCATCAACACTCATCATCAATCATCATGGTATATTGGCAAACAGTGAGTCCAAGGACATTTTGCATATTGGAAAATGCAACGTAGTGGCCCCTGCAGTTGAAGTAAAATTTGAATTAAACAAGGTAAAAAAAAACAGAGTAGACTTGAGTTACATTTAGTGTGTGAAAGATTAAATAATACCAGAAGACATATGATTAATTTCATGCACAACAAACAAACAGCAATTGCTTCCATCAGAGCCAGACAGCCATTGCTGTCCACTGCATGCCGTCTTATCATTATTCATTACCTGTTCCACTTTTTGTCCGCATCTTGTTCTGAAAGTGAAGGCCCACAGGGCAGCCTCTCCTGTCAATTTCAGAAGTAACTGTCAGCAATCAGCATGTAGTCAGTAATTGCAGTCCCACTTGAGGGGACTCGTCTACGAAGACAAAATTTCTTGATTCTGCGTAATCCAGCCATCTGCCTTGAGGGAAATGGATAGGGGGAGTCTGGAGGAGGATAGAGGAGCATGACTGAGTTGTGAACCTCAGGAATGCAGACTGCGGCACCTTCAAATCAATAAGGAAATAAGATGAAGACAGTGCTGCTGATAGACTTGTTGTGATTAGGTGATTCGAGTTTTGTTGTGGTAAAAGTTGCAAAACAAAGAAAGACACACAGGAATAAAAGTGAATAAGGATGAAAAAAAAAGGAAGTCATTCTCAGGCCTCGGTGTCAGGGAAGTAGAGCTCGTCCTCAAACTCTGTGAATTGAGACGGGAGTAGGTCAGCTAACAGAGAAGAACTTCCGTCACCTAAGTCGGTATCCTCTTCTTCCTGCGTGGATTCACGTATTTTGGAATCTGGTGGTATGAAGTGCTGATTCATCTTGATCATTTTTAACCTCTCCACATTTTTGGGCGAGAGGCGGGACCTTTTTGAAGTGACAATGGCACCAGCAGCACTGAAAACTCGTTCAGAAGACACGCTTGCGAGTGGGCAAGACAAATAATGTATAGCCAGCCTGATGAGCAGTGGCCAGTAAGGCCTCTTCCCATACCAATACACCAATGGGTCATGATCAATGTAGACCTCTGTTGGGTCATCCAGATAGGCCTGCACCATCCACTCAAGGGCCCCCCTGGGTGGTGCTCCACTTTGCGTACCATGTGTTTCCTTTGCATCAATACTGGAGCGAGCAAACCCTTGCCGAGTTATCCAGTCCGCTTCCGACAATATTATGGCCGGGCCTGGTGCAGGTGATGATGACGAGGATACTGTTGCTGCTGTCGGTAACGGTTGTGAGGGAAAGTGACTGCCTTCGGCAACAGAAGTTGACCTTGATGCCAAATGGACTGCTGCTTCAGTAGTACTTGTGGTGTTTGCTTCAATTTCCTGCCGCTCTTTTCCAAACCGAGTGGCTGACACAGCTAGCCAATGTTTGTACTTTGAAACATCTTCTTCATCAAAAGGAATGAATACTTTGCTGGTCAGTGCCTTTTTGTACCGTGGATCCAGAATAGTGGCACAAATGTAATGTTCTGAAAGTATTTTTTTAAGCCTTTCATTGACAAATAAGAGGAAAACAGAAGGAGCCAGGCCCTTAAGGACAGGTGGGAAGGCTGGACCTTATCTTAATCAAAAATACCAAAAATTGCCTAACCACCTACATTTACATCCACATTTAAGGAAAGCTGAAAACGCTAGCTGTCGAATTCAACCAGGTACTTTTATTTATACCAATAATTTTTTTGATTCATCAAAATTTGTCAAAAACAGTACATGAAGACACACAAAGACACTCATCTACATTACATATTTACACTATAATTGTCATAATTTTCTCTACACAAATGTATTCTAAACAAAAAAAACTGTCAGAAACTCATATAGGGACAAATCTAAAACAAACAGAACAATTTATACATGTGCAAAACAGGAAAATAAATTCTCTACAAATGTGATAGATGAATAAAGCATCAAGAAAAAGTTAGAAAAAAGAAGAAAAGAGTAAGAAAGGAATACAGTCAATTTATGAATCGTATTGCCACCAGCAATTGCTGGTATAAAGGACTGAATCACAATTAATCCTTTCTAACTAGCCGACGCATTTCGAATCCAGGAAGCGATTTCCTGGAGTCTCATCAGGGTGCAGTAAATCTGTCTGTTGGGAAAAGGGGCAAGGGGAGGGATTTTTTAGTATTTTAGAACTATGGACTCGCCTCCCGATTGTGTGACACTCAGAAACAAGTGTAAACCTACCAGGTTAAAGAAGAAGGACATTTATGGGACAGAGCACGCAGAGTCTAGCTATGCAGAATTGGACATCTCATTGTGTAATCAAGTAGAGCGGGGGACCACCTGAAAAATAATCGAGAGGTAAGAAAATACCCTCGTTTATCTGTAAACACCGTGTTGAAAAATAATTAGTAAACGGTATACCTTCAGCCGGTTAAATGAAGGAAGCTGGCGGCTGCCACTGTTTTAGCGTGGTTGCCTGACAGGTTTCAACAAGAGCATAGGGACGTGAGCGCTAAAGAAAGGGAAGGAGAGAGACGAGAAAGACATTTAAGTGTGTTTCCTTGGATAAATCCACCCTTTAACGGCGAATTTTGCCTGGAGACATACCTTGGAATTGCGCCTGTGATAAATTCATGCTTCGTGTTTTCTATTTTTCAAGTGTATGATTCCAATTGAACCGAGGGTCGTGGAGGCTTCCGCTGTGGGAATAGCGGAACAGAATTATTCAAAGAATTCTAGTTGCCAAGCATGTATCTTTTAAGAACAACAGAGTGCATGAGTGTGGCGTACCTGTGTCCGCCCTAGTCCTTGCCTACGGCGTTCTGCAATGAATCCAAGATGGAACCCGGATGTGTTTTCCTAGTTATGTCCCTCGCCTTGGTAGCTATGCTTTGTGGGATATGTAGTTCATTGTATGCCCGAATCGGAAAATGGATTCCGAAAATTCCAGAAAGGAGTTTACACGGGTGTAATAGAGGTGGCGCCCCCTGAGTTGGTGGTGGAGGAATAAATCAAGGATGAATGAGACGAGCAGAGCAGCTGAGGCCGTTACATGACGCCAAAGCAATATGGCATTACAGTCTTGAAATCTCAGATAAACTATTGAGACCTTTCTGCACACTATTAAACTTAAGAATAAGATATGCTTCTTTTTTAAGAAGCATTCTGTCCACGTCCGCGTTGCGGTGTGAAGATCGAAAGGTGTGTAACACCGTCCACTTCTGATCATTTTCATCATGTTTGGCTGTCAAGAAATGTTCAACCATTGGGGCAGTCATGATTTTATTTTTTATCCGTGACCTGTGTTGGCAAATGCGGGTGTTAACTTGTTGCCTTGTTTTGCCGATATAGATTTTATCGCAGGGACATTGGACCAGGTAAACCACATTTTTGGTCTTGCAATTAGAAAATTCAGTATGTTTCCATCTAGTCTCTCCATGTTGGAACTCGCAACCTTCGATCGTATTTGGACACACCACACAGGTACCACACTTGTGGTGTCCTGTGATTGGTTTAAGATTCCATTGGGTCAATAAATCGTTTTTCTTTTTGGGTAAGGATACATCAGCCCTCATGATTTGTTGGCCTATATTTTGATTTTTCTTATATGCGAACAAAGGATGTGGAAAAGAGCATTCAAGGTTATCTAACAGATGCCAATTGTTCAACACGGCTTTTCTTAGTTTGTGAGTATCAGGTCCAAAAGTTGTGACGCAGACTAATCTTTCAAGTACAGGTTTGGGTCGAACTTGAAGGAGGGTTTCTCGGGGAGTGAAACGCGCTCTTTTAAGAGAGTGCTTCAGTAATTTCTTCGAATACCCTCTTTCTTTCATTTCCTGACAAAATTTCTGTGCATGGGACGAAAAATCTTCCAAGTCAGAGCAGTTTCTCCTAATACGTAGTAACTGCCCATAGGGAAGGTTAGATTTCAAGTTTCGAGGGTGTGCACTCTTGTGATGCAGGATGGTGTTTCTATCCGTATCTTTTTTGTAAAGGGAGGATTTAAGTTCCCCTTCGATGCATGTTATTTCCACATCGAGGAAAGTCATCTTTTTATTGCTATGTGCAATTGAGAACTTGATGTCTCCATGTCTATTGTTCAGCCATTCGTGGAAAGCCACCAGATGAGTCTGGCTCCCCTGCCACAGGAGCCAGACATCATCTATGTATCGGTACCACTGTACGACATGCTGTTTAAAAGGGTTGTTGGTGTCAACAAATCTTTCCTCGTATTGTGCCATATATAATACGGCCATTTCTGAGTCACTGGTCTAAGGAACAAGTCCAACTTTGTTCCAAATCAAAACATTCCGAAAGAAGACCTTGCGTTTGAGCAAGTCCTGCTGTCATCTATTGACAAACTAGAAAAGGGCTGGCATTTTGTGCAACAAAATATGGGCCAAAGACAACTTGCAGCCATTAAAACATTGAAAGAAGACACCTCTATAGTCATTAAGCAGGCCGATAAAGGCGGGGCTGTAGTAGTTTGGGCCCGTGACAAATATCTAGCTGAAGACAACAAACAAGTCAACAACCAAATCTGGTACAGGCGCCTATCTGAAGACCCTGTTAATGATATCCAACGACTCATTTCTGAGACATTAGAAAAGGGTCTCGAAGAAGGCTTTCTGGGAAAAAAAGAACATGAATACCTGTCTAAAAAATGCCCCAGTACCCCAGTATTGTATCTCTTGCCTAAAATTCACAAGAGCCTCCAAGACCCCCCAGGACGCCCAATTGTTTCAGGATGCGACTCTTGCCTTGAACCACTTTCCCAATATGTTGATTTCTTTTTAAAACCTTTCTTGAGTCAAGTTAAATCTTACTTGAGAGATACAACGGACTTTCTACTTAAGGTGGAAGGTACCCAATTTGATGCAGATACCCAATTAATGGTAACGATGGATGTTACCTCCCTCTACACGCAGATCCCACAGGAAGAAGCGTTAGAGGTGATGGAGATTTACCTAGAGATGAGAGAAAGACCGCATCGTGTTCCTACCTCCTTCATTCTCAAGCTGGCTGAGATTGCTCTAAGGAAGAATTATTTCTCATTTAATGGGGAATTCTATATGCAGGTCAAGGGCACCGCGATGGGGGGCCCTTATGCCCCAGAAATGGCCGTATTATATATGGCACAATACGAGGAAAGATTTGTTGACACCAACAACCCTTTTAAACAGCATGTCGTACAGTGGTACCGATACATAGATGATGTCTGGCTCCTGTGGCAGGGGAGCCAGACTCATCTGGTGGCGTTCCACGTATGGCTGAACAATAGACATGGAGATATCAAGTTCTCAATTGCACATAGCAATAAAAAGATGACTTTTCTCGATGTGGAAATAACATTCATCGAAGGGGAACTTAAATCCTCCCTTTACAAAAAAGATATGGATAGAAACACCATCCTGCATCACAAGAGTGCACACCCTCGAAACTTGAAATCTAACCTTCCCTATGGGCAGTTACTACGTATTAGGAGAAACTGCTCTGACTTGGAAGATTTTTCGTCCCATGCACAGAAATTTTGTCAGGAAATGAAAGAAAGAGGGTATCCGAAGAAATTACTGAAGCACTCTCTTAAAAGAGCGAGTTTCACTCCCCGAGAAACCCTCCTTCAAGTTCGACCCAAACCTGTACTTGAAAGATTAGTCTGCGTCACTACTTTTGGACCTGATACTCACAAACTAAGAAAAGCCGTGTTGAACAATTGGCATCTGTTAGATAACCTTGAATGCTCTTTTCCACGTCCTTTGTTCGCATATAAGAAAAATCAAAATATAGGCCAACAAATCATGAGGGCTGATGTATCCTTACCCAAAAAGAAAAACGATTTATTGACCCAATGGAATCTCAAACCAATCACAGGACACCACAAGAGTGGTACCTGTGTGGTGTGTCCAAATACGATTGAAGGTTGCGAGTTCCAACATGGAGAGACTACATGGAAACATACTGAATTTTCTAATTGCAAGACCAAAAATGTGGTTTACCTGGTCCAATGTCCCTGCGATAAAATCTATATAGGCAAAACAAGGCAACAAGTTAACACCCGCGTTTGCCAACACAGGTCACGGATAAAAAATAAAATCATGACTGCCCCAATGGTTGAACATTTCTTGACAGCCAAACATGATGAAAATGATCTGAAGTGGACGGTGTTACACACCTTTCGATCTTCACACCGCAACCCGGACGTGGACAGAATGCTTCTTAAAAAAGACGCATATCTTATTCTTAAGTTTAATAGTGTGCAGAAAGGTCTCAATAGTTTATCTGAGATTTCAAGACTGTAATGCCATATTGCTTTGGCGTCATGTAACGGCCTCAGCTGCTCTGCTCGTCTCATTCATCCTTGATTTATACCTCCACCACCAACTCAGGGGGCGCCACCTCTATTACACCCGTGTAAACTCCTTTCCGGTATTTTCGGAATCCATTTTCCGATTCGGGCATACAATGAACTACATATCCCACAAAGCATAGCTACCAAGGCGAGGGACATAACTAGGAAAACACATCCGGGTTCCATCTTGGATTCATTGCAGAAAGCCGTAGGCAAGGACTAGGGTGGACACAGGTACGCCACACTCATGCACTCTGTTTTTCTTAAAAGATACATGCTTGGCAAATAGAATTCTTTGAATAATTCTGTTCCGCTATTCCCACAGCGGAAGCCTCCACGACCCTGGGGTTCAATTGGAATCATACACTTGAAAAATAGAAAACACGAAGCATGAATTTATCACAGGCGCAATTCCAAGGTATGTCTCCAGGCAAAATTCGCCGTTAAAGGGTGGATTTATCCAAGGAAACACACTTAAATGTCTTTCTCATCTCTCTCCTTCCCTTTCTTTAGCGCTCACGTCACTACGCTCTTGTTGAAACCCGTCAGGCAACCACGCTAAAACGGTGGCAGCCGCCAGCTTCCTTCATTTAACCGGCTGAAGGTATACCGTTTACTAATTATTTTTCAACACTATGTTTACAGATAAATGAGGGTATTTTCTTACCACTCGATTATTTTTCAGGTGGTCCCCCGCTCTCCTTGATTACACAATGAGATGTCCAATTCTGCACAGCTAGACTCTGCGTGCTCTGTCCCATGAATTTGCTTCTTCTTTAACCTGGTAGGTTTACACTTCTTTCTGAGTGTCACACAATGGGGAGGCGAGTCCATAGTTCTAAAATACAAAAAAATCCCTCCCCTTTCCCCTTTTCCCAACAGACAGATTTACTTCGCCCTGATGAGACTCCAGGAAATCGCTACCTGGATTCGAAACGCGTCGGCTAGTTAGAAAGGATTAATTGTGATTCAGTCCTTTATACCAGCAATCGCTGGTGGCAATACGATTCATAAATTGACTGTATTCCTTTCTTACTCTTTTCTTCTTTTTACTAACTTTTTCTTGATGCTTTATTCATCTATCACATTTGTAGAGAATTTATTGTCCTGTTTTGCACATGTATAAATTGTTCTGTTTGTTTTAGATTTGTCCCTATATCAGTTTCTGACAGTTTTTTTGTTTAGAATACATTTCTGTAGAGAAAATTATGACAATTATAGTGTAAATATGTAATGTAGATGAGTGTCTTTGTGTGTCTTTATGTACTGTTTTTGACAAATTTTGATGAATCAAAAAAATTATTGGTATCAATAAAAGTACCTGGTTGAATTCGACAGTTAGCGTTATCAGCTTTCCTTAAATGTGGATGTAAATGTAGGTGGTGAGGCAATTTTTGGTATTTTTGATTAAGATAAGGTCCAGCCTTCCCACCTGTCCTTAAGGGCCTGGGTCCTTCTGTTTTCCTCATTCCAGTGCGGGTTTTCACCTGCGAAAGTTCAAGGCCACCTGTGTCGGCTTTTTTCTTATTTAACTGAGCAACTTCTTGGGAAATTCTCAATTTCCCCACAATATGGCAGACAAAGACACGCTATCTTTTAGCGAAAACCATATTCAAAATCTAATAGACTCCTCTCCCTTTGGTAATGTGACACTCAGCACCACCGCCAAACAGCAGAACGAATCAGACAGACTAATAAGATTACAGAAAAAGCATGTACGTACAAAGTTGCATGGGCATTTTCTCCTGAGGCACCTCAAGGGAGGTACCATCCCTTGGGGCCTACAGGTTAAAAATGTCCCTGTAATATTCATTGAAGACGCAGAATACAAAAAGGGTTTCAGCTTCATAAATACAAAATGTAGCCGGGACCTTATGGTTCATACCATAGAAACCGCCCAGAGATTGTGTGCACAAGAAGAAAAAGAAATTGAGGAATTGATCGAGACGATTAAGAGCAGTCCGGTTGTGGCGGACGCCAAGGCACTATTGGAAAAAATAGATAAAGAAATCAGGACTTTCAAAGATAACACCATTAATGACAAAACCTTTAAATACGATAGGGACGTCAAGTCATTCAAAATTGAGCAGGTGTATCCTTTTTTGAAAGAGGATTACTACACCCAACAAGACTCTCGTAGAGTACTATCTACATACCAAGGCCGGTCGAGAAACCGTTTTACAACTTTCTCGGAGACTTCGTCATCTGATTCGTCTGGATCAGAGAATCAAAATCCCCCAAACAAACAGGTGGCTTTTTTAGAACAGGGCCAACAGCAAAAATCCCATTACAAACCACCATGGGAGATGCGAACCAGGAACTGCTCCTACAAGTCGTAGGTGGTAGAAGTTCTGTGGTTAATTTGTCTGACAGACCTTTAACAACAGATGAACATTCTGTATTACATTTGGGACTTAAATTTGTGCCATGTAAAAAGACGGACTACACGAGACTCAAGCTAGAAGCAATCGAGTTTTGTCGTAAAATTCATCTAAAAACCTTTTTTTGGAACCATCCACCGTTATCCAACACAGAAGTCACTGGTCTAAGGAACAAGTCCAACTTTGTTCGAAATCAAAACATTCCGAAAGAAGTCCTTACGTTTGAGCAAGTCCTGCTGTCATCTATTGACAAACTAGAAAAGGGCAGGCATTTTGTGCAACAAAATATGGGCCAAAGACAACTCGCAGCCATTAAAACATTGAAAGAAGACACCGCTATAGTCATTAAGCAGGCCGATAAAAGCGGGACTGTAGTAGTTTGGGCCCGTGACAAATATCTAGCTGAAGGCAACAAACAAGTCAACAACCAAATCTGGTACAGGCGCCTATCTGAAGACCCTGTTAATGATATCCAACGACTCATTTCTGAGACATTAGAAAAGGGTCTCGAAGAAGGCTTTCTGGGAAAAAAAGAACATGAATACCTGTCTAAAAAATGCCCCAGAACCCCAGTATTGTATCTCTTGCCTAAAATTCACAAGAGCCTCCAAGACCCCCCAGGACGCCCAATTGTTTCCAGATGCGACTCTTGCCTTGAACCACTTTCCCAATATGTTGATTTCTTTTTAAAACCTTTCTTGAGTCAAGTTAAATCTTACTTGAGAGATACAACGGACTTTCTACTTAAGGTGGGAGGTACCCAATTTGATACAGATACCCAATTAATGGTAACGGTGGCTGTTACCTCCCTCTACACGCAGATCCCACAGGAAGAAGCGTTAGAGGTGATGGAGATTTACCTAGAGATGAGAGGAAGACCGCATCGTGTTCCTACCTCCTTCATTCTCAAGCTGGCTGAGATTGCTCTAAGGAAGAATTATTTCTCATTTAATGGGGAATTCTATATGCAGGTCAAGGGCACCGCGATGGGGTGCCCTTATGCCCCAGAAATGGCCGTATTATATATGGCACAATACGAGGAAAGATTTGTTGACACCAACAACCCTTTTAAACAGCATGTCGTACAGTGGTACCGATACATAGATGATGTCTGCTCCTGTGGCAGGGGAGCCAGACTCATCTGGTGGCGTTCCACGAATGGCTGAACAATAGACATGCAGACATCAAGTTCTCAATTGCACATAGCAATAAAAAGATGACTTTCCTCGATGTGGAAATAACATGCATCGAAGGGGAACTTAAATCCTCCCTTTACAAAAAAGATACGGATAGAAACACCATGCTGCATCACAAGAGTGCACACCCTCGAAACTTGAAATCTAACCTTCCCTATGGGCAGTTACTACGTATTAGGAGAAACTGCTCTGACTTGGAAGATTTTTCGTCCCATGCACAGAAATGTTGTCAGGAAATGTAAGAAAGAGGGTATCCGAAGAAATTACTGAAGCACTCTCTTAAAAGAGCGTGTTTCACTCCCCGAGAAACCCTCCTTCAAGTTCGACCCAAACCTGTACTTGAAAGATTAGGCTGCGTCACTACTTTTGGACCTGATACTCACAAACTAAGAAAAGCCGTGTTGAACAATTGGCATCTGTTAGATAACCTTGAATGCTCTTTTCCACGTCCTTTGTTCGCATATAAGAAAAATCAAAATATAGGCCAACAAATCATGAGGGCTGATGTATCCTAACCCAAAAAGAAAAACGATTTATTGACCCTATGGAATCTCAAACCAATCAATGGACACCACAAGTGTGGTACCTGTGTGGTGTGTCCAAATACGATCGAAGGTTGCGAGTTCCAACATGGAGAGACTAGATGGAAACATACTGAATTTTCTAATTGCAAGACCAAAAATGTGGTTTACCTGGTCCAATGTACCTGCGATAAAATCTATATCGGCAAAACAAGGCAACAAGTTAACACCCGCATTTGCCAACACAGCTCACGGATAAAAAATAAAATCATGACTGCCCCAATGGTTGAACATTTCTTGACAGCCAAACATGATGAAAATGATCTGAAGTGGACGGTGTTACACACCTTTCGATATTCACACCGCAACGCTGACGTGGACAGAATGCTTCTTAAAAAAGAAGTATATCTTATTCTTAAGTTTAATAGTGTGCAGAAAGGTCTCAATAGTTTATCTGAGATTTCAAGACTGTAATGCCATATTGCTTTGGCGTCATGTAACGGCCTCAGCTGCTCTGCTTGTCTCATTCATCCTTGATTTATTCCTCCACCACCAACTCAGGGGGCGCCACCTCTATTACACCCGTGTAAACTCCTTTCCGGAATTTTCGGAATCCATTTTCCGATTCGGGCATACAATGAACTAAATATCCCACAAAGCATAGCTACCAAGGCGAGGTACATAACTAGGAAAACACATCCTGGTTCCATCTTGGATTCATTGCAGAACGCCGTAGGCAAGGACTAGGGCGGACACAGGTACGCCACACTCATGCACTCTGTTTTTCTTAAAAGATACATGCTTGGCAACTAGAATTCTTTGAATAATTCTGTTCCGCTATTCCCACAGCGGAAGCCTCCACGACCCTGGGTTCAATTGGAATCATACACTTGAAAAATAGAAAACACGAAGCATGAATTTATCACAGGCGCAATTCCAAGGTATGTCTCCAGGCAAAATTCGCCGTTAAAGGGTGGATTTATCCAAGGAAACACACTTAAATGTCTTTCTCATCTCTCTCCTTCCCTTTCTTTAGCGCTCACGTCCCTACGCTCTTGTTGAAACCCGTCAGGCAACCACGCTAAAACGGTGGCAGCCGCCAGCTTCCTTCATTTAACCGGCTGAAGGTATACCGTTTACTAATTATTTTTCAAAACTATGTTTACAGATAAACGAGGGTATTTTCTTACCACTCGATTATTTTTCAGGTGGTCCCCCGCTCTCCTTGATTACACAATGAGATGTCCAGTTCTGCACAGCTAGACTCTGCATGCTCTGTCCCATGAATTTGCTTCTTCTTTAACCTGGTAGGTTTACACTTCTTTCTGAGTGTCACACAATGGGGAGGCGAGTCCATAGTTCTAAAATACAAAAAAATCCCTCCCCTTTCCCCTTTTCCCAACAGACAGATTTACTGCGCCCTGATGAGACTCCAGGAAATCGCTACCTGGATTCGAAACGCGTCGGCTAGTTAGAAAGGATTAATTGTGATTCAGTCCTTTATACAGCAATTCCTGGTGGCAATACGATTCATAAATTGACTGTATTCCTTTCTTACTCTTTTCTTCTTTTTTCTAACTTTTTCTTGATGCTTTATTCATCTATCACATTTGTAGAGAATTCATTGTCCTGTTTTGCACATGTATAAATTGTTCTGTTTGTTATAGATTTGTCCCTATATCGGTTTCTGACATTTTTTTTTGTTTAGAATACATTTGTGTAGAGAAAATTATGACAATTATAGTGTAAATATGTAATGTAGATGAGTGTCTTTGTGTGTCTTCATGTACTGTTTTTGACAAATTTTGATGAATCAAAAAAATTATTGGTATCAATAAAAGTACCTGGTTGAATTCGACAGTTAGCGTTTTCAGCTTTCCTTAAATGTGGATGTAAATGTCGGTGGTGAGGCAATTTTTGGTATTTTTGATTAAGATAAGGTCCAGCCTTCCCCCCTGTCCTTAAGGGCCTGGCTCCTTCTGTTTTCCTCATTCCAGTGCGGGTTTTCACCCGCGAGAGTTCAAGGACATCCTGTGTCGTCTTTTTTCTTATTTAACTGAGCAACTTCTTGGGAAATTCTCAATTTCCCCACAATATGGCAGACAAAGACACGCTATCTTTTAGCGAAAACCATATTCAAAATCTAATAGACTCCTCTCCCTTTGGTAATGTGACATTCAGCACCACCGCCAAACAGCAGAACGAATGAGACAGACTAATAAGATTACAGAAAAAGCATGTACGTACAAAGTTGCATGGGCATTTTCTCCTGAGGCACCTCAAGGGAGGTACCATCCCTTGGGGCCTACATGTTAAAAATGTCCCTGTAATATTCATTGAAGACACAGAATACAAAAAGGGTTTCAGCTTCATAAATATAAAATGTAGCCGGGACCTTATGGTTCATACCATAGAAACCGCCCAGAGATTGTGTGCACAAGAAGAAAGAGAAATTGAGGAATTGATCGAGACGATTAAGAGCAGTCCGGTTGTGGCGGACGCCAAGGCACTATTGGAAAAAATAGTTAAAGAAATCAGGACTTTCAAAGATAACACCATTAATGACAAAACCTTTAAATACGATAGGGACGTCAAGTCATTCAAAATTGAGCAGGTGTATCCTTTTTTGAAAGAGGATTACTACACCCAAGAAGACTCTCGTAGAGCACTATCTACATACCAAGGCCGGTCGAGAAACCGTTTTACAACTTTCTCGGAGACTTCGTCATCTGATTCGTCTGGATAAGAGAATCAAAATCCCCCAAAGAAACAGGTGGCTTTTTTAGAACAGGGCCAACAGCAAAAATCCCGTTACAAACCACCATGGGAGATGCGAACCAGGAACCGCTCCTACAAGTCGTAGGTGGTAGAAGTTCTGTGGTTAATTTGTCTGACAGACCTTTAACAACAGATGAACATTCTGTATTACATTTGGGACTTAAATTTGGGCCATGTAAAAAGACTGACTACACGAGACTCAAGCTAGAAGCAATCGAGTTTTGTCGTAAAATTCATCTAAAAACCTTTTTTTGGAACCATCCACCGTTATCCAACACAGAAGTCACTGGTCTAGGAACAAGTCCAGCTTTGTTCCAAATCAAAACATTCCGAAAGAAGTCCTTGCGTTTGAGAAAGTCCTGCTGTCATCTATTGACAAACTAGAAAAGGGCAGGCATTTTGTGCAACAAAATATGGGCCAAAGACAACTTGCAGCCATTAAAACATTGAAAGAAGACACCTCTATAGTCATTAAGCAGGCCGATAAAGGCGGGACTGTAGTAGTTTGGGCCCGTGACAAATATCTAGCTGAAGGCCACAAACAAGTCAACAACCAAATCTGGTACAGGCGCCTATCTGAAGACCCTGGTAATGATATCCAACGACTCATTTCTGAGACATTAGAAAAGGGTCTCGAAGAAGGCTTTCTGGGAAAAAAATAACATGAATACCTGTCTAAAAAATGCCCCAGAACCCCAGTATTGTATCTCTTGCCTAAAATTCACAAGAGCCTCCAAGACCCCCCAGGATGCCCAATTGTTTCAGGATGCGACTCTTGCCTTGAACCACTTTCCCAATATGTTGATTTCTTTTTAAAACCTTTCTTGAGTCAAGTTAAATCTTACTTGAGAGATACAACGGACTTTCTACTTAAGGTGGGAGGTACCCAATTTGATACAGATACCCAATTAATGGTAACGGTGGCTGTTACCTCCCTCTACACGCAGATCCCACAGGAAGAAGCGTTAGAGGTGATGGAGATTTACCTAGAGATGAGAGAAAGACCGCATCGTGTTCCTACCTCCTTCATTCTCAAGCTGGCTGAGATTGCTCTAAGGAAGAATTATTTCTCATTTAATGGGGAATTCTATATGCAGGTCAAGGGCACCGCGATGGGGTGCCCTTATGCCCCAGAAATGGCCGTATTATATATGGCACAATACGAGGAAAGATGTGTTGACACCAACAACCCTTTTAAACAGCATGTCGTACAGTGGTACCGATACATAGATGATGTCTGCTCCTGTGGCAGGGGAGCCAGACTCATCTGGTGGCGTTCCACGAATGGCTGAACAATAGACATGGAGACATCAAGTTCTCAATTGCACATAGCAATAAAAAGATGACTTTTCTCGATGTGGAAATAACATGCATCGAAGGGGAACTTAAATCCTCCCTTTACAAAAAAGATACGGATAGAAACACCATGCTGCATCACAAGAGTGCACACCCTCGAAACTTGAAATCTAACCTTCCCTATGGGCAGTTACTACGTATTAGGAGAAACTTCTCTGACTTGGAAGATTTTTCGTCCCATGCACAGAAATGTTGTCAGGAAATGAAAGAAAGAGGGTATCCGAAGAAATTACTGAAGCACTCTTTTAAAAGAGCGCGTTTCACTCCCCGAGAAACCCTCCTTCAAGTTCGACCCAAACCTGTACTTGAAAGATTAGGCTGCGTCACTACTTTTGGACCTGATACTCACAAACTAAGAAAAGCCGTGTTGAACAATTGGCATCTGTTAGATAACCTTGAATGCTCTTTTCCACGTCCTTTGTTCGCATATAAGAAAAATCAAAATATAGGCCAACAAATCATGAGGGCTGATGTATCCTTACCCAAAAAGAAAAACGATTTATTGACCCAATGGAATCTCAAACCAATCACAGGACACCACATGTGTGGTACCTGTGTGGTGTGTCCAAATACGATCGAAGGTTGCGAGTTCCAACATGGAGAGACTAGATGGAAACATACTGAATTTTCTAATTGCAAGACCAAAAATGTGGTTTACCTTGTCCAATGTCCCTGCGATAAAATCTATATCGGCAAAACAAGGCAACAAGTTAACACCCGCATTTGCCAACACAGCTCACGGATAAAAAATAAAATCATGACTGCCCCAATGGTTGAACATTTCTTGACAGCCAAACATGATGAAAATGATCTGAAGTGGACGGTGTTACACACCTTTCGATCTTCACACCGCAACGCGGACGTGGACAGAATGCTTCTTAAAAAAGAAGCATATCTTATTCTTAAGTTTAATAGTGTGCAGAAAGGTCTCAATAGTTTATCTGAGATTTCAAGACTGTAATGCCATATTGTTCCATGTTAATGTACTTTATCTGTCAATCCCTGGCCCCCCCCAATTTAATTTTGTAAGTTGGGTCAACATTCTTTAACTGACACATTAGGTTGTTTTTCCATCTTTTGCCAGTCCTTTCATATGCACTGACCTTGTAACCCATTGCCCCACTCCGAAAGGCCCGATACTGTAAGGAAATGAAAAGGACAAATAATTGAATTAATTTTCCAGTTTTACGATTAACGTGATTATAGAGGGTACCAATTGGCTGCTAAACTAAGACTATTGACATTGTGTGTTTCTTTGTATAATGTGTCACATTTCAAATATGTAATTATATTTTTCTTGTGTGGCCTTTTTTACCTTTTAGAAATTTACGTGGCAACTCCAGAAGGAGGCGCTGGTCGCCGAAACGCGCGTAGAGAATCATTGTGCCACTTATTCGCCATTTGACAATTATTATGTTATTTATCTGCCATTTTTTAATTTTTCATTTGCATAGAGTTTTGTAAAGTTATTTCTATATGTAAATACATTACGTATGCTTTTTTAACTGTGTTATCTCATGATTAATTTTCATGTGATTTGAAAACTGTATTATGTTATTGATTTGTGTATTTTTAACTCAACAATAAAACACTCAATTTTATAGTAAGTTGTAGCCAATTGTCCTTCTACATTAAGTTCTGTTCAAAGTATTGGTTGCTAGGTTGTTTTTTGTCAAATGCAATTCCAAGGTATGTCTCCAGGCAAAATTCGCCGTTAAAGGGTGGATTTATCCAAGGAAACACACTTAAATGTCTTTCTCGTCTCTCTCCTTCCCTTTCTTTAGCGGTCACGTCCCTACACTCTTGTTGAAACCCGTCAGGCAACCACGCTAAAACGGTGGCAGCTGCCAGCTTCCTTCATTTAACCGGCTGAAGGTATACCGTTTACTAATTATTTTTCAACACTGTGTTTACAGATAAACGAGGGTATTTTCTTACCACTCGATTATTTTTCAGGTGGTCCCCCGCTCTCCTTGATTACACAATGAGATGTCCAATTCTGCACAGCTAGACTCTGCGTGCTCTGTCCCATGAATTTGCTTCTTCTTTAACCTGGTAGGTTTACACTTCTTTCTGAGTGTCACACAATGGGGATGTGAGTCCATAGTTATAAAATACAAAAAAATCCCTCCCCTTTCCCCTTTTCCCAACAGACGGATTTACTGCGCCCTGATGAGACTCCAGGAAATCGCTACCTGGATTCGAAACGCGTCGGCTAGTTAGAAAGGATTAATTGTGATTCAGTCCTTTATACCAGCAAATGCTGGTGGCAATACGATTCATAAATTGACTGTATTCCTTTCTTACTCTTTTCTTCTTTTTTCTAACTTTTTCTTGATGCTTTATTCATCTATCACATTTGTAGAGAATTTATTGTCCTGTTTTGCACATGTATAAATTGTTCTGTTTGTTGTAGATTTGTCCCTATATCAGTTTCTGACTGTTTTTTTTTGTTTAGAATACATTTGTGTAGAGAAAATTATGACAATTATAGTGTAAATATGAAATGTAGATGAGTGTCTTTGTGTGTCTTCATGTACTGTTTTTGACAAATTTTGATGAATCAAAAAAATTATTGGTATAAATAAAAGTACCTGGTTGAATTCGACAGTTAGCGTTTTCAGCTTTCCTTAAATATGGATGTAAATGTAGGTGGTAAAGCAATTTTGGGTATTTTTCATTGACAAGTAGGCACCTTAATAAGCTCTCCGCCAACCGATATGCGTCTTGTTTGTGAACATCAGCTTGGAACGTTGAAGACACCGCCTTCAGTTGTTGCTCTAGCATGAACAACAATGGGATAGCTTTGCCCAAACTACAATCCTCCCTGGTGACTTCACGGGTGTAGACCTCAAAAGGACGAAGCATGTCTGTCAGGCTTTGAACAAGGTCCCATTCCTCCGGCTCTAGCCTCATGTCTTTCATAGGAGCAGACTGTATGCTAATGCTTTTGACCTAGTCATTGATTACCTTGTACTGCTCAAACAGACGTTCAAGCATGTAGATGGTTGAGTTCCAACGTGTTGCCACCTCCTGGATGAGTCCTTTGACTGGCACTCCACGGCTACGTTGAATGATCCTCATCTCCTTCCGGGCCTTAAAAGAATGGCTGAAATGTGTGCAGATTCTTCGGCAGGTGGTCAGTAACTTGCTGACCGTGTTTTCTCTTTTCAAGCAATCTTGCACAACAATGTTAATGTAGTGCACCAAACACGGCACTCTGTAGTAGCCACCATCATGCATGGCCTTAACTATATTACTGCCATTATCTGTGGAAACATAACCAATCATGCTACTTCTTGGCACCAGCCATTTAGAGACCTTACTCTTAAATCATCCAAAATGTTTAATGCAGTATGAGATTTCTCCATGGCAAACATGGCTACTGTTGCATGTTTCCGACTCGCTTGAAAAATTGTGGCAGGGTCAACACCTGTAGACATCTTTTCTCTAACCCCTGAAAAGAGATCCAGTGTGCAGTGATGCACATGCAATCCACGGCTTGGCAACTGGTCGACATGTCTGTTGTCAGGTGGATAGTGTGAACAGCACTCTTCTGCAAAGCTGACCCAATCACTTCCAGCTCATCTTCATGTAGTGCTGGAACCGCAACTCTGGCAAAATAGGACCGGCTATGAACCTTCTATTTAGGGCAGACTGTTGCCACAAATTCTAGAAAACCCACCCCTTCCACGAAAGAAAAAGGGAGAAGGTCCAGCACTAGCATTTTAGCCAGCTTTGTGTTACACAGACGTGCCATTGGGTGGTTGCGTTCAAATGGCGCCTCCGACCAAAACATTCTTTTAATGGTGGTCTGGACCGTTTTCATATGTGATGATGAGGATCCAGACTTCTTCAACCCAGTTAGGCTCATTGATGTACTTTTTCGCATTGGTGTCTCTCCCAGACTCTTAGTGTGCCTCATTCATGTTGCTGGGGTAGAGGGTGTGGGCACTACCACTGCAGTGCTGCTTCCAGGGGTACTGGGCGTACCAGGAAAAATATGTCTGTCGCTTCTTCACTTCCCCCTGAACGATCAGCCCCTCGTCTTCATCAGATGCAATATGAATGGATACATTTGGATTTCTTGTACGTGTAGTTTCCCGGATCTTCCTCATGTGCGCATCCCAAATGAGAGTGTGTTTTTTTTGGAGATGACCTCTCTGGCCTCCAGTACCACAGTTGGTACCAAGCTTTCCGGACTAACTACAGCTTTACAAATCGAACAAACAACCATGTTTTCCTCCTTTTTGCTAACACTAAAAAAGTCTCAAACTGGGGACTGGAGATGTCTGCTGGTGGTGGAAGTGCTACTTTCAATGCCAGATGAAGTGGAGGATGGGCGTGGCTGAATTTGACTCTGTTGTGCACTTACAGCACCACTACTTGAGGTAATGGAGGTCGAGCTGGATGGAGGTCCCTGCCGGCCCTTCTGACGAGAAAATATGGAAGCTGTAGGTCGTGTTGGTGTAGTAGTTACCTGCATTGGTGGTGGTATCAGTGCTGCGCCGCCTACATCACGCTCAGCAGCAATTCGGGATAGGGTAAAAAAGTCTGTCTGCTGCATGCCCTCTGGGCCTGGAGTGACGACTGTGATGACTGGGTCGTCGTCAGACTGTTCATCAGCAGCAGAATACAACACTTCTTGTTCGTCGTCATCACCCATAAGTGGAAGCCTTGCGGGAACCTTCCTTTTAGGCTTAGCTACCTTTGTCGGCTCATGGCGTGCCTCACTCCCAGACTGCATTGGTGGGTATACCGCTATCGAACGTGTGGCTTGCCCACTTCCAGCATTTTTGGTACGCCAGCAGTGGGCCTTTATAAAATAAGGAAACAAGATTGTTGTATTTAACCTAAAACCCTGGAACCCTCTACTCCATTTAATGCAAATGCAAAGGAGATGACCTCCATATACTATGCACATGAATATGATAAATGATGAAGATATATGCACTTTATTTGTTAATAGGGACATTTAAGCAGCCTCACAAGAATGGTAGGCGGGCTCACGAAATGTAGACACATTTGAAACATACATGTCGCTGATTTCATATGACAACTGTGTTTTTGAGAATATGGACCTGGTTCTCCTATAGTCACAGCGAGTGCTTAGACACCGAGCTACTCCAGAAGCTCCATGATGCCTTACGATTACCTTTGGCCTGAAAAAGCTCTCAGCACATGAATGCATTGCATTACCTTTTCAGACTGTGTAGAAGGAGTTTAGCCTTCGTGAGCGCAGTAAATGGGCCAACTTGTTTTTAAACAACCAGAAAGCGAGTACTGCTAATATTTGTGTCTTTGTGTTGTTTTGTCTTTCTACATGTGTGTTGTTGATTGATGATCCCAATCGTATGGGCCAAGATTGCATTTAAGAAAAATTCACGTCAGGAGTAGTACGTTAGGCCCATTTCCCTCGACAGCTGGTATGAGTGAAGAAAGCTGCTAGAGGGTAAATACCGTGAATGCGGCAACTCACATATGGTTTGGAAAGGTGGCATACTGGGTTTTTAATGTGTGTATTATTGTGCTTTCCTCTACTTGACAGTCGACACAGAACGAAGTGTCCAACAGTGGTGCGGTGACAAGGTGTGTAGCCCTGACGAATTTGCCGAAACTTTTGAGGCAGAGAAACATGTTGGCGATAGGTAATGGTATGTGATGTTAGCTACCAGCCTTTTTAATTCAACAGACCACGCCTGATAATCAGGAATAAAAGTTTGCGAATAGGTGTGCCTGTTGATTTTAATCACATTGTTCTGTCACTAGCAGAGCTATAGGTTCTACTTTTGCGCACTTTTCACTTCTTTGGTTTTTTGTTTGGACACATTCTCGTTTTTATTTTTCAAACTGAATGACGACCAGTGATGAGAAAAGGGGCCCAGTCTGGTGAGTACCTGCCAGTTACCCCGAGGGTGGTGTTCCCGTGAGGTGTCATTCATTTCGCCACACATCTTTTTGGTAAATATATTTTTTGCAGAAATTTATTTTGCACAATTCCAACTTTATTTGGTGGATGCACTGTGTAGATTGAGTTTTCAGACATCCTGTGGTGTTCTGTGTAACTGTCAAGAGATGTTGGGCAATATACCACTCCTTTTTTTTAAAAATCGTTAAGGTATTGGACGTTTTGCAGTAATACCCCTGAAAAAAACGATAGTAGATAGGGGAGTGCAACAGTGATCACTGACATGAGACTGATCTGGTGCAAGGCATACTGACATTATTTACGCCCATAAGACAGGGTTTTGTGGTTATTGATGTTTTTTGAGTGGAGGGCAACCCTGTTCTTTCTTTTCCCTCTGAGCTCCTCTTTGTGATAGACTGTTTGTACGGCGGCTCAGCTGTGAGAGCTTTTTCATACTCAGGGAAGAATTAAGATTAGCTTCCCTTGTTTTAAACAATCACCGCAGGTGTACCCAGGTTCCTGCCCCTTTCTTTTTCTTCCTTGACAAATCTATGTTATCTCCTGTGTGTCGTGTTGTTTGTGAACACAAAAATCATTGCATACATTTTTCTGACGAGTAGTGTACATACCCACTACAGGAACTATAAATGGATAAAAACTGTTTAGCTTTTACTGACGAACAGATAGCGGCAATTCTAGCGGGCCCTTTGTTATTCCCTGGGGCTCCCCTACGAGGTACTACAACAGTAAAGGAGGAATGGGAACAATTGAGTACACTTAAAAAGAAATAGGTCAGAATTGCTCTACATGGAGCATTAATGACTGAGTATTACACGGATGGAGCAACACCAGCAAGTCTCCTAGTGAGGATCGAGCCATGTATATTCCTTGAGGATAGTACATTTAGGCTTGATTGGAGCTTCATTGCCAACAAGTGTACGAGAGATTGGCTTATACTCATCATTAGTACTGCCAAGAGGTTAAGCGAAGAACTTCTTAAAGAGATCCTTGACCTCGAAGAAACTATAAGGCAGGACACGACCCTGGTGGATACCAAAGAGCACCTTCAAAAGATCCAAGAAGACCTAGCTGATTATAAAAATTATATGGTTAACCAAAAATTAAAAGGACTGACCCGCAATTTAGAAAGGTACACACATAAATGCGCATTTCCCTATGTGAAAGACAAATGCTATCAAACGGTCCCAGAAAAACAGAATTTAGGGGGACGCTAAAGGGGGAGGGGCGCAAGACAATACACTAGACGCACCCCCAACCACTGGACTTTTGACAACACTTCCAGTGAGGAAGAAGAAGATATCCCTCAGGGTAACCGGGTCAGATTCAATCAGCAAGACCGCAGTAACGAAGACTTTGGAGTTCTTCTGAGGTCTTTTTTAGGTCAGGGCGAGAGGAACAACCCCAGAGGGGGTGGCCAAGCAGGAAGGGGTGGAAGTCGAGGCAATACACCCCCGCAATGGCAAGTTTATTCCCCCAAAGTGACCCGCAGTTGGGGTCGGATGCAGAACTAAGTCAAAGTATTGTGGTTAATCTATCGGAGCACGTACTTACGAGGATTGAGGAGAGAGTCCATAATAAAGGGCTGGGCTTCGTCCCCACTCCCGTACATGATTCTTTTAAATGCAGGATAGAGTTCCATGAAACCATGAGAAAAATCAAATTGAAAAAATTATTTGGTAACATCAAGCAAGACGATACGAGATCCTTCGGGACTGACCTTAGAAGACATCTACATTCTGCCCCCCGGCCACTGCGGTGGGACGTGAAGTAGCGTTTTTTGAATCACTAGTCCTGCAAGACATAGAAAAAAATTGAAAACAATCAAGACACTTTGAGGTATAAGAACATGACCAAAGATGACTGGGAGGCCATCAGGAGTCTCCAGGGCAACTGCTCCTTGACTATAAAGTCAGCGATAAGGGTGGGGCGGTGGTCGTCCTCAACTCTAAAGACTATGATGCTGAAGTCATGTGCCTTTTGGGGGTGCGTGCTAACTATTAACCCATCAACCGTGACCCAGTAGAGGAATTACTTAAGATCATACGTGAGATGGTGGGCCAAGCTAGGGAAAAGAAGTGGATTTCAGCGAAGGAGGCAGAGTTCCTGGTGAATGACAACCCCTGGACTCCGTCCTTCCATATACTCCCTAAAATACACAAGCCTGCCCGCCCTCCGCCAGGCCTCCCTATAGTTTCGGGCATTCAGTCCGTTTTGGAGCCCCTCTCACAGTACGTGGATTTATTTCTGCGAGAGTCAGTTGTGAATCAAAAGTCATTCATCAAGGATACCACCGAAGTACTCAATATTCTAGAAAATATGCAGTTTGATCCCAGCAAGGAGTTCCTTGTAATCATCGACATCGAGTCGCTATACACCTGTATCCCCCAGGACGCTACGCTGGTGGCAGCAGCTCGCGCCCTGGGGGACCAAGAATGGTTTTATGACACAACTCAATCTTTTGTGTTACAGTGCGTCGAACTTGACCTCACAAGGAACTATTTTAGCTACAAAGATCAGCTATATCTCCAGATCTCTGGTACTTCTATGGGGGGCACTATGGCCCCCAGCCTGGCCTGTATTTACGTTGGGCAATCCATCTAGTAACCCCTTCCAGAGCCATCTCAGGCTCTGGAGGAGGTATATCGACAACGTGCTCTGTATCTGGTCGGGAACTGAGGAGGATTTGGTTTCCTTCCTTCAGTGGCTCAATGTCCAGGATCCAAGTTTAAAATTCACTTGGTCCTGTAATCAGTACAGGGCAGTGTATTTGGACTTGGTCATTGAGTTCAAAGATGATCCCATCAACACTTGTGTTCATCAAAAGCTTACTGACAGGAACTCTTTGCTTCAGTATGATTCATTGGGGTGCAAAAGGGTGTGGTGATGGACGGATCATCTGAACCAATCAAACACTCACACCCAGTCAACAGATCTGGGTTTAATCCATCACCGTTCTTTAGCCCACTCTGCCACCCCAGTTCAGACATGGCCATATGCAAATCAGTCTGACCCTGTGTCCTCATGGGAACAGTCCAGCCCGAACTGCCAAGCCATGCCTTCCCTGGACCGGAAACAAGCTTCCGAGTACCGGTTTCTGGCATTTCAGACGTTTTCAGCCCGGCTTGCTTGAATCCAGTGGCAAAGTGAGCAAGGGACTCACATCTGAGCATACCCTGCCAACTTATGGCGAACAAAGTGGTACAAAAGGGGGTGGTGATGGACGGAGCATCTGAACCAGTCAACCACTCACACCCAGTCAACAGATCTGGGTTTAATCCATCACTGTTCTTTAGCCCACTCTGCCACCCCAGTTCAGACATGGCCATATGCAAATCAGTGTGACCCTGTGCCTCATGGGAACAGTCCAGCCCGAACTGCCAAGCCATGCCTTCCCTGGCCCGGAAACAAGCTTCCGAGGACCGGTTTCTGGCATTTCAGCCGTCTTCAGCCCGGCTTGCTTGAATCCAATGGCAAAGTGAGCAAGGGACTCACGTCTGAGCATACCCTGCCAACTTATGGTGAAAAAAAGTGGTACAAAAGGGGGTGGTGATGGACGGAGCATCCGAACCAATCAACCACTCACACCCAGTCAACAGATCTGGGTTTAATCCATCACCGTTCTTTAGCCCACTCTGCCACCCCAGTTCAGACATGGCCATAAGCAAATCAGTCTGACCCTGTGCCTCATGGGAACAGTCCAGCCTGAACTGCCAAACCATGCCTTCCCCGGACCGGAAACAAGCTTCCGAGGGCCGGTTTCTGGCATTTCAGCAGTCTTCAGCCCGGCTTGCTTGAATCCAGTGGCAAAGTGAGCAAGGGACTCACATCTGAGCATACCCTGCTAACTTATGGCGAACAAAGTGGTACAAAAGGGGGTGATGATGGACGGAGCATCTGGACCAATCAACCACTCACACCCAGTCAACAAATCTGGTTTTAATCCATCACCGTTCTTTAGCCCACTCTGCCACCTCAGTTCAGACATGGCCATATGCAAATCAGTCTGACCCTGTGCCTCATGGGAACAGTCCAGCCCGAACTGCCAAGCCATGCCTTCCCTGGACCGGAAACAAGCTTCCGAGGACCGGTTTCTGGCCTTTCAGGCGTCTTCAGCCCGGCTTGCTTGAATCCAGTGGCAAAGTGAGCAAGGCACTCACCTCTGAGCATACCCTGCCAACTTATGGTGAACAAAGTGGTACAAAAGGGGTGGTGATGGACGGAGCAACTGAACCAATCAAACACTCACACCCAGTCAACAGATCTGGGTTTAATCCATCACCGTTCTTTAGCCCACTCTGCCACCCAAGTTCAGACATGGCCATATGCAAATCAGTCTGACCCTGTGCCCCATGGGAACAGTCCAGCCCGAACTACCTAGCCATGCCTTCCCTGGACCGGAAACAAGCTTCCGAGGACAGGTTTCTGGCATTTCAGCTGTCTTCAGCCCGGCTTGCTTGAATCCAGTGGCAAAGTGAGCAAGGGACTCACGTCTGAGCATACCCTGCCAACTTATGGCGAACAAAGTGGTACAAAAGGGGGTGTTGATGGACGGAGCATCTGAACCAATCAAACACTCACACCCAGTCAACAGATCTGGGTTTAATCCATCACCGTTCTTTAGCCCACTCTGCCACCCCAGTTCAGACATGGCCATATGCAAATCATTCAGACCCTGTGCCTCATGGGAGCAGTCCAGCCCGAACTGCCCAGCCATGCCTTCCCTGGACCGGAAACAAGCTTCCGACGACCGGTTTCTGGCATTTCGCCATCTTCAGCCCGGCTTGCTTGAATCCAGTGGCAAAGTGAGCAAGGGACTCACGTCTGAGCATACCCTGACAACTTATGGCGAACAAAGTGGTACAAAAGGGGGTGGTGATGGACGGAGCATCTGAACCAAGCAAACACTCACACCCAGTCAACAGATCTGGGTTTAATTCATCACCGTTCTTTAACCCACTCTACCACCCCAGTTCAGACATGGCCTTATGCAAATCAGTCTGACCCTGTGCCTTAGGGAACAGTCCAGCCCGAACTGCCAAGCCATGCCTTCCCTGGACCGGAAACAAGCTTCCGAGGACTCGTTTCTGGCATTTCAGCCGTATTCAGCCCGGCTTGCTTGAATCCAGTGGCAAAGTGAGCAAGGGACTCACATCGGAGCATAGCCTGCCAACTTATGGCGAACAAAGTGGTACAAAAGGGGGTGGTGATGTACAGAGCATCTGAACCAATTAAATACTCACACCCAGTCAACAGATCTGGGTTTAATCCATCACCGTTCTTTAGCCCACTCTGCCACCCCAGTTCAGACATGGCCATATGCAAATCAGTCGGATCCTGTGCCTCATGGGAACAGTCCAGCCCGAACTGCCAAGCCATGCCTTCCCTGGACCAGAAACAAGCTTCCGAGGACCGGTTTCTGGCATTTCAGTCGTCTTCAGCCCGGCTTGCTTGAATCCAGAGGCAAAGTGAGCAAGGGACTCACGTCTGAGCATACCCTGCCAACTTATGGTGAAAAAAAGTGGTACAAAAGGGGGTGGTGATGGACGGAGCATCTGAACCAATCAACCACTCACACGCAGTCAACAGATCTGGGTTTAATCCATCACCGTTCTTTAGCCCACTCTGCCACCCCAGTTCAGACATGGCCATAAGCAAATCAGTCTGACCCTGTGCCTCATGGGAACAGTCCAGCCCGAACTGCCAAGCCATGCCTTCCCTGGATTGGAAACAAGCTTCCGAGGACTGGTTTCTGGCATTTCAGCCGTCTTCAGCCCGGCTTGCTTGAATCCAGTGGCAAAGTGAGCAAGGGACTCACGTCTGAGCATACCCTGCCAACTTATGGTGAACAAAGTGGTACAAAAGGGGGTGGTGATGGACGGAGCATCTGAACCAAACAACCACTCACACCCAGTCAACAGATCTGGGTTTAATCCATCACCATTCTTTAGCCCACTCTGCCACCCCAGTTCAGACATGGCAATATTCAAATCAGTCTGACCCTGTACCTCATGGGAACAGTTCAGCCCGAACTGCCAAACCATGCCTTCCCCGGACCGGAAACAAGCTTCCGAGGGCCGGTTTCTGGCATTTCAGCAGTCTTCAGCCCGGCTTGCTTGAATCCAGTGGCAAAGTGAGCAAGGGACTCACATCTGAGCATACCCTGCTAACTTATTGCAAACAAAGTGGTACAAAAGGGGGTGATGATGGACGGAGCATCTGAACCAATCAACCACTAACACCCAGTCAACAGATCTGGTTTTAATCCATCACCGTTCTTTAGCCCACTCTGCCACCCCAGTTCAGACATGGCCATATGCAAATCAGTCTGACCCTGTGCCTCATGGGAACAGTCCAGCCCGAACTGCCAAGCCATGCCTTCCCTGGACCGGAAACAAGCTTCCGAGGACCGGTTTCTGGCATTTCAGCCGTCTTCAGCCCGGCTTGCTTGAATCCAGTGGCAAAGTGAGCAAGCACTCACCTCTGAGCATACCCTGCCAACTTATGGTGAACAAAGTGGTACAAAAGGGGTGGTGATGGACGGAGCAACTGAACCAATCAAACACTCACACCCAGTCAACATATCTGGGGTTAATCCATCACCGTTCTTTAGCCCACTCTGCCACCCAAGTTCAGACATGGCCATATGCAAATCAGTCTGTCCCTGTGCCCCATGAGAAAAGTCCAGCCCGAACTACCTAGCCATGCCTTCCCTGGACCGGAAACAAGCTTCCGAGGACAGGTTTCTGGCATTTCAGCTGTCTTCAGCCCGGCTTGCTTGAATCCAGTGGCAAAGTGAGCAAGGGACTCAGGTCTGAGCATACCCTGCCAACTTATGGCGAACAAAGTGGTACAAAAGGGGGTGTTGATGGACGGAGCATCTGAACCAATCAAACACTCACACCCAGTCAACAGATCTGGGTTTAATCCATCACCGTTCTTTAGCCCACTCTGCCACCCCAGTTCAGACATGGCCATATGCAAATCATTCAGACCCTGTGCCTCATGGGAACAGTCCAGCCCAAACTGCCAAGCCATGCCTTCCCTGGACCGGAAACAAGCTTCCGAAGACCGGTTTCTGGCATTTCAGCCGTCTTCAGCCCGGCTTGCTTGAATCCAGTGGCAAAGTGAGCAAGGGACTCACGTCTGAGCATACCCTGCCAACTTATGGTGAAAAAAAGTGGTACAAAAGGGGGTGGTGATGGACGGAGCATCTGAACCAATCAACCACTCACACCCAGTCAACAGATCTGGTTTTAATCCATCACCGTTCTTTACCCCACTCTGCCACCCCAGTTCAGACATGGCCATATGCAAATCAGTCTGACCCTGTGCCTCATGGGAACAGTCCAGCCTGAACTGCCAAGCCATGCCTTCTCTGGACCGGAAACAAGCTTCCGAGGACCGGTTTCTGGCATTTCAGCCGTCTTCAGCCCGGCTTGCTTGAATCCAGTGGCAAAGTGAGCAAGGCACTCACCTCTGAGCATACCCTGCCAAATTATGGTGAACAAAGTGGTACAAAAGGGGTGGTGATGGACGGAGCAACTGAACCAATCAAACACTCACACCCAGTCAACAGATCTGGGTTTAATCCATCACCGTTCTTTAGCCCACTCTGCCACCCAAGTTCAGACATGGCCATATGCAAATCAGTCTGACCCTGTGCCCCATGGGAACAGTCCAGCCCGAACTACCTAGCCATGCCTTCCCTGGACCGGAAACAAGCTTCCGAGGACAGGTTTCTGGCATTTCAGCTGTCTTCAGCCCGGCTTGCTTGAATCCAGTGGCAAAGTGAGCAAGGGACTCACGTCTGAGCATACCCTGCCAACTTATGGCGAACAAAGTGGTACAAAAGGGGGTGTTGATGGACGGAGCATCTGAACCAATCAAACACTCACACCCAGTCAACAGATCTGGGTTTAATCCATCACCGTTCTTTAGCCCACTCTGCCACCCCAGTTCAGACATGGCCATATGCAAATCATTCAGACCCTGTGCCTCATGGGAACAGTCCAGCCCGAACTGCCAAGCCATGCCTTCCCTGGATTGGAAACAAGCTTCCGAGGACTGGTTTCTGGCATTTCAGCCGTCTTCAGCCCGGCTTGCTTGAATCCAGTGGCAAAGTGAGCAAGGGACTCACGTCTGAGCATACCCTGCCAACTTATGGCTAACAAAGTGGTACAAAAGTGGGTGGTGATGGACGGAGCATCTGAACCAAACAACCACTCACACCCAGTCAACAGATCTGGGTTTAATCCATCACCATTCTTTAGCCCACTCTGCCACCCCAGTTCAGACATGGCAATATGCAAATCAGTCTGACCCTGTGCCTCATGGGAACAGTCCAGCCCGAACTGCCAAACCATGCCTTCCCCGGACCGGAAAAAAGCTTCCGAGGGCCGGTTTCTGGCATTTCAGCAGTCTTCAGCCCGGCTTGCTTGAATCCAGTGGCAAAGTGAGCAAGGGACTCACATCTGAGCATACCCTGCTAACTTATGGCGAACAAGTGGTACAAAAGGGGGTGATGATGGACGGAGCATCTGAACCAATCAACCACTCACACCCAGTCAACAGATCTGGTTTTAATCCATCACCGTTCTTTAGCCCACTCTGCCACCCCAGTTCAGACATGGCCATATGCAAATCAGTCTGACCCTGTGCCTCATGGGAACAGTCCAGCCCGAACTGCCAAGCCATGCCTTCCCTGGACCGGAAACAAGCTTCCGAGGACCGGTTTCTGGCATTTCAGCCGTCTTCAGCCCGGCTTGCTTGAATCCAGTGGCAAAGTGAGCAAGGGACTCACGTCTGAGCATACCCTGCCAACTTATGGCGAACAAAGTGGTACAAAAGGGGGTGTTGATGGACGGAGCATCTGAACCAATCAAACACTCACACCCAGTCAACAGATCTGGGTTTAATCCATCACCGTTCTTTAGCCCACTCTGCCACCCCAGTTCAGACATGGCCATATGCAAATCATTCAGACCCTGTGCCTCATGGGAACAGTCCAGCCCGAACTGCCAAGCCATGCCTTCCCTGGACCGGAAACAAGCTTCTGAGGACCGGTTTCTGGCATTTCAGCCGTCTTCAGCCCGGCTTGCTTGAATCCAGTGGCAAAGTGAGCAAGGGACTCACGTCTGAGCATACCCTGCCAACTTATGGCGAACAAAGTGGTACAAAAGGGGGTGTTGATGGACGGAGCATCTGAACCAATCAAACACTCACACCCAGTCAACAGATCTGGGTTTAATCCATCACCGTTCTTTAGCCCACTCTGCCACCCCCGTTCAGACATGGCCATATGCAAATCATTCAGACCCTGTGCCTCATGGGAACAGTCCAGCCCGAACTGCCAAGCCATGCCTTCCCTGGACCGGAAACAAGCTTCTGAGGACCGGTTTCTGGCATTTCAGCCGTCTTCAGCCCGGCTTGCTGGAATCCAGTGGCAAAGTGAGCAAGGGACTCACGTCTGAGCATACCCTACCAAGTTATAGCGAACACAGTGGTACAAAAGGGGGTGGTGATGGACGGAGCATCTGAACCAATCAAACACTCACACCCAGTCAACAGATCTGGGTTTAATCCATCACCGTTCTTTAGCCCACTCTGCCACCCCAGTTCAGACATGGCCATATGCAAATCAGTCTGACCCTGTGCCTCATGGGAACAGTCCAACCCGAACTACCTAGCCATGCCTTCCCTGGACCGGAAACAAGCTTCCGAGGACAGGTTTCTGGCATTTCAGCTGTCTTCAGCCCGGCTTGCTTGAATCCAGTGGCAAAGTGAGCAAGGGACTCACGTCTGAGCATACCCTGCCAACTTATGGCAAACAAAGTGGTACAAAAGGGGGTGGTGATGGACGGAGCATCTGAACCAATCAAACACTCACACCCAATCAACAGATCTGGGTTTAATCCATCACTGTTCTTTAGCCCACTCTGCCACCCCAGTTCAGACATGGCCATATGCAAATCATTCTGTCCCTGTGCCTCATGGGAACAGTCCAGCCCGAACTGCCAAGCTAGGCCTTCCCTGGACCGGAAACAAGCTTCCGAGGACCGGTTTCTGGCATTTCAGCCGTCTTCAGCCCGGCATGCTTGAATCCAGTGGCAAAGTGATCAAGGGACTCACGTCTGAGCATACCCTGCCAACTTATAGCGAACAAAGTGGTACAAAAGGGGGTGGTGATGGACGGAGCATCTGAACCAATCAAACACTCACACCCAGTCAACAGATCTGGGTGTAATCCATCACTGTTCTTTAGCCCACTCTGCCACCCCAGTTCAGACCTGGCCATATGCAAATCAGTCTGACCCTGTGCCTCATGGGAACAGTCCAGCCCGAACTGCCAAGCCATGCCTTCCCTGGACCGGAAACAAGCTTCCGAGGACTGGTTTCTGGAATTTCAGCCGTCTTCAACCCGTCTTGCTTGAATCCAGTGGCAAAGTGAGCAAGGGACTTACGTCTGAGCATACCCTGCCAATTTATACCGAACACAGTGGTACAAAAGGGGGTGGTGATTGACGGAGCATCTGAACCAATCAAACACTCACACCCAGTCAACAGATCTGGGTTTAATCCATCACCGTTCTTTAGCCCACTCTGCCACCCCCGTTCAGACATGGCCATATGCAAATCATTCAGACCCTGTGCCTCATGGGAACAGTCCAGCCCGAACTGCCAAGCCATGCCTTCCCTGGACCGGAAACAAGCTTCTGAGGACCGGTTTCTGGCATTTCAGCCGTCTTCAGCCCGGCTTGCTGGAATCCAGTGGCAAAGTGAGCAAGGGACTCACGTCTGAGCATACCCTACCAAGTTATAGCGAACACAGTGGTACAAAAGGGGGTGGTGATGGACGGAGCATCTGAACCAATCAAACACTCACACCCAGTCAACAGATCTGGGTTTAATCCATCACCGTTCTTTAGCCCACTCTGCCACCCCAGTTCAGACATGGCCATATGCAAATCAGTCTGACCCTGTGCCTCATGGGAACAGTCCAACCCGAACTACCTAGCCATGCCTTCCCTGGACCGGAAACAAGCTTCCGAGGACAGGTTTCTGGCATTTCAGCTGTCTTCAGCCCGGCTTGCTTGAATCCAGTGGCAAAGTGAGCAAGGGACTCACGTCTGAGCATACCCTGCCAACTTATGGCAAACAAAGTGGTACAAAAGGGGGTGGTGATGGACGGAGCATCTGAACCAATCAAACACTCACACCCAATCAACAGATCTGGGTTTAATCCATCACTGTTCTTTAGCCCACTCTGCCACCCCAGTTCAGACATGGCCATATGCAAATCATTCTGTCCCTGTGCCTCATGGGAACAGTCCAGCCCGAACTGCCAAGCTAGGCCTTCCCTGGACCGGAAACAAGCTTCCGAGGACCGGTTTCTGGCATTTCAGCCGTCTTCAGCCCGGCATGCTTGAATCCAGTGGCAAAGTGATCAAGGGACTCACGTCTGAGCATACCCTGCCAACTTATAGCGAACAAAGTGGTACAAAAGGGGGTGGTGATGGACGGAGCATCTGAACTAATCAAACACTCACACCCAGTCAACAGATCTGGGTGTAATCCATCACTGTTCTTTAGCCCACTCTGCCACCCCAGTTCAGACCTGGCCATATGCAAATCAGTCTGACCCTGTGCCTCATGGGAACAGTCCAGCCCGAACTGCCAAGCCATGCCTTCCCTGGACCGGAAACAAGCTTCCGAGGACTGGTTTCTGGAATTTCAGCCGTCTTCAACCCGTCTTGCTTGAATCCAGTGGCAAAGTGAGCAAGGGACTTACGTCTGAGCATACCCTGCCAATTTATACCGAACACAGTGGTACAAAAGGGGGTGGTGATTGACGGAGCATCTGAACCAATCAAACACTCACACCCAGTCAACATATCTGGGTTTAATCCATCACCGTTCTTTAGTCCACTCTGCCACCCCAGTTCAGACATGGCCATATGCAAATCAGTCTGACCCTGTGCCCCATGGGAACAGTCCTGCCCGAACTGCCAAGCCATGCATTCCCTGGACCGGAAACAAGCTTCCGAGGACCAGTTTCTGGCATTTCAGCCGTCTTCATCCCGGCTTGCTTGAATCCAGTGGCAAAGTGAGCAAGGGACTCACGTCTGAGCATACCCTGCCAACTTATAGCGAACAAAGTGGTACAAAAGGGGGTGGTGATGGACTGACCATCTGAACCAATCAAACACTCACACCCAGTCAACATATCTGGGGTTAATCCATCACCGTTCTTTAGCCACTCTGCCACCCGAAGTTCAGACATGGCCATATGCAAATCAGTCTGACCCTGTGCCTCATAGGAGCAGTCCAGCCCGAACTGCCCAGTCATGCCTTCCCTGGACCGGAAACAAGCTTCCGACGACCGGTTTCTGGCATTTCGCCATCTTCAGCCCGGCTTGCTTGAATCCAGTGGCAAAGTGAGCAAGGGACTCACGTCTGAGCATACCCTGACAACTTATGGCGAACAAAGTGGTACAAAAGGGGGTGGTGATGGACGGAGCATCTGAACCAAGCAAACACTCACACCCAGTCAACAGATCTGGGTTTAATTCATCACCGTTCTTTAACCCACTCTACCACCCCAGTTCAGACATGGCCTTATGCAAATCAGTCTGACCCTGTGCCTTAGGGAACAGTCCAGCCCGAACTGCCAAGCCATGCCTTCCCTGGACCGGAAACAAGCTTCAGAGGACAGGTTTCTGGTATTTCAGCCGTCTTCAGCCCGGCTTGCTTGAATCCAGTGGCAAAGTGAGCAAGGGACTCTCATTTGAGCATAGCCTGCCAACTTATGGCGAACAAAGTGGTACAAAAGGGGGTGGTGATGGACGGAGCATCTGAACCAATCAAGTACTCACACCCAGTCCACAGATCTTGGTTTAATCCATCACCGTTCTTTAGCCCACTCTGCCACCCCAGTTCAGACATGGCCATATGCAAATCAGTCGGATCCTGTGCCTCATGGGAACAGTCCAGCCTGAACTGCCAAGCCATGCCTTCCCTGGACCGTAAACAAGCTTCCGAGGACCGGTTTCTGGCATTTCAGTCGTCTTCAGCCCGGCGTGCTTGAATCCAATGGCAAAGTGAGCAAGGGACTCACGTCTGAGCATCCAATGGCAAAGTGAGCAAGGGACTCACGTCTGAGCATACCCTGCCAGCTTATAGCGAACAAAGTGGTACAAAAGGGGGTTGGTGATGGACGGAGCATCTGAACCAATCAAACACTCACACCCAGTCAACAGATCTGGGTTTAATCCATCACCGTTCTTTAGCCCACTCTGCCACCCCAGTTCAGACATTGCCATATGCAAATCAGTCTGACCCTGTACCTCATGGGAACAGTCCAGCCCGAACTGCCAAGCCATGCCTTCCCTGGACCGGAAACAAGCTTCCGAGGATGATTCATATCATCCCGGGCATTGAGGTATAAACTCCCTGTGGGACAGTTCCTCCAGTACAGGAGGAACTGTTCAACGACTAATGCCTTTCTGGACCAGTCACAGGATCTGACCTCTAAGTTGAAGAAGCGCAACTATCCCAACAAAGTGGTTAGACATGCTAAAAAAAAAGAGCCCATAATACATCGCGCAGTGTCCTCCTCGAAAAAAACGTGAGGAGTAGAGAGGATTGCTTCCCGGTGGTTATGACATTTGACCCCTTGGCAACGAAAATTAGACAGTCTATACATAAACATTGGTCGCTTCTGTCAAATAATGAGTTGCGTATGCCACCACCCAGGTTTGCGTTCAAAAGAGCAAGTAATCTTAAGGATAAACTTGTACACACTCGTGAGCACATGGATAGAGCATTGAGTACCACCACCATTCCTAATGGGCACTATCCATGTGGCTCCTGTTCGGTGTGTCCACTTACCAAGAAAAGTACCAGTGTGACGTTGGCATCAGGCAAAGAATGGTTCTTGAATCATTTTAGCAATTGTAATACCACTCATGTGGTGTATCGACTGCTCTGTTAGTGCGGCTTGCAATACATTGGGCTCACTTCGCGAAAAATAAAGGTTAGAGTAGAAGAACACCTGAGCACCATAAGGGCAGGGAAGCTCACGACTAAGTTAGTACAGCACTGCTTCAAGGAAAAACATTGTTTTACTTGGACTGTCCTAGAAAAAGTTAAGAGCACCACTCAGAATATTGAGAATGTGCTGTTATCTAAGGAAGCACGATGGATATATATAGAGAAAAGTGACAAAATTGGGCTCAATGAGATTATAGAGTGGAACAGAATCAAGCTGTAGGCACCTATGATTTAGCCCCATGCTCTTTGGTGTCCGCCAGGGCTCCGGTGGACTGTCCTGCTGAATGGCAGGACTGCACTCATGTAACATACTGCATATGCTTATTGAGTAGTTGCTTCAGCAATCATTGATCACACAGCAACTACACTCTGATCAACCTTTTAGATTGTGATTCTATATTTTGGGTATTTTGGTGCAGTGACAAAACCTTATATAGGAATGTGGTTCTTATTAGGAGGCTGTACTTTTCAAACGAACAAAGTTGTGATCTTTAACCCCCCTTTTTTTAATGTTTTTTTATGTTGAAATACACCACTACAAGATGGCGGCCTATGACGCCGACGTTCGTTTCGTGACCTTTGTCACTGGGCGTCTATATGTCCTGTAATCCTTGTTAACATCATATTCATTAAGGCGATTTTCATTAGGACGCTGCACTGTTAAAACAGATAGAGATTTGAAATGTAACATCTTTTTGTGTCTAAACACGCGTTCATAATGCAAGTATAAGATGGCGGCCATTGACGCAGACGCTTGTCATGTGACCTTCGTCACCAAGCGTCTCCGCGTCCGGTAAGCCTTATTTCTGAAGGGCGGGGTGCGCTCCCGGAACAGAAGGAGACAGCACGCTCCGCGAGCAAACTCACGGTGAGGAGTAGGATATCTGCGTTTTAGGGGGACATACGTTGATCCTTTTGTTGAGGGCATTGTGAGGCGCATGAGGTACTGGGGCAATGTTTCCAGATTCCGTATCACGCTAATAGAGGGGTATTGCAAACATGCAAATGTGATCGATCGATTTAATATACCGCTATCAAACGTGTGGCTTGCCCTCTTCCAGCATTTTTGGTACGCCAGCAGTGGGCCTTTATAAAATAAGGAAACGAGATTGTTGTATTTAACCTAAAACCCTGGAACCCTCTACTCCATTTAATGCAGGGTGCAAAGGAGATGACCTCCATATACTATGCACATGAATATGTTAAATGGTGAAGATATATGCACTTTATTTGTTAATAGGGACATATGAGCAGCCTCACGAACAATGGTAGGCGGGCTCACGAAATGTAGACACATTTGAAACATACATGTCGCTGATTTCATATGACAACTGTGTTTTTGAGAATATGGACCCGTTTGTCCTATAGTCACAGCAAGTGCTTAGACACCGAGCTACTCCAGAAGCTCCATGATGCCTTACGATTACCTTTGGCCGGAAAAAGCTTTTAACACATGAATGCGTTGAATTACCATTTCAGACTGCGTAGAAGGAGTTTAGCCTTCGTGAGCGCAGTAAATGGGCCAACTTGTTTTTAAACAACCAGAAAGCGAGTACTGCTAATATTTGTGTCTTTGTGTTGTTTTGTCTTTCTACATGTGTGTTCTTGATTAATGATCACAATCGTATGGGCCAAGATTGCATTTAAGAAAAATTCACGTCAGGAGTAGTACGTTAGGCCCATTTCCCTCGACAGCTGGTATGAGTGAAGAAAGCTGCTAGAGAGTAAATACCGTGAATGCGGCAACTCACATAAGGTTTGGAAAGGTGGCATACTGGGTTTTTAATGTGTATATTATTGTGTTTTCCTCTACTTGACAGTCGACACAGAACGAAGTGTCCAACAGTGGTGCAGTGACAAGCTGTGTAGCCCTGACGAATTTGCCGAAACTTTTGAGGCAGAGAAACATGTTGGCGATAGCTAATGGTATGGAATGTTAGCTACCAGCCTTTTTAATTCAACAGACCACACCTGATAATCAGGAATAAAAGTTTGCGAATAGGTGTGCCTGTTGATTTTAATCACATTGTTCTGTCACTAGCAGTGCTATAGGTTCTGCTTTTGCACACTTTTCACTTCTTTGGTTTTTTGTTTGGACACATTCTCGTTTTTATTTGTTGAACTGAATGACGACCAGTGATGAGAAAAGGGGCCCAGTCTGGTGAGTACCTGCCAGTTACCCCGAGGGTGGTGTTCCCGTGAGGTGTCATTCATTTCGTCACACATTTTTTTGGTAGATATATTTTTTGCAGCAATTTCTTTTGCACAATTCCAACTTTATTTGGTGGATGCACTGTGTAGATTGAGTTTTCAGACATCCTGTGGTGTTCTGTGTAACTGTGAAGAGATGTTGGCCAATATAACACTCCTTTTGTTAAAAAATCGTTAAGGTATTGGATGTATTGCAGTAATACCCCTGAAAAAAACGATAGTAGATAGGGGAGTGCAACAGTGATCACTGACATGAGACTTATCTGGTGCAAGGCATACTGACATTATTTACACCCATAAGACAGGGTTTTGTGGTTATTGAGGGGTTCCAATCAACATCAAGATCAACAGAAGGAAGGGGGCTTGAAGAAGAACTTGTAGTAGCCCTCCTTGACCTTTTTTCTTGCTGGGGATCTGATAGACAATGGATCATCATCAGGAGGAGTGGCTTCCTCAGATGATACCTCCACTTCAATCTCGATTTCCTGATGTGCCCCTACTTCTGGAGGAACAAGCATTTTGGGCAGTTGTGCCGCTTCATGCGCCTCTAGTTGCGCCTCTCCTTGTGCCTCTCCTTGCGCCTCCATTTGCGCCTCCACTTGCACCTCTCCTTGCGCCTCTCCTTGCTCCTCTCCTTGCGCCTCCACTTGCGCCTCCACTTGCGCCTCCACTTGCGCCTCCACTTGCGCCTCCACTTGTGCATGTACTTGCGCTTGTACTAGTTGCACCTGTGTTTGTCGTTGCGGCTGTGGTTGTTGAACACTTGTCAGATGAGTTACACCCTGCGTTGATTGGATGTTACTTTCTTGCGATGAGCCAACATCACTGATCGATGCTGATTGAACAATTAAAGTGGCTGCCTCTGCAGCACTCATGGCCTTGGACCTAACTTGGCGTGGTGGCACTGAGCCCAATGAAGTGGAGGTGCTGCTACCAGTTTGGTCCCCGGTGGATCCCGCTGCTGCAGGCGTAGTTTTTTCCCCCCCAAAAAAGTGTCTGTAGGCACACCAGTCTCCTTGGTAAGTGGCACCACTTGCTTCTTCTGCTCCTTCTTACTGGCAGTGGCACTGGCAACTTTCTTGGTGGAGGAGCTACGCCACCTTTCTTTGGGCCCATCTTCTTCAGATGTCAGAACAGCAGGCCGCAGTTGCTCGAGTTGCAGAGTTGTCTGTGGCCACACGTGACGTCACGTGACGTTGTGCTGCACAAACCGCAGCAGGACTTATTCCTGGCACTGATGATGAACGATGACTGATTTGTGGTTCTCTTGTGCACCTAAAAGCAAAGGAAGATAGAGGAACATCAGTTAAATAAATGTTGCATATGTCGTGCTTCAATTAATATTTGCAACTAGGCATTTATTTTTACAACACACCCAAAAACGGAAAGACCCAAAATAAAAATTGCAATTCTAATCAAAAATGGATGTTTACATTAATAGAAGAGACACCCCACAGAAAGACTTGGCCCATGCACCACTGAGTACCCCTAGGAATAATGAATGAAAGCAAGGCAAACTGGATGCAGGCCTGAGCACACTGCCTGGCTTCAAAATGGCCTCTCGACCCCCACCACATGGCCACGCCCTGCGTGTACCAGGCCTCACTCAAAATGACCCTCACCGACATGGCCAAGCCCCAACAACACCCCAAAAAGTCGAAAAACACACAAAAATCACCCCAATGCCATCCATGCCCTCAATGATGTTTAAATTCAAGACACCCCACAGAAAGACTTGGCCCATGCACCACTGAGTACCCCTGGACATAATGGATGAAAGGAAGGCAAACTGGGTGCAGGCCTGAGCACACTGCCTGGCTTCAAAATGCCCCCTTGACCCCCACCACATGGCCAGGCGCTGCCTGGACCAGGCCTCACTCAAAATGACCCCCACCCACATGGCCAGGCCCCAGCAACACCCCAAAAAGTCGAGAAACACACAAAAATCACCCCAATCCAATGCCATCCATGCCCTCAATGATGTTTAAATTCAAGACACCCCACAGAAAGACTTGGCCCATGTACCACTGAGTACCCCTGGGCATAATGGATGAAAGCAAGGCAAACTGGGTGCAGGCCTGAGCACACTGCCTGGCTTCAAAATGCCCCCTTGACCCCCACCACATGGCCAAGCCCTGCCTGGACCAGGCCTCAATCAATATTGACCCCCACCCACATGGCCAGGCCCGAACAACACCCCAAAAAGTCGAAAAACACACAAAAATCACCCCAATCCAATGCCATCCATGCCCTCAATGATGTTTAAATTCAATACACCCCTCAGAAAGACTTAGCCCTTGCACCACTGAGTACCCCAGGGCATAATGGATGAAAGCAAGGCAAACTGGGTGCAGGCCTAAGCACAATGCCTGGCTTCAAAATGGCCCCTTGACGCCCACCATATGGCCAGGCCCTGCCCGTACCAAACCTCACTCAAAATGGCCCACACCCACATGGCCAGGCCCCAACAACACCCCAAAATGTCGAAAAACAAACAAAAATCACCCCAATCCCATGCCATCCATGCCCTCAATGATGTTTAAATTCAAGACACTCCACAGAAAGACTTGGCCCATGCACCACTGAATACCCCTGGGCATAATGGATGAAAGCAAGGCAAACTGGGTGCAGGCCTGAGCACACTGCCTGGCTTCAAAATGGCCCCTTGACCCCCACCACATGGCCAGGCCCTCCCTGGACCAGGCCTCAAAATGGCCCCCACCCACATGGCCAGGCCCCAACAAAACCCCAAAAAGTAATAAAAAAAACACCAAAATCACCCCAATCCAATGCCATCCATGCCCTCAATGATGTTTAAATTCAAGACACCCCACAGAAAGACTTGGCCCATACACCACTGAGTACCCCCGGGCATAATGGATGAAAGCAAGGCAAACTGGGTGCAGGCCTGAGCACACTGCCTGGCTTCAAAATGGCCCCTTGACCCCCACAACATGGCCAGGCCCTGCCTGTGTAGTGTAGTTCCTATTTTCCCAATAGGCTCTGCGCATTGGAATAATATCTTCAATAGTATAGACGTAGGACAGAGGTTAACTAGGTCTTCTACTGACGATATTAGACTTAAGTTTTGTGTGCCAGCTAGCTCAGAGTTCACTAGAAATTTTCTCGAATAGGCAAGGAGGGGTTTAACCTCCCTGGATAGACAAGAAGGGATTTAGTGTCTGACAACCATAGAACATGACAACTTTGCTCTCCCTAATCAAGAGTATATCTCTAGAGTCGTGTGAAAACAAAAGACAGCTATTTTACTCAGTCAATACGTGCATACTTAGTTTCACCAGATTGTAGAGAAAAGAAGAGACGGGCGTGTTCAATAAAAGGTGTTATTTATTGATCAGTCTCTTTTCTCATACAAGAGAAATGAATCGCTACAATTGCAATACTTATGGTTAAGTAAAGTGCATACAGTAAAAGCAGGATTATAAAATAATACTGTAAAAGCATTGATATGGTTTCTTAGCCATATGATACTTTAAAATGGATTAAAGATATACATACATATATACATTGACTAATCGTACTCAACTGGTGCTTCTAACTACGCCTACCCCGGTGTACCTGACCTAAGCCTAATACGTGGGAGGGAGTAAGTAAGTAGCAGTTTAAGTTAAGTTTGTTTTGCCAAGAATCTGACTCAAGAATTCTCTGTAAGGGGTTAGTCAGTTCAGTACCTGGGATTTAGAAGGCTGGAGGGCTGGTATCTCTTTCTCAGGACTCGGTATCCCAGTTACCCGCGAGGGCAAGCTGGAAACGCCAGAGGCTGGATTTCTCGGCAGGAGAAAAGACAGCGTCTCTCTCAGCGCGTCAAAAGGGAGGGGCAGCGTCCGTGGGCTTCCTGCATCAGCTGGGCTCTCCGGCAAGTAGTCACTGCTCCAAGCTCATCACCACCGTGTCTTTGCTTAGGGCAGCGTCGGTATATTTATACCTGAAAGGTGCCGAGTTTGTTGTAAGGATGGACATAAGACGTCAGTAAGGATGTCATTAAGAACTGGTCGTTCTTACATTCTTTACAGGAGTTCTCGAACGAAATCAAAACAATAGCTTCAGGGGATTTCCCAGGTCTGCTGGTGGGTTGGTTTTGTTTAGAGAACTCGGTGTGCTTTCTAGGGGGCTGGAGAATAGTGCTTGCTTAATGTGACAGCATGCGCTATGACTTAATCTGAAAACGGGTTTCTGTGCCGTTGTATGGATATTAGTGAATTATTAACTGGACAAGGGTCAGAAACAGGAGTATCGATACAGGTCCCTAGATAAACATACTACACCCACTCCACGCATTTATGTACATATTTACTAACCTAAGCAATAGTAAACATAACTAATAGTGCATGTGTATACTGAACCACCCCAAAATACATGTTTTTTTTTTTTTTGCATTTTGAAAAAATGGCATTGCGAAATACACGAAAATGAGTATAGGTCCTGTATGCATTCAAGCAGTGTAATCATTCAAAAAAGGATGCACATTTTATATCAGCATGAATGATTTGCGAAATTACACATGAAATGGCTCTTAATACAGAAGAAAAAGTGCGAGACCACTTCATCACATATAAATACAATCACTTGTAAATAAGCTAGAGGTTGAGGTAATGTAATGTCTCCAGAGTTCCAAAAAATAGAAGCTCTGTTCTCTAAGAATAGTTTTACTTTAAGCAGAAGATAAGTGCCAAGAAAAGGTAAATATTTTGGATTTGGAAAAAAGTTTTCGTTTTCAGGGGAAGAAGGAAAAAAGTTCTCAGTAGCTTTGTTTTTAGAGCTGAAGGCCAAATTTAGTGTTCAAGGGAACGCTGTGTGCACGTTTGCTTAAAGTCACTCTCTCTGTTCTGGTGAAAACATAATTTCAGACAGACTCTCAAAAAAACAGTCTACTGCCTCAGGTGAAAGTTCGACTAGGTTGGAAAATGTCGCTACCATGCAGTCATGCGCATGATCGCTTTCAGTGATGTTTCGATCAGCATTGCTTACAGAAGGTCGTACCTGGTTGATGCTGCTCTCATCTTGTACTTCACTACCCTTCAATCGTAGTGGTGAAGTCTCCACGAATGCCGTCATCAGGATAGGTAGCCGCTGGGGACAGCACAATGCATGAGTCTTTACTGGACCCAACAAAGTATCTGCATCCAATGGTACATCTGATTGTAGTGTAAGACAGGTTTCCAACACGCATTCTTCGCCGCATAGCATGCATCTCAATACAGGTAAGACACAATCCTGCCATATGGGTCTGAACGAAAGAAACCAGGTCATATTCAGATCTCTTAGCCGGGCTAATCCAAGGACTTTAGTTATGCGGTCCCGGTAGCGTATAGCTAGGATCGTTTCTTCCATTGTTGCTGGAGTCTTGTCTGTGACATGGCTTGCCATAACGAAGCAGGAGTAGCAAAAATAGGATGCCTGCTACGAGTCCCAACAGGAGTGGAAGTCCGCCAAAGATGGAATGGACGAAATTAGGAAAAATACCCAGGACTGCTTTGAATGGTGTTAACAGTCCTGAAAAAACGGTCTTAAATACACTCGCGATACCATTTGTATCAGAAATATTTAAGATTTCGTTTAGCATTTCTGCGAAGTGTAGGGGGCAGTTTGTTGATAACAATGCATGTATCTCTCCCGTTGTCCTTGCAACTTGGAGATCATACGTTTCTTTTGAAGACGTCAAGTGAACTGGCGTCTGTAGGAGCACAGTCTTCATTCTGCTTAAAGTATCAATTCGAATAGAAGAGATTTTCAAACTGGGCCAAATTTTTCCCTCCCTGTCTGGAGCGTCATTCAGAAAAAATACTCTCTCACAACAAGTGACCATGGAGCTCACGCTTATGAGATAAGGTTTTCCTGGCAGTAAGCCACAACATCTGTGATCTACAATTAGAATGTAACTCCCGTTAGAAAGTCTTCTAAAGAATGGTTCTATTTGTGTTGCAGGTGTGCCGAGCTGGTGACATGAAAGGTTATTTGAAGTCCCTTCACAGGCCCCATGCAAACTTATACCCTGACACAGAAGTATACCACTTAGTGATTTTTCACAATTATTACCACTAAGAAATACACTCTGTCCTTTATTACTGTAACATGTGTGTGTATAAGGTAAGTTCCATGTTGACTTAATGTATCCTTTACCCAACCCTTCATACTGGCCTGCCTGTATATATTTTTGGCAGTATCGAAACTGGAAAGTCGTTATCGGAATAGTTATTATCCCGTGTATTATCCATTCAATGACAGGTCGTTCTGACATTGTCAATGGTAATCTCTCAAGTTTTTCAATGCTCAGAATTGTATACTCTGCACCCTTTTGTGCCAAGCTGATTTGTGTATCAGTAAGGTTAAAGATACTGAATAATGACGTTGTGTTGATTAAACGCCAAGGCACGTAGCCTGAACGCAGATTTTGTAACGTCCAGCCAAGCTGTACAATAGAATGCAGTTGTGACTGACCGTGTTGCAACATCAGTAAGTCTTGCTCTATTATATCGATTGCAGATGATACAATACTGTCCAGTGAATATATTCTGGAAGACAGAGTCATTAACCCATTGTCTACAACAGAAAGTGATTTTTCCAAATTAACACGGTCAATTTCCCGTATTTTTTCTGCTGTCTCAATTTGAGCTTCTTTCCAAGCTTCTTTGTAAGCTGCATATATAGAGGCCGCTATGAAACGTTTTTGACGCTGTTTGCGTGGTCCCATAATGAAATCACGCAAGTCAGCACCCTCTTTAAGTAAAGTCAAGTGTTGCTTAATTTCTACCAGTGTGGATGTATGTAGCCATTCGAGGCAGAGTTTCCCTACACTGTAAGTAGTTACAATCCCTGGATGATGTCTCTGGGAGTATCTAGGGTCTGGCCTGGTCAATGTGAACCCCTGTATTTTGTTCAGGAATCTATCTTGACAGTTATTTGTGTCTGTGGGCCAGATCAACCATTTTTTCCAATCAGGATGTGTTCTGTTTTGGTTCAAAATATGGGATACGTCTATTTCAACATCTGTAGTGCTATTACTGTCAGGTGTTGGTTTTGGAATAGACGGTTTGTTTAATTCTTTAATTTTGGCTATGCCAAGACAGGTTGTCTGTTGAATTGTATCATTCAAAATCAAAATTTGTTCTGGGATCATGCAGGCTCTAAATAATGATTCTATACCTTGCACTTGCCAATCTCTAGTACCCCAGATTGTTTTCGTTTCAATATTATTGTTCCAGAAATCAAAATCGAATGTTTTCATTTTTTCAAAAAATCTCTCTGAATAGATTAATTTTGTGTTTGTAAGCATGGTTTTCATTCCTGTCTTATTTAACAATTTGAAATAAAATGTTTCTGCATTACTTGTGTTAAACCCTGAGAAGTATGAGAATTTATCATAAAATGTTTTTGAACTGCCTTTTGGTGGAGTTGCACAATGTTCCCATTGGTTATAATTTAAAACATTTCTAGGTTGAGCAGATTTATGCTCTTTAATGGTTACCATAGTCGTTGTAACAATACAACTGGTCATAATTAGATGAACCTTGCAAATAATCATGTTCTGTAAATTTAGCTGACATCACTAGATCTCATATCATATCATTAATACTTTAAAAGTCCCAATCATCAGCGAATGTGCTTGGTTTTACAAAGTCACTCAATGAAATCTTGAATTGATGAGGATACTTCAGGAGCTCGACCGGACCATAGATTTCGTAATCAGTTTTGTCCCATGCTACCCCACCGGGTATAGGATTGGCTGTGAAGTTTACTGAAGAAAGTTCTCTTTTCTCGATGTGCGAAGACTTGTGTGGTTTCAGGACCAAGTTGATTTTCTGACTTGCTGTGTCCATTGTAACATATTTTCCCTCAATGAAATGTCCCAAGCATAGGACCATGATGAGCCAAAGTATGAGGACAAATACACCTAGTGCCACCCAAAATTCAATCCATGGAGAAATCAGATAGGTTTCTTTTAGTTGATGAAAGAGTTCCTTTGCTTTGTCTTTAAAAGTTTTTGTTGTCGGCTGTTCCTCGGGTTCACTTGGATCCTCAGAAAAATCATCGAAGTTGATGAAGTAGCCTGATGCTGTTCTTTCAATTGTTTCAATTGCTTCTGGATTCCTTTTTGCTTTTGGAATTTGATTTGTTTCATTAGCATAGTCAGTGGTTACATCATTGTAGATTGGTGTTTCTTGATGTAAGATTTTGATTTGGGTTTCAAGAGGTTTAAGTTCCATGGCTTTGTTGCATAGTCCTTGTTGTTTCACTGTAGGTTTATCAAATGTGATTAGTCTCTCAGTTTGAACCTCTGTGTTTGTAGCAAACTTTGGTGTTCTACTACTTCTTGGGAGTCCACTTGGCCTACTACTTGTTATCGGCCACATGATTGTGGTTTAACCAGGTCGATGGATACAACTCGGTTCTCCTTTTTACCAGCAAGGGGCGGTAATACTACTGATCTTGTCCCGTTGACAGACAAGACAGGTACTGCTTTTCTGTAAGAAGGCCCAAATTCCTTCTTTACCGCGATCTTCTCTCTGACCAGATCCCCGATGTTTGGAATCCAGACAGGCCTTGCTGGGACAGGTGGTTTCTCTTCAGTGGTTGTTGGCTGTTGTTTTAACTTTATGTTGCTCAGGTCTTTTCTTGTTTCGTTTAAGTCCTGTAAAATAGCCAAACGATCTTTGATATCAAAGCATTTTTCTTTCACCACTGAAGTTTGACTATCGAGGTCCTGGATTAACATTCTAGTCCCAAACAATAGTTCGTACGGACTGAGACCTCTCAGAGAATTTCTTGGCAGATTATTAAGACTACGTTGGACACTTATTAAATGTTTGACCCACCCAGCTCCCGAACCTAATACCTTTGCCGTTATAGATTGCTCTATGCCTTGGTTTTTTCTTTACACCATCCCGTTTTCCTCAGGAAGGAAGTGAGAAGAGTCCCGCAATGCAATGCTCATGCTGGCCATGCCCCCCCTATAAGCTCGAGAGCTAAAGGCAAGACATTGGTCAGAACGTAGCATGCTCCTAGCGTATATGCCATTATAGACTCGCAAATCTTTTTATAACAGTTCAGACGTCAGCCGAGTGCTGGGGTCTACTTTTATAAGTGAAAATAGTCTCTACTTGTTAATATGACGCATTATTCATGCTGGGTTTTTCTTTTTATTGTTTAATTCAATCTTGAGCGAAACGCCATGGTAATATACCGTCTCTCTCGCCACTGCGATCTCTGTTGCAGTCTGGGCAGTTTTTTGCAAATATGTGATGTTGCAGGCTCATTCCTGGCCACCAGTATATTGATTGTAATTCTTCCAGAGAATCCTTAAGCTTAAGGTGTCTAAGACCCTCACCCATATGTGCGTCTGCTATTAACAAGCCTCTCCTGTTCATGTTTGGAATTACTCTATCCCCCACTCCAGGGATTAGTGCAAAAGGAACGGAGTTTGCATCGATTATGTATGCATAATTGAGTGGATAGTTGATGGGTAGCGCTGCGCAGTCGCCATTTGATGACTTTTTCACCGCTAGCATTGTTTCCCCGTCAATGTATTTTTCCGAACGCTTTTTTGTAGCTACGGAAGCCGATTTAGTTGCTTCCGCTGTGGCTGTCACAGCCAATGAATTCCCTGCAATGTGAACGCCATCACGCTGATGACTCAGTGAGTGTATCACGTGAGTCTTTGGTAGTTCTTTCTGTAAAAGAACTACCTGTTCCCAAAGCGATTTTTGCTTGATTGTGGCACCTGTGTCATCTTTGTAGCCGTTTTGAATCCATTTCTGTAAATCGTTATTGTATGATTTGACGCAGTAATACGAATCGCACACTATTAGTGTCGGGAATTCGCGATCGGCATTATCTAGCGCCATTTTTAACGCTATAATTTCAGTTTGTTGTTCTGAATTATTTTCCACTGAGTGTGTTTTCGTAAACAGAGGTCTCAATTTACCTCCGCGCCACACGTCTTTTACAATCTCGCATGTGGCGTTATATGCTTGCTCTCCCCAAACTGAGGGTTGAGCATGTCCGTCTGTATATATTACACAGGCGTACTGTCGTATGGGCAGAATGTCGATTGGCAGAGGATATTCTCTTTCATATTCTAGATTTTTTAATTTTTTCATTTCCGGATCAAAGTAGTATTTCACTTTGTCTGTAGCAAGAGAATTTTCCCATTGTATCCATTTTGGATTTAGTGCCATAGTAGGTAAATTACATGGGCTTGTTAATGCCTCAAAAGCTGATTCCGCTGTTCTGACTGTAATACGTCTGCCGTCAGCTTGTTTTTTTTCTCTTGCTACAGCTGTTTGAACCGCATGAACAATGTTTTCCTTAATGCTGAACGTTTTTTCAGCTTCTGTGTACAAATGAGATTTGTATACTATTGGTACCGTTTCTCCCTCATTAGAGGTTAGGTATGTGTATCCGCATCTTCCTGGAATGACTCGGATTACAAGGTTGCGTGTGTTATCGCGTGTTTGTAGTTTTGTTTTAACTAACATGTCCGTTTGTAAAGATCTCAAAATTTCTGTGTGTTTTTGAGTCCAATTGATTCTTTTAAAATCTGGTTTTATTAGGTTGTAGAGAGGTTTAACCCTCTCTGCATAATTTAGAATGTAGGTTCTTCCGAAATTCAGGAAACCTAGAATTGATTGTAAGTTTTTCAGCGTTCTTGGTGCTTGGATTACAGCACATTTCTCTAGGAAATTGTCAGCCAGGCTTTTGCCTTCACTTGATAGTTCATATCCTAAAAACAGGACAGTTAGATGGGCAAATCTTGACTTTTTGAAGTTGAATTTGTAACCCTCTGCTGCGAACCCAAGTATTATGGTGTTCACTCTTCTCAAGTGAGTATCCAAGTCATCATCTGTTAGATAGATGTCATCGACATAAGATAATGCCTCATCATCATATATTTGTAGTAACTCTGTTACTCTCGCTGAGAATAATCCTGGGCTGTTCTTGAACACCTGTGGCAAACGACAGACATTTTTCTGCGAGCCATTTATTGAGAAAGCGGTCAAATATCTGCTTTCGGGTGCTATATTTTGACAAAAGAATCCATTAGAGATGTCTAATGTTGTTTTGTATTTTTTGCGCACTATGCTATTTTTTAGTGCTGCACTGTGTGAGTTTTGTACTGCAAAAGGTTTGCAACATGAGTTTAGATGTCTGTAGTCCAAAACTAGACGATATGAATCGTCTGGCTTGGAGACAGGAAACAAAGGATTGTTCATTTGTGAGGTGCAAGTTTCAATCACCCCCTGGTATTCAAGTTGATCTAAGATCTCCCTGACCTGTTTTTTAGCTTCTTGCTTAATTGGGTACTGCCTCTGTGCAGTTGGTTGAGATTTTAACTGGATTTTGTGAGGAGGAGAGTCCTCATCCCATCCCACATGTTTTTTATATAATGCAGGAGCCTTGGCTACTGCCTACTTCCTTGCAAGTGTATATTTTTTATGAATTGGAATGTGATTTGAGAAGGCAGGCATAATCATTTCTTCGCCATGAGGGCACTCCCTGACAAACTCCGGTGGCCAGTCTTTTTCAGCTAGAAGGATGTCATAGCCTTTGGAGAGATTATCCCAAAATAGACCCCTTATTTTCCTATTCTTATCTCCCTCTATACGCAATGTTATTTCATATATTTTATGAGGTTTGCTAACTCTGGTATCTGCAGTTTCCACCTGAATGTATTCATTCGTGTCCACCATCTCCAGATGATTCATCAGGATCTTGCGAGCTATGCTCACTTCTGCTGCGCTGTCTAGCATTGTCTGAGCCCACTCTCCGTTTTTCAGTTGTGTCCTCAGTATCCTCGGCATGTTTGATTACTTTAATACTGGCTACCTTCTTCTTTGGAAATTGTAACTTTTTACTTTGATGAGCAGGTTCCTTGTCTTTGGACTTGACGTGCTCTTCCCTGTGTTCTGACCGTCCTCTTCTTTCCGATTTTGCGAGGAAGTCTGAAAAGATCGAGAGGGACGTGTATCAATATCTTGATATCTATCAGGTTTCTGCATATTATCCCTATTTCTAAGGTTGTATCTTTTCTCAGAGGGCTCCCTTTGGGGAGACTTGTGTCCTTGGTCCGGAGATCTTTCTCTCCGCCGAGAAGACCGTCCTCTGGACTGGAATCTTTTTTCTTTGGGAGTGGATTGTTTATTACCATCCCAGCTCTTTTTTGGAGTGTTTAGATTATTTTTAATAAATACTTTTTCAGGATTTTCAGTTAGTTGGGGTTTCACTGGTTTCCCACCCAAACTATCTCTTCCTAGTTCTTCATAGGATTTTTCTATGATTCTGGCAAGTTCAAATGGTTGGTCTGCTATATCTGTTTCTTTCAATCTTTGGCGGATCGCCACAGATGCTGCTTCCCCCTTTATGTTGGCTAGTAATATTGCCGATACCTGTTTGAAGTCTTTTAATAATTTCATACCCAGAGTTAAGGCAGGTTCTGGACCGTACTCACTTTGAATCTTTTTTAGCGCATCTGGTATTACCGCCATGGACGGAACACCATGCGTTTTTGTATAAATGGAAGCAAAGACTGTGCCCCAAGTGTCACAGTCCTCCACATGTGGTGCGATCCCCATTGGAAGACAGATAGACAGAATTCTGTGTTTCTCAACAGGGGTGGTATCCGGAAATACCGCCTCTATTTGAGTGATTTTTTGTGCTAACCAGAATGGAATTTGTTCCCGTTGAATGGGTACTTTACCTAGGCAGGACTGTATGTTCTGTGGTGTGATTTTATTTGTGTTCCCCTGATGAGGGGTCAGCTGTGGAATTTTAATAGCTGTTTGGACTGTTGAAGTCCGCATTACATATTGGACTAATTGTCTGTGTATTTTAATCAGTTGTTTTAGCTGTGCTAAAAGTTCTGGTATTGACATTTTTTCAATGTCTGGATGTGGTGTGTATCCGGCTAGAACCGGCCACGTTGCTCCTGGTCTACCTAGTGGACCGAGCCTGGTGATGTGATCATTATGTTTTAGGGCGCCTTTAAACCAGAGCAGGTGCTCTTGGTATTTTAGTGGTATTTCCACCTCCTCGAAAGAAGTGTACTCATCCAGAGGTTCCTCTATCTTGTAATAGTGGAATTCCTTTGTTCCAGCGTTTGCTGCTGGAAAGTTTATCCATGAATAGAATACCTCTGTCTGCCGATATTCATGTGCCTCAATTACGAATATGACTGTACCACCTCTCGATGTCAGTCCATTTTCTATAAGTTTTAAAGTTATAGTTTTTCTTATGTTGACCGGGGTGATAATTGCACCCGGTTCATTTTCATTAAACCCTGTCACATCCAAACCCCGTTGATCTGCATTTACTGCAGTTTCCCAGGTTTCGTTGTTGTCGCCGTTAGTTGACATTGTTGCAATGAGAGTTTTGCAGAGCTGGTTTCCAAGGAAACAAAGATTAGGTGCACAATATTTTGGAACACTGTATCCTTCAACGTTGAATAAACCAAAAACTATACATAGGAGTCTCCTCCTACTAAGTTTGGCGGATTTAACCTTTGACCCACTCCAGACGTCTTTGGAGTATTACGGGAGAAAGGGTCTGTGTAAAAAAGCACGACTGAGTTACTCTAATGCCTTGCGTTAGATTTATCGCCTATCCAAAGCGTTGGGTGCCATGTAGTGTAGTTCCTATTTTCCCAATAGGCTCTGCGCATTGGAATAATATCTTCAATAGTATAGACGTAGGACAGAGGTTAACTAGGTCTTCTACTGACGATATTAGACTTAAGTTTTGTGTGCCAGCTAGCTCAGAGTTCACTAGAAACTTTCTTGAATAGGCAAGGAGGGGTTTAACCTCCCTGGATAGACAAGAAGGGATTTAGTTTCTGACAACCATAGAACATGACAACTTTGCTCTCCCTAATCAAGAGTATATCTCTAGAGTCGTGTGAAAACAAAAGACAGCTATTTTACTCAGTCAATACGTGCATACTTAGTTTCACCAGATTGTAGAGAAAAGAAGAGACGGGCGTGTTCAATAAAAGATGTTATTTATTGATCAGTCTCTTTTCTCATACAAGAGAAATGAATCGCTACAATTGCAATACTTATGGTTAAGTAAAGTGCATACAGTAAAAGCAGGATTATAAAATAATACTGTAAAAGCATTGATATGGTTTCTTAGCCATATGATACTTTAAAATGGATAAGAAGATATACATACATATATACATTGACTAATCGTACTCAACTGGTGCTTCTAATTACGCCTACCTGACCTAAGCCTAATACGTGGGAGAGAGTAAGTAAGTAGCAGTTTAAGTTAAGTTTGTTTTGCCAAGAATCTGACTCAAGAATTCTCTGTAAGGGGTTAGTCAGTTCAGTACCTGGGATTTAGAAGGCTGGAGGGCTGGTATCTCTTTCTCAGGACTAGGTATCCCAGTTACCCGCGAGGGCAAGCTGGAAACGCCGGAGGCTGGATTTCTCGGCAGGAGAAAAGACAGCGTCTCTCTCAGCGCGTCAAAAGGGAGGGGCAGCGTCCGTGGGCTTCCTGCATCAGCTGGGCTCTCCGGCAAGTAGTCACTGCTCCAAGCTCATCACCACCGTGTCTTTGCTTAGGGCAGCGTCGGTATATTTATACCTGAAAGGTGCCGAGTTTGACGTAAGGATGGACATAAGACGTCAGTAAGGATGTCATTAAGAACTGGTCGTTCTTACATTCTTTACAGGAGTTCTCGAACGAAATCAAAACAATAGCTGCGGGGGATTTCCCAGGTCTGCTGGTGGTTTGGTTTGTTTAGAGAACTCAGTGTGCTTTCTAGGGGGCTGGAGAATAGTGCTTGCTTAATGTGACAGCATGCGCTATGACTTAATCTGAAAACGGGTTTCTGTGCCGTTGTATGGATATTAGTGAATTATTAACCGGACAAAGGTCAGAAACAGGAGTATCGATACAGGTCCCTAGATAAACATACTACACCTGGACAAGGCCTCACTCAAAATGGCCCCCACCCACATGGCCAGGCCCCAACAACACCCCAAAAAGTCGAAAAACACACAAAAATCACCCCAATCCAATGCCATCCCTGGGCATAATGGATGAAAGCAAGGCAAACTGGGTGCAGGCCTGAGCACACTGCCTGGCTTCAAAATGGCCCCTTGACCCCCACCATATGGCCAGGCCCTGCCTGGACCAGGCCTCAAAAGGGCCCCCACCCACATGGCCAGGCCCCAACAACATCCCAAAAAGTCAAAAAACACACAAAAATCACCCCAATCCAATGCCATCCATGCCCTCAATGATGTTTAAATTCAAGACACCCCACAGAAAGACTTGGCCCATGCACCAGTCACTACCCCTGGGCCTACTGACTAGTGTGGCTTTACAGGCACCCCAAAATTAAAAAACATTCCACATATAACAGTGAGCTAAAATTCCATGACATAAATGAGATTTAAGTTCAACAAACAAACAAAACACCTACAGCGCAGCATTAAAACAATTTAAAAAACTCAAATGCCATGCCATTAGGGACTTTCTGGCTGATCAAATCACTGCCTCTGACAACTCTACCAAAGAAGTTTTTAGGATTATTCAAGGATTTATCAAACCTGAGGCCATGAAATGCACCATTGCCCCTTCTGCCGCCTTGTGCGAAAATCTCTCCTGCTTCTTTCAAGAAAAAATCCAAGCAATATACTCGACATTCATCCCTACAAAAAATCTTCCCCTACCCCCACCTAAACAACACAGCTCAGTCACCTGGTGCAAATTCCACTAGTTCTGCATTAAAGCCTCCCTTAAACAACTTGTTAAAGTCAAATCTGGATCACCGACTGATCCGTGTCTAGCCAAGTTTTGTACTTCACTTCCCCAACTACTGAACCCCCCACTAAACTAGATCTGGAACACTTCTTTGAATGCAGGCACCTATCCATCTTGCTGGAAAATTGCTTTAGTACAGCCCATTTTAAAGAATGTAGATGCTGATCCGACTGAACTAAAGAACTACAGGCCAATCACTCTTTTGCCAGCTCCGGCAAAAATATTAGAAAAGGAAGTGCAGAAACAACTCTCAGCATACCTCCTGTTGCACGATTCCCAGTCCGGTTTCAGGGCTGGTTACAGCACAGAGACAGCTCTACTGCAAGTGGCAGAAACAATACGAGAAACCCTGGATCATGGCAATTACTCTATGTTAGTGCTGTTGGACCTGTCCGCAGCATTTGATACAGTATCTCACCTGATCCTTCGGGAGAGGCTTGAGCAGTTGGGGGTAGAGGGCATTGTCCTAACTTGGTTCCGTTCCTTTCTCGAGGGCCGATCCCAGAAACTCTGTCTACGTCCTCACGTCTCCACCGCCCGCCCACTTATCGGCAGAGTGTCACAGGGCTCGGCCCTTAGCCCAACCCATTTTTAATGTTTACCTCACCCCACTTGCCTCAATCATCGAGCACCACAGTGTCAAGGTGGTCTCCTAGGCTGACAACATCCAGCTAGTGTTCTCTTTTAGGGACTACTCTGAGGCTGCTTTTACTAACTTTAAACAGTGTCTGATCAACATATCATCCTGAATGATAAACAACTGTTTAAAATTGAACACAGACAAAACAGAAGTTCTGTTTTTTAACCAGCCATCACCCCTAAAAGCTGAAATTTGGTGGCCTATGGAACTTAGTCCTCCCCCTAGGCCAGTCACCTCGGCGAGAAATGTATTTATCAAATTTGACTCCACCCTCTCAGGGAAGCCCAGATAGGCCAAGTATCATCCTCATACTTCTGAAAGCTGAAAACCCTAAAGAGATTTTTACATCTCTTTCCAATGAACTGCAGGAAAACGGTGGTGCACACACTAATTACCTCTCAACCGGATTATACCAACAGTCTTTACTTGGGTCTCCCAGACTATCTCATCAGAAAGCTGCAGGTCATTCAAAATGCAGCCGCTAGGCTCATCAGGAATGAATCTTTCCTCCATTACATTTCCCCACATCTACGCAGCCTACATTGGTTGCCAGTCCAAAAGAGGATCTAGTTCAAGGCTCTGACCTTGGCCTTCAGGTCTACCAGTGACACTGGTCCTAATTACTTAAAACTAAGACTACACAAATATATTCAAAAACAGGACACTGAGATCGAATCACCAGAGATTTCTAGCTATTCCACGTTTAAAAAAAGCTAGACTAGACGGTTGCTCTTTCTCTTTTATAACCACCTCTCTCTGGAACTCCATGCCAGAGCATTTCCTAAAGGCCAATTCAGAATCGATTTTTAGGATGAATCTTAAAACCTGGCTCTTTAGTCTACCTTAGACCCCCCCTTCAGCCTATTCACCAGGTCTTCGCTCCCACACAACTCGCTGTCAGGGCCGGGACACCTCAGTTGGAGGTAGCTGTTGCGCTTTACAAAATCCAATAATAATATTAACTTTTAGCTTTGTTTAAATTGTATCTCTTTGTTTCCCTGCCGCATGCACTTTAACCTGCTCAACTCTTTCATCATTTCCCTTTTGCTCCTCTCACCGGTCCACCACAGCAGCTAGGCTGCTGTTTGAGTAGAGGGAGTTGTTCTCTCTTTCTTTCCAGGAAGTGGGTTTCTTCAACTTCCCTTGGGTCACTACACGGCGGCCATTTTGGAGGTGAGACGCTTCTGGGTATAAACTTAGCCGATGCCACTGACACGCTCAGAGATGGTATTGCACACAGCGCTGCTGGTGTCATTCGGCCCCGATTTTAAACATGCTCAAAACTTGTTTTATCCTGTTTTTACCTTGTATTTTTAACAATTACTGTAGGTAACGTTTAGCTTTGTTTACATGGCATCCGTTTTGGAGGTGAGACGCTCTAGTTTTCCACCAAGTCCCATCAGGGCTTCTGGGTATAAACGTAGCCGATAGCGCCGCTGACCCGCAGCGGTCGTGCACAGCGGATGAGCGAAGGCGCGCCAAATGCCAGCCTGTCTGCACCCGTCCGCATCCAGCCGGGGCCAGGGGCCATCCCTCCTGCCGGTTTCAGTCCTCACCGCCACATATACTCCTCAGAGTTACTCCTGAGATTGAGGATGTCTCCCAGTAAGAATTGCCTTTACTCCATTCGTCCACTTATGGAAATTTTGACTTGTCCTCAATGTTATTATCCTTTACCTCTTCCACCTAAATCCCGCCGGGTCCCTGCCTCCTACTCAGGCTACAAAATGATGTGTATTAACTGCAGAGCCTTATCCAAACATGCCATGCAAATCTCTATCTTGCTCCAAGAGGAATATCCTGACGCACTATTTCTCACAGAAACCTGGCTCAACGCTGAGTCAGAACCTGACCTAGTCCAATGTCTCCTACCGGGTTATCATATCCAGAGGAAAGATCGGAAACAGGGGAGGGGAGGAGGCATTGCCATTATTCTAAAAGAAGGTTATAAATGTAGCACTTTCTTCAACTCATTCCTTCTCAGGTATCCTTATATACCGTCCCCCGATCCCCATGGACAACTGTTTAGAATCCTGCCAGAAGCTGTTGCTAACTTGGCAAGCTCCCCTTCTAACTTTGATGACTCCTCAGACCCAGTAGTGACCGAACTAACCCAAAATCTTTTGGCTCTCCGGATAAAGCAAACTGTTACGATCCTCATCCATGAAAAAGGGTATCTTCTATATCCCATTTTCTCCAACTGCAATGAAATTTCAGTCAGAGACCCAGTCCCAGTATTATGGTCCGACCACTTCCTAGTCCACTTCTCTTGGGATATATCAACCCCCTCCCCTAATACTGGCACGACCAGTAGCTGGAAACATTCCTGGTCCAACCTTGGACTCCTGGAATACAGCTCTGATAAATTACATACCTACTCTAGATCCCTGCCCCACGGTCGCGAATCACCAATTTAACCAATGGATCAACTCCTCCCTTGACCTAGTTATACTTAAGAAACCTATCCATAAAAAAACCAGGAACAAATCCTCTCCATGGTACTCCTCTACATTGCATGAGTATAAAGAAATCTACAAAAAACTTGAGACGAAATGGAGAAGAAATTACGATACAACAAGCAAACAGATCTAAAGGGACTCTATTAAAATTTACCAATCCAAAGTGAAGGAGGCACAAGCACTGTACTATGAGGAAAGAATCAACTTTGCCTCAAACGACCCATGAGACATTTTTAAGATCGACAAGCACCTTCTAAAACTAACAGTCAGGGATATTCAACCAGAAAGCTCAAACACACACTGTGACGAGCTTGCAGAGTTCTTCTCTAATAAGATCAAGGATATCTACAATTCCTTCTCCCCCGGCCCATCCATCAATCAGCAGCTTACGGAGCACTCCATGTCCGGTGAGCACTGTCTCAGGGAAATTCCCCATATGGACATGGACACCCTAGTATGTGCCTCAGTAAAATCTGTCTCTCAGCCTCTCACAATGACCCAGCCCTCCCAATTCTTTTGTAAAGCTAGGAATACAATCGTCCCAGTGTTGCTGAAGCTGATAAACTTCTCCATTTCAACTAGATTAGCACCCCCACCCTGTAAACATACCATGGTTAGGGCACTATTGAATAAACCCAGTCTTGATCCTGAAACACTTGGAAATCATTGCCTTATTTCCCTTCTTCCCGGGATCAGCAAAATGCTGGAAAATCACGTTAACCCAGTTATCTCTGCCTTTCTTGAATCTAATAATATACTCCACATGTCTCAAGCTGGATTTCGCCCCCAACATGGGACTGAAACCGCATTACCCGCAGTGGTTGAAAAGGCCAAAATGATCCTAGCAAAGGAGGATCGACGACCATCATCCTCTTGGACCTCAGTGCCGCCTTCAACACTGTTAACTACGACATCCTGATCCACAGATTGAGGAATGTTGGTCTATCAGGTAGTGCCATCTCCTGGCTACAGTCCTTACTCAAGGACAGGAGATTTCAAGTATTTGAAGGGGATAAACCATCAGATCAAATCCCACTTTGCTGCGGCGTCTCTCAGGGCTCATCCCTGAGCCCGATGTTGTTAAAGGTCTACATGAGCCCACTGGTACAGATTTTCCTCCCCTTCGGGATAGTCATTGTTACAGACACTGATGACACCCAGTTAGTGGTGGCCCTAAACCACCCAGGACCCACCACGTCTAGTCTAGGCCACTGCCTGGAGAGAGTCGCCAAATGGATGGAACTCTCCTTCCTCAAACTAAATGGAGATAAAACAGAGCTTATGATGCTAGGCAACTCACCAATCTCTGGCATCGGCCTAGCGCGGCCAAGCTGTCACGGCCCTCCATCCACACCCAAAAATCAGATCACTCACTTTTGATTATTAGGCAACTTAACTGGCAGCATCCTGCTTTGGAATCCTGCTTTGGCATCCTGCTTTGGCATCCTGCTTTGGAATCCTGCGGATGCTCCATAAAGTCCTTCCGCACCTCCCTTTTTCAGCAAGACAACTCATGGTCCAGGCTTTAATCCTCTCTCCCCTCGACTCTGAAAATGCTCTGTATTTAGAAGCTCCTAGGGCTACGACAAACAAACTGCAAGTCATCCAGAATTGTGTAGCACAGATGCTTTTTATGACTCCCAACAGCCACTCCGCAAGGCCTGCTCTGAAAACCCTGCACTGGCTCCTGGTTGCGGACAGAATACAATTCAAGTCTTTATGTATCGCCCACAAATTTTTCTGGAAGAAAGGCCCCCATCCTCCAAGCCATTGTCTCCCTTACCACACTAATAGATTCCTTTGTTCATCCCGTCTCTACCTAGCTGCGGTCCCAAAAATCAACAGGATGAGAAGTGGTGAACATTCCTTCTGCTTTACTTCCGCCAAGCTCTGGAACACGCTCCCTCCCTACCTACGATCTGAAACAAATCTCCTTCCCTGCCGTAAACTTCTGAAAACTTGTTTTTTTAAAAAACCCTCCTACTAAGTTGCTGTGACCTATCTCTCTCTCGGCTAGCGCTGGGACGCCTTTGGGTAGCCATGCGCTCTACAAATATCCATGGAAAAACCAAAGGGGATGATGGACGGAGCGTTGACAATACAAACACTCACCCCCAGTCAACTGATCTGGGTTTAATCCATCACCATTCTTTAGTTCACTCAACCACCCCAGTTCAGACATGGCTATATGCAAATCAGTCTGACCCTGTGCCTTGTGGGAACAGTCCAGCCCGAACTGCCAAGCCATGTCTTCCCTGGACCGGAAACAAGCATCCTGGGACCGGTTTCGGATTCATAATCCTAATCAGCCAGGCTATCTTGAATCCAGTGGCCAAGTGAACAAGGGACTCACGTCTGAGCAAACCCTGCCACACTTAGGGCGAACAAAGAAAAACCAAAGGGGATGATGGACGGAGCGATGACAATACAAACACTCACCCCCAGTCAACTGATCTGGGTTTAATCCATCACCATTCTTTAGTTCACTCAGCCACCCCAGTTCAGACATGGCTATATGCAAATCAGTCTGACCCTGTGCCTTGTGGGAACAGTCCAGCTCGAACTGCCAAGCCATGTCTTCCCTGGACCGGAAACAAGCATCCTGGGACCGGTTTCGGATTCATAATCTTCATCAGCCAGGCTATCTTGGATCCAGTGGCCAAGTGAACAAGGGACTCACGTCTGAGCATACCCTGCCACACTTAGGGCGAACAAAGAAAAACCAAAGGGGATGATGGACGGAGCGTTGACAATACAAACACTCACCCCCAGTCAACTGATCTGGGTTTAATCCATCACCATTCTTTAGTTCACTCAGCCACCCCAGTTCAGACATGGCTACATGCAAATCAGTCTGACCCTTTGCCTTGTGGGAACAGTCCAGCGCGAACTGCCAAGCCATGTCTTCCCTGGACCGGAAACAAGCATCCTGGGACCGGTTTCGGATTCATAATCCTCATCAGCCAGGCTATCTTGAATCCAGTGGCCAAGTGAACAAGGGACTCACGTCTGAGCATACCCTGCCACACTTAGGGCGAACAAAGAAAAACCAAAGGGGATGATGGACGGAGCGTTGACAATACAAACACTCACCCCCAGTCAACTTATCTGGGTTTAAACCATCACCATTCTTTAGTTCACTCAGCCACGCCAGTTCAGACATGGCTATATGCAAATCAGTCTGACCCTGTGCCTTGTGGGAACAGTCCAGCCCGAACTGCCAAGCCATGTCTTCCCTGGACCGGAAACAAGCATCCTGGGACCGGTTTCGGATTCATAATCCTCATCAGCCAGGCTATCTTGAATCCAGTGGCCAAGTGAACAAGGGACTCACGTCTGAGCATACCCTGCCACACTTAAAGCGAACAAAGAAAAACCAAAGGGGATGATGGACGGAGCGTTGACAATACAAACACTCACCCCCAGTCAACTGATCTGGGTTTAATCCATCACCATTCTTTAGTTCACTCAGCCACCCCAGTTCAGACATGGCTATATGCAAATCAGTCTAACCCTGTGCTATCCAGGCTGATGAAGGCTGATAGCCAGAAACCGGTCCTTGGATGCTTGATTCCGGTCTGGGAAAGACATGGCTTGGTAGTTCGGACTGGACTGTTCCCATGAGGCACAGGGTCAGAGGTGATTTGCATATAGCCAGTGTCTAACCCAGGGTGGTGTGGAGTGCAAAAAAACGATGGATTTAGGACCAGATCCTTGTACTGGGGTGAATGTATGACATTGCTCTACATTCTGTTCATCAACTGTGTTTTTTGCAATTTCACCCAGAGTGTGCTGGGGATGCTCAGACGTGAGTCCCAGGCTCTCCACACCACTGGAGTCAAGCTATCCAGGCTGATGAAGGCTGATAGCCAGAAACCGGTCCTTGGATGCTTGATTCCGGTCTGGGAAAGACATGGCTTGGTAGTTCGGACTGGACTGTTCCCATGAGGCACAGGGTCAGAGGTAATTTGCATATAGCCAGTGTCTAACCCAGGGTGGTGTGGAGTGCAAAAAAACGATGGATTTAGGCCCAGATCCTTGTACTGGGGTGAATGTATGACATTGTTCTACATTCTGTACATCAACTGTGTTTTTTGCAATTTCACCCGAGTGTGCTGGGGATGCTCAGACGTGAGTCCCAGGCTCTCCACACCACTGGAGTCAAGCTATCCAGGCTGATGAAGGCTGATAGCCAGAAACCGGTCCTTGGATGCTTGATTCCGGTCTGGGAAAGACATGGCTTGGTAGTTCGGACTGGACTGTTCCCATGAGGCACAGGGTCAGAGCTGATTTCCATATAGCCAGTGTCTAACCCAGGGTGGTGTGGAGTGCAAAAAACGATGGATTTAGGCCCAGATCCTTGTACTGGGGTGAATGTATGACATTGTTCTACATTCTGTCCATCAACTGTGTTTTTTGCAATTTCACCCCGAGTGTGCTGGGGATGCTCAGACGTGAGTCCCAGGCTCTCCACACCACTGGAGTCAAGCTATCCAGGCTGATGAAGGCTGATAGCCAGAAACCGGTCCTTGGATGCTTGATTCCGGTCTGGGAAAGACATGGCTTGGTAGTTCGGACTGAATTGTTCCCATGAGGCACAGGGTCAGAGCTGATTTGCATGTAGCCAGTGTCTAACCCAGGGTGGTGTGGAGTGCAAAAAAAACGATGGATTTAGGCCCAGATCCTTGTACTGGGGTGAATGTATGACATTGTTCTACATTCTGTCCATCAACTGTGTTTTTTGCAATTTCACCCGAGTGTGCTGGGGATGCTCAGACGTGAGTCCCAGGCTCTCCACACCACTGGAGTCAAGCTATCCAGGCTGATGAAGGCTGATAGCCAGAAACCGGTCCTTGGATGCTTGATTCCGGTCTGGGGAAGACATGGCTTGGTAGTTCGGACTGGACTGTTCCCATGAGGCACAGGGTCAGAGCTGATTTGCATATAGCCAGTGTCTAACCCAGGGTGGTGTGGAGTGCAAAAAAATGATGGATTTAGGCCCAGATCCTTGTACTGGGGTGAATGTATGACATTGTTCTACATTCTGTCCATCAACTGTGTTTTTTGCAATTTCACCCCGAGTGTGCTCGGGATGCTCAGACGTGAGTCCCAGGCTCTCCACACCACTGGAGTCAAGCTATCCAGGCTGATGAAGGCTGATAGCCAGAAACCGGTCCTTGGAAGCTTGATTCCGGTCTGGGAAAGACATGGCTTGGTAGTTTGGACTGGACTGTTCCCATGAGGCACAGGGTCAGAGCTGATTTGTATATAGCCAGTGTCTAACCCAGGGTGGTGTGGAGTGCAAAAAAACGATGGATTTAGGCCCAGATCCTTGTACTGGGGTGAATGTATGACATTGTTCTACATTCTGTCCATCAACTGTGTTTTTTGCAATTTCACCCCGAGTGTGCTGGGGATGCTCAGACGTGAGTCCCAGGCTCTCCACACCACTGGAGTCAAGCTATCCAGGCTGATGAAGGCTGAAAGCCAGAAACCGGTCCTTGGATGCTTGATTCCGGTCTGGGAAAGACATGGCTTGGTAGTTCGGACTGGACTGTTCCCATGAGGCACAGGGTCAGAGGTGATTTGCATATAGCCAGTGTCTAACCCAGGGTGGTGTGGAATGCAAAAAAACGATGGATTTAGGCCCAGATCCTTGTACTGGGGTGAATGTATGACATTGTTCTACATTCTGTACATCAACTATGTTTTTTGCAATTTCACCCGAGTGTGCTGGGGATGCTCAGACGTGAGTCCCAGGCTCTCCACACCACTGGAGTCAAGCTATCCAGGCTGATGAAGGCTGATAGCCAGAAACCGGTCCTTGGATGCTTGATTCCGGTCTGGGACATACATGGCTTGGTAGTTCGGACTGGACTGTTCCCATGAGGCACAGGGTCAGAGCTGATTTCCATATAGCCAGTGTCTAACCCAGGGTGGTGTGGAGTGCAAAAAAACGATGGATTTAGGCCCAGATTGTTGTACTGGGGTGAATGTATGACATTGTTCTACATTCTGTACATCAACTGTGTTTTTTGCAATTTCACCCGAGTGTGCTGGGGATGCTCAGACGTGAGTCCCAGGCTCTCCACACCACTGGAGTCAAGCTATCCAGGCTGATGAAGGCTGATAGCCAGAAACCGGTCCTTGGATGCTTGATTCCGGTCTGGGAAAGACATGGCTTGGTAGTTCGGACTGGACTGTTCCCATGAGGCACAGGGTCAGAGGTAATTTGCATATAGCCAGTGTCTAACCCAGGGTGGTGTGGAGTGCAAAAAAACGATGGATTTAGGCCCAGATCCTTGTACTGGGGTGAATGTATGACATTGTTCTACATTCTGTACATCAACTGTGTTTTTTGCAATTTCACCCGAGTGTGCTGGGGATGCTCAGACGTGAGTCCCAGGCTCTCCACACCACTGGAGTCAAGCTATCCAGGCTGATGAAGGCTGATAGCCAGAAACCGGTCCTTGGATGCTTGATTCCGGTCTGGGAAAGACATGGCTTGGTAGTTCGGACTGAATTGTTCCCATGAGGCACAGGGTCAGAGCTGATTTGCATGTAGCCAGTGTCTAACCCAGGGTGGTGTGGAGTGCAAAAAAAACGATGGATTTAGGCCCAGATCCTTGTACTGGGGTGAATGTATGACATTGTTCTACATTCTGTCCATCAACTGTGTTTTTTGCAATTTCACCCGAGTGTGCTGGGGATGCTCAGACGTGAGTCCCAGGCTCTCCACACCACTGGAGTCAAGCTATCCAGGCTGATGAAGGCTGATAGCCAGAAACCGGTCCTTGGATGCTTGATTCCGGTCTGGGGAAGACATGGCTTGGTAGTTCGGACTGGACTGTTCCCATGAGGCACAGGGTCAGAGCTGATTTGCATATAGCCAGTGTCTAACCCAGGGTGGTGTGGAGTGCAAAAAAATGATGGATTTAGGCCCAGATCCTTGTACTGGGGTGAATGTATGACATTAAGCGCTTAGAGACCCCTGGGTTATATAGCGCTATATAAATCGAAAGAAATAAATAAATAAATAAACATTGTTCTACATTCTGTCCATCAACTGTGTTTTTTGCAATTTCACCCCGAGTGTGCTCGGGATGCTCAGACGTGAGTCCCAGGCTCTCCACACCACTGGAGTCAAGCTATCCAGGCTGATGAAGGCTGATAGCCAGAAACCGGTCCTTGGAAGCTTGATTCCGGTCTGGGAAAGACATGGCTTGGTAGTTTGGACTGGACTGTTCCCATGAGGCACAGGGTCAGAGCTGATTTGTATATAGCCAGTGTCTAACCCAGGGTGGTGTGGAGTGCAAAAAAACGATGGATTTAGGCCCAGATCCTTGTACTGGGGTGAATGTATGACATTGTTCTACATTCTGTCCATCAACTGTGTTTTTTGCAATTTCACCCCGAGTGTGCTGGGGATGCTCAGACGTGAGTCCCAGGCTCTCCACACCACTGGAGTCAAGCTATCCAGGCTGATGAAGGCTGAAAGCCAGAAACCGGTCCTTGGATGCTTGATTCCGGTCTGGGAAAGACATGGCTTGGTAGTTCGGACTGGACTGTTCCCATGAGGCACAGGGTCAGAGGTGATTTGCATATAGCCAGTGTCTAACCCAGGGTGGTGTGGAATGCAAAAAAACGATGGATTTAGGCCCAGATCCTTGTACTGGGGTGAATGTATGACATTGTTCTACATTCTGTACATCAACTATGTTTTTTGCAATTTCACCCGAGTGTGCTGGGGATGCTCAGACGTGAGTCCCAGGCTCTCCACACCACTGGAGTCAAGCTATCCAGGCTGATGAAGGCTGATAGCCAGAAACCGGTCCTTGGATGCTTGATTCCGGTCTGGGACATACATGGCTTGGTAGTTCGGACTGGACTGTTCCCATGAGGCACAGGGTCAGAGCTGATTTCCATATAGCCAGTGTCTAACCCAGGGTGGTGTGGAGTGCAAAAAAACGATGGATTTAGGCCCAGATTGTTGTACTGGGGTGAATGTATGACATTGTTCTACATTCTGTACATCAACTGTGTTTTTTGCAATTTCACCCGAGTGTGCTGGGGATGCTCAGACGTGAGTCCCAGGCTCTCCACACCACTGGAGTCAAGCTATCCAGGCTGATGAAGGCTGATAGCCAGAAACCGGTCCTTGGATGCTTGATTCCGGTCTGGGAAAGACATGGCTTGGTAGTTCGGACTGGACTGTTCCCATGAGGCACAGGGTCAGAGGTAATTTGCATATAGCCAGTGTCTAACCCAGGGTGGTGTGGAGTGCAAAAAAACGATGGATTTAGGCCCAGATCCTTGTACTGGGGTGAATGTATGACATTGTTCTACATTCTGTACATCAACTGTGTTTTTTGCAATTTCACCCGAGTGTGCTGGGGATGCTCAGACGTGAGTCCCAGGCTCTCCACACCACTGGAGTCAAGCTATCCAGGCTGATGAAGGCTGATAGCCAGAAACCGGTCCTTGGATGCTTGATTCCGGTCTGGGAAAGACATGGCTTGGTAGTTCGGACTGGACTGTTCCCATGAGGCACAGGGTCAGAGCTGATTTCCATATAGCCAGTGTCTAACCCAGGGTGGTGTGGAGTGCAAAAAACGATGGATTTAGGCCCAGATCCTTGTACTGGGGTGAATGTATGACATTGTTCTACATTCTGTCCATCAACTGTGTTTTTTGCAATTTCACCCCGAGTGTGCTGGGGATGCTCAGACGTGAGTCCCAGGCTCTCCACACCACTGGAGTCAAGCTATCCAGGCTGATGAAGGCTGATAGCCAGAAACCGGTCCTTGGATGCTTGATTCCGGTCTGGGAAAGACATGGCTTGGTAGTTCGGACTGAATTGTTCCCATGAGGCACAGGGTCAGAGCTGATTTGCATGTAGCCAGTGTCTAACCCAGGGTGGTGTGGAGTGCAAAAAAAACGATGGATTTAGGCCCAGATCCTTGTACTGGGGTGAATGTATGACATTAAGCGCTTAGAGACCCCTGGGTTATATAGCGCTATATAAATCGAAAGAAATAAATAAATAAATAAACATTGTTCTACATTCTGTCCATCAACTGTGTTTTTTGCAATTTCACCCCGAGTGTGCTCGGGATGCTCAGACGTGAGTCCCAGGCTCTCCACACCACTGGAGTCAAGCTATCCAGGCTGATGAAGGCTGATAGCCAGAAACCGGTCCTTGGAAGCTTGATTCCGGTCTGGGAAAGACATGGCTTGGTAGTTTGGACTGGACTGTTCCCATGAGGCACAGGGTCAGAGCTGATTTGTATATAGCCAGTGTCTAACCCAGGGTGGTGTGGAGTGCAAAAAAACGATGGATTTAGGCCCAGATCCTTGTACTGGGGTGAATGTATGACATTGTTCTACATTCTGTCCATCAACTGTGTTTTTTGCAATTTCACCCCGAGTGTGCTGGGGATGCTCAGACGTGAGTCCCAGGCTCTCCACACCACTGGAGTCAAGCTATCCAGGCTGATGAAGGCTGAAAGCCAGAAACCGGTCCTTGGATGCTTGATTCCGGTCTGGGAAAGACATGGCTTGGTAGTTCGGACTGGACTGTTCCCATGAGGCACAGGGTCAGAGGTGATTTGCATATAGCCAGTGTCTAACCCAGGGTGGTGTGGAATGCAAAAAAACGATGGATTTAGGCCCAGATCCTTGTACTGGGGTGAATGTATGACATTGTTCTACATTCTGTACATCAACTATGTTTTTTGCAATTTCACCCGAGTGTGCTGGGGATGCTCAGACGTGAGTCCCAGGCTCTCCACACCACTGGAGTCAAGCTATCCAGGCTGATGAAGGCTGATAGCCAGAAACCGGTCCTTGGATGCTTGATTCCGGTCTGGGACATACATGGCTTGGTAGTTCGGACTGGACTGTTCCCATGAGGCACAGGGTCAGAGCTGATTTCCATATAGCCAGTGTCTAACCCAGGGTGGTGTGGAGTGCAAAAAAACGATGGATTTAGGCCCAGATTGTTGTACTGGGGTGAATGTATGACATTGTTCTACATTCTGTACATCAACTGTGTTTTTTGCAATTTCACCCGAGTGTGCTGGGGATGCTCAGACGTGAGTCCCAGGCTCTCCACACCACTGGAGTCAAGCTATCCAGGCTGATGAAGGCTGATAGCCAGAAACCGGTCCTTGGATGCTTGATTCCGGTCTGGGAAAGACATGGCTTGGTAGTTCGGACTGGACTGTTCCCATGAGGCACAGGGTCAGAGGTAATTTGCATATAGCCAGTGTCTAACCCAGGGTGGTGTGGAGTGCAAAAAAACGATGGATTTAGGCCCAGATCCTTGTACTGGGGTGAATGTATGACATTGTTCTACATTCTGTACATCAACTGTGTTTTTTGCAATTTCACCCGAGTGTGCTGGGGATGCTCAGACGTGAGTCCCAGGCTCTCCACACCACTGGAGTCAAGCTATCCAGGCTGATGAAGGCTGATAGCCAGAAACCGGTCCTTGGATGCTTGATTCCGGTCTGGGAAAGACATGGCTTGGTAGTTCGGACTGGACTGTTCCCATGAGGCACAGGGTCAGAGCTGATTTCCATATAGCCAGTGTCTAACCCAGGGTGGTGTGGAGTGCAAAAAACGATGGATTTAGGCCCAGATCCTTGTACTGGGGTGAATGTATGACATTGTTCTACATTCTGTCCATCAACTGTGTTTTTTGCAATTTCACCCCGAGTGTGCTGGGGATGCTCAGACGTGAGTCCCAGGCTCTCCACACCACTGGAGTCAAGCTATCCAGGCTGATGAAGGCTGATAGCCAGAAACCGGTCCTTGGATGCTTGATTCCGGTCTGGGAAAGACATGGCTTGGTAGTTCGGACTGAATTGTTCCCATGAGGCACAGGGTCAGAGCTGATTTGCATGTAGCCAGTGTCTAACCCAGGGTGGTGTGGAGTGCAAAAAAAACGATGGATTTAGGCCCAGATCCTTGTACTGGGGTGAATGTATGACATTGTTCTACATTCTGTCCATCAACTGTGTTTTTTGCAATTTCACCCGAGTGTGCTGGGGATGCTCAGACGTGAGTCCCAGGCTCTCCACACCACTGGAGTCAAGCTATCCAGGCTGATGAAGGCTGATAGCCAGAAACCGGTCCTTGGATGCTTGATTCCGGTCTGGGGAAGACATGGCTTGGTAGTTCGGACTGGACTGTTCCCATGAGGCACAGGGTCAGAGCTGATTTGCATATAGCCAGTGTCTAACCCAGGGTGGTGTGGAGTGCAAAAAAATGATGGATTTAGGCCCAGATCCTTGTACTGGGGTGAATGTATGACATTGTTCTACATTCTGTCCATCAACTGTGTTTTTTGCAATTTCACCCCGAGTGTGCTCGGGATGCTCAGACGTGAGTCCCAGGCTCTCCCCCCCACTGGAGTCAAGCTATCCAGGCTGATGAAGGCTGATAGCCAGAAACCGGTCCTTGGAAGCTTGATTCCGGTCTGGGAAAGACATGGCTTGGTAGTTTGGACTGGACTGTTCCCATGAGGCACAGGGTCAGAGCTGATTTGTATATAGCCAGTGTCTAACCCAGGGTGGTGTGGAGTGCAAAAAAACGATGGATTTAGGCCCAGATCCTTGTACTGGTGTGAATGTATGACATTGTTCTACATTCTGTCCATCAACTGTGTTTTTTGCAATTTCACCCCGAGTGTGCTGGGGATGCTCAGACGTGAGTCCCAGGCTCTCCACACCACTGGAGTCAAGCTATCCAGGCTGATGAAGGCTGAAAGCCAGAAACCGGTCCTTGGATGCTTGATTCCGGTCTGGGAAAGACATGGCTTGGTAGTTCGGACTGGACTGTTCCCATGAGGCACAGGGTCAGAGGTGATTTGCATATAGCCAGTGTCTAACCCAGGGTGGTGTGGAATGCAAAAAAACGATGGATTTAGGCCCAGATCCTTGTACTGGGGTGAATGTATGACATTGTTCTACATTCTGTACATCAACTATGTTTTTTGCAATTTCACCCGAGTGTGCTGGGGATGCTCAGACGTGAGTCCCAGGCTCTCCACACCACTGGAGTCAAGCTATCCAGGCTGATGAAGGCTGATAGCCAGAAACCGGTCCTTGGATGCTTGATTCCGGTCTGGGACATACATGGCTTGGTAGTTCGGACTGGACTGTTCCCATGAGGCACAGGGTCAGAGCTGATTTCCATATAGCCAGTGTCTAACCCAGGGTGGTGTGGAGTGCAAAAAAACGATGGATTTAGGCCCAGATTGTTGTACTGGGGTGAATGTATGACATTGTTCTACATTCTGTCCATCAACTGTGTTTTTTGCAATTTCACCCCGAGTGTGCTGGGGATGCTCAGACGTGAGTCCCAGGCTCTCCACACCACTGGAGTCAAGCTATCCAGGCTGATGAAGGCTGATAGCCAGAAACCGGTCCTTGGATGCTTGATTCCGGTCTGGGAAAGACATGGCTTGGTAGTTCGGACTGAACTGTTCCCATGAGGCACAGGGTCAGAGCTGATTTGCATATAGCCAGTGTCTAACCCAGGGTGGTGTTGAGTGCAAAAAAAATGATGGATTTAGGCCCAGATCCTTGTACTGGGGTGAATGTATGACATTGTTCTACATTCTGTCCATCAACTGTGTTTTTTGCAATTTCACCCGAGTGTGCTGGGGATGCTCAGACGTGAGTCCCAGGCTCTCCACACCATTGGAGTCAAGCTATCCAGGCTGATGAAGGCTGATAGCCAGAAACCGGTCCTTGGATGCTTGATTCCGGTCTGGGAAAGACATGGCTTGGTAGTTCGGACTGGACTGTTCCCATGAGGCACAGGGTCAGAGGTGATTTGCATATAGCCAGTGTCTAACCCAGGGTGGTGTGGAGTGCAAAAAAACGATGGATATAGGCCCAGATCCTTGTACTGGGGTGAATGTATGACATTGTTCTACATTCTGTACATCAACTGTGTTTTTTGCAATTTCACCCGAGTGTGCTGGGGATGCTCCGACTTGAGTCCCAGGCTCGCCACACCACTGGAGTCAAGCTATCCAGGCTGATGAAGGCTGATAGCCAGAAACCGGTCCTTGGATGCTTGATTCCGGTCTGGGAAAGACATGGCTTGGTAGTTCGGACTGGACTGTTCCCATGAGGCACAGGGTCAGAGCTGATTTCCATATAGCCAGTGTCTAACCCAGGGTGGTGTGGAGTGCAAAAAAACGATTGATTTAGGCCCAGATTGTTGTACTGGGGTGAATGTATGACATTGTTCTACATTCTGTCCATCAACTGTGTTTTTTGCAATTTCACCCCGAGTGTGCTGGGGATGCTCTGACGTGAGTCCCAGGCTCTCCACACCACTGGAGTCAAGCTATCCAGGCTGATGAAGGCTGATAGCCAGAAACCGGTCCTTGGATGCTTGATTCCGGTCTGGGAAAGACATGGCTTGGTAGTTCGGACTGAACTGTTCCCATGAGGCACAGGGTCAGAGCTGATTTGCATATAGCCAGTGTCTAACCCAGGGTGGTGTGGAGTGCAAAAAAAACGATGGATTTAGGCCCAGATCCTTGTACTGGGGTGAATGTATGACATTGTTCTACAGTCTGTCCATCAACTGTGTTTTTTGCAATTTCACCCGAGTGTGCTGGGGATGCTCAGACGTGAGTCCCAGGCTCTCCACACCACTGGAGTCAAGCTATCCAGGCTGATGAAGGCTGATAGCCAGAAACCGGTCCGTGGATGCTTGATTCCGGTCTGGGAAAGACATGGCTTGGTAGTTCGGACTGGACTGTTCCCATGAGGCACAGGGTCAGAGCTGATTTGCATATAGCCAGTGTCTAACCCAGGGTGGTGTGGAGTGCAAAAAATGATGGATTTAGGCCCAGATCCTTGTACTGGGGTGAATGTATGACATTGTTCTACATTCTGTCCATCAACTGTGTTTTTTGCAATTTCACCCCGAGTGTGCTGGGGATGCTCAGACGTGAGTCCCAGGCTCTCCACACCACTGGAGTCAAGCTATCCAGGCTGATGAAGGCTGATAGCCAGAAACTGGTCCTTGGATGCTTGATTCCGGTCTGGGAAAGACATGGCTTGGTAGTTTGGACTGGACTGTTCCCATGAGGCACAGGGTCAGAGCTGATTTGTATATAGCCAGTGTCTAACCCAGGGTGGTGTGGAGTGCAAAAAAACGATGGATTTAGGCCCAGATCCTTGTACTGGGGTGAATGTATGACATTGTTCTACATTCTGTCCATCAACTGTGTTTTTTGCAATTTCACCCCGAGTGTGCTGGGGATGCTCAGACGTGAGTCCCAGGCTCTCCACACCACTGGAGTCAAGCTATCCAGTCTGATGAAGGCTGATAGCCAGAAACCGGTCCTTGGATGCTTGATTCCGGTCTGGGAAAGACATGGCTTGGTAGTTCGGACTGGACTGTTCCCATGAGGCACAGGGTCAGAGCTGATTTGCATATAGCCAGTGTCTAACCCAGGGTGGTGTGGAGTGCAAAAAAACAATGGATTTAGGCCCAGAACCTTGTACTTGGGTGAATGTATGACATTGTTCTACATTCTGTCCATCAACTGTGTTTTTTGCAATTTCACCCGAGTGTGCTGGGGATGCTCAGACGTGAGTCCCAGGCTCTCCACGCCACTGGAGTCAAGCTATCCAGGCTGATGAAGGCTGATAGCCAGAAACCGGTCCTTGGATGCTTGATTCCGGTCTGGGAAAGACATGGCTTGGTAGTTCGAACTGGACTGTTCCCATGAGGCACAGGGTCAGAGCTGATTTGCATATAGCCAGTTACTAACCCAGGGTGGTGTGGAGTGCAAAAAAACGATGGATTTAGGCCCAGATCCTTGTACTGGGGTGAATGTATGACATTGTTCTACATTCTGTCCATCAACTGTGTTTTTTGCAATTTCACCCCGAGTGTGCTGGGGATGCTCAGACGTGAGTCCCAGGCTCTCCACACCACTGGAGTCAAGCTATCCAGGCTGATGAAGGCTGATAGCCAGAAACCGGTCCTTGGATGCTTGATTCCGGTCTGGGAAAGACATGGCTTGGTAGTTCGGACTGGACTGTTCCCATGAGGCACAGGGTCAGAGCTGATTTGCATATAGCCAGTGTCTAACCCAGGGTGGTGTGGAGTGCAAAAAAACGATGGATTTAGGCCCAGATCCTTGTACTGGGGTGAATGTATGACATTGTTCTACATTCTGTCCATCAACTGTGTTTTTTGCAATTTCACCCGAGTGTGCTGGGGATGCTCAGACGTGAGTCCCAGGCTCTCCACACCACTGGAGTCAAGCTATCCTGGCTGATGAAGGCTGATAGCCAGAAACCGGTCCTTGGATGCTTGATTCCGGTCTGGGAAAGACATGGCTTGGTAGTTCGGACTGAACTGTTCCCATGAGGCACAGGGTCAGAGCTGATTTGCATATAGCCAGTGTCTAACCCAGGGTGGTGTGGAGTGCAAAAAAATCGATGGATTTAGGCCCAGATCCTTGTACTGGGGTGAATGTATGACATTGTTCTACATTCTGTCCATCAACTGTGTTTTTTGCAATTTCACCCCGAGTGTGCTGGGGATGCTCAGACGTGAGTCCCAGGCTCTCCACACCACTGGAGTCAAGCTATCCAGTCTGATGAAGGCTGATAGCCAGAAACCGGTCCTTGGTTGCTTGATTCCGGTCTGGGAAAGACATGGCTTGGTAGTTTGGACTGGACTGTTCCCATGAGGCACAGGGTCAGAGCTGATTTGTATATAGCCAGTGTCTAACCCAGGGTGGTGTGGAGTGCAAAAAACGATGGATTTAGGCCCAGATCCTTGTACTGGGGTGAATGTATGACATTGTTCTACATTCTGTCCATCAACTGTTTTTTGCAATTTCACCCCGAGTGTGCTGGGGATGCTCAGACGTGAGTCCCAGGCTCTCCACACCACTGGAGTCAAGCTATCCAGTCTGATGAAGGCGGATAGCCAGAAACCGGTCCTTGGATGCTTGATTCCGGTCTGGGAAAGACATGGCTTGGTAGTTCAGACTGGACTGTTCCCATGAGGCACAGGGTCAGAGCTGATTTGCATATAGCCAGTGTCTAACCCAGGGTGGTGTGGAGTGCAAAAAAACGATGGATTTAGGCCCAGATCTTTGTACTTGGGTGAATGTATGACATTGTTCTACATTCTGTCCATCAACTGTGTTTTTTGCAATTTCACCCGAGTGTGCTGGGGATGCTCAGACGTGAGTCCCAGGCTCTCCACACCACTGGAGTCAAGCTATCCAGGCTGATGAAGGCTGATAGCCAAAAACCGGTCCTTGGATGCTTGATTCCGGTCTGGGAAAGACATGGCTTGGTAGTTCGAACTGGACTGTTCCCATGAGGCACAGGGTCAGAGCTGATTTGCATATAGCCAGTGTCTAACCCAGGGTGGTGTGGAGTGCAAAAAAACGATGGATTTAGGCCCAGATCCTTGTACTGGGGTGAATGTATGACATTGTTCTACATTCTGTCCATCAACTGTGTTTTTTGCAATTTCACCCCGAGTGTGCTGGGGATGCTCAGACGTGAGTCCCAGGCTCTCCACACCACTGGAGTCAAGCTATCCAGGCTGATGAAGGCTGATAGCCAGAAACTGGTCCTTGGATGCTTGATTCCGGTCTGGGAAAGTCATGGCTTGGTAGTTCGGACTGGACTGTTCCCATGAGGCACAGGGTCAGAGCTGATTTGCATATAGCCAGTGTCTAACCCAGGGTGGTGTGGAGTGCAAAACAACGATGGATTTAGGCCCAGATCCTTGTACTGGGGTGAATGTATGACATTGTTCTACATTCTGTCCATCAACTGTGTTTTTTGCAATTTCACCCCGAGTGTGCTGGGGATGCTCAGACGTGAGTCCAAGGCTCTCCACACCACTGGAGTCAAGCTATCCAGGCTGATGAAGGCTGATAGCCAGAAACCGGTCCTTGGATGCTTGATTCCGGTCTGGGAAAGACATGGCTTGGTAGTTCGGACTGGACTGTTCCCATGAGGCACAGGGTCAGAGCTGATTTGCATATAGCCAGTGTCTAACCAAGGGTGGTGTGGAGTGCAAAACAACGATGGATTTAGGCCCAGATCCTTGTACTGGGGTGAATGTATGACATTGTTCTACATTCTGTCCATCAACTGTGTTTTTTGCAATTTCACCCCGAGTGTGCTGGGGATGCACAGACGTGAGTCCAAGGCTCTCCACACCACTGGAGTCAAGCTATCCAGTCTGATGAAGGCTGATAGCCAGAAACCGGTCCTTGGATGCTTGATTCCGGTCTGGGAAAGACATGGCTTGGTAGTTCGGACTGGACTGTTCCCATGAGGCACAGGGTCAGAGCTGATTTGCATATAGCCAGTGTCTAACCCAGGGTGGTGTGGAGTGCAAAAAAACGATGGATTTAGCCCCAGATCCTTGTACTGGGGTGAATGTATGACATTGTTCTACATTCTGTCCATCAACTGTGTTTTTTGCAATTTCACCCGAGTGTGCTGGGGATGCTCAGACGTGAGTCCCAGGCTCTCCACACCACTGGAGTCAAGCTATCCAGGCTGATGATGGCTGATAGCCAGAAACCGGTCCTTGGATGCTTGATTCCGGTCTGGGAAAGACATGGCTTGGTAGTTCGGACTGAACTGTTCCCATGAGGCACAGGGTCAGAGCTGATTTGCATATAGCCAGTGTCTAACCCAGGGTGGTGTGGAGTGCAAAAAAACCGATGGATTTAGGCCCAGATCCTTGTACTGGGGTGAATGTATGACATTGTTCTACATTCTGTCCATCAACTGTGTTTTTTGCAATTTCACCCGAGTGTGCTGGGGATGCTCAGACGTGAGTCCCAGGCTCTCCACACCACTGGAGTCAAGCTATCCAGGCTGATGAAGGCTGATAGCCAGAAACCGGTCCTTGGATGCTTGATTCCGGTCTGGGAAAGACATGGCTTGGTAGTTCGGACTGGACTATTCCCATGAGGCACAGGGTCAGAGCTGATTTGCATATAGCCAGTGTCTAACCCAGGGTGGTGTGGAGTGCAAAAAACGATGGATTTTGGCCCAGATCCTTGTACTGGGGTGAATGTATGACATTGTTCTACATTCTGTCCATCAACTGTGTTTTTTGCAATTTCACCCCGAGTGTGCTGGGGATGCTCAGACGTGAGTCCCAGGCTCTCCACACCACTGGAGTCAAGCTATCCAGGCTGATGAAGGCTGATAGCCAGAAACCGGTCCTTGGTTGCTTGATTCCGGTCTGGGAAAGACATAGCTTGGTAGTTTGGACTGGACTGTTCCCATGAGGCACAGGGTCAGAGCTGGTTTGTATATAGCCAGTGTCTAACCCAGGGTGGTGTGGAGTGCAAAAAAAACGATGGATTTAGGCCCAGATCCTTGTACTGGGGTGAATGTATGACATTGTTCTACATTCTGTCCATCAACTGTGTTTTTTACAATTTCACCCCGAGTGTGCTGGGGATGCTCAGACGTGAGTCCCAGGCTCTCCACACCACTGGAGTCAAGCTATCCAGTCTGATGAAGGCTGATAGCCAGAAACCGGTCCTTGGATGCTTGATTCCGGTCTGGGAAAGACATGGCTTGGTAGTTCGGACTGGACTGTTCCCATGAGGCACAGGGTCAGAGCTGATTTGCATATAGCCAGTGTCTAACCCAGGGTGGTGTGGAGTGCAAAAAAACGATGGATTTAGGCCCAGATCCTTGTACTTGGGTGAATGTATGACATTGTTCTACATTCTGTCCATCAACTGTGTTTTTTGCAATTTCACCCGAGTGTGCTGGGGATGCTCAGACGTGAGTCCCAGGCTCTCCACACCACTGGAGTCAAGCTATCCAGGCTGATGAAGGCTGATAGCCAGAAACCAGTCCTTGGATGCTTGATTCCGGTCTGGGAAAGACATGGCTTGGTAGTTCGAACTGGACTGTTCCCATGAGGCACAGGGTCAGAGCTGATTTGCATATAGCCAGTGTCTAACCCAGGGTGGTGTGGAGTGCAAAAAAAACGATGGATTTAGGCCCAGATCCTTGTACTGGGGTGAATGTATGACATTGTTCTACATTCTGTCCATCAACTGTGTTTTTTGCAATTTCACCCAGAGTGTGCTGGGGATGCTCAGACGTGAGTCCCAGGCTCTCCACACCACTGGAGTCAAGCTATCCAGGCTGATAGCCAGAAACCGGTCCTTGGATGCTTGATTCCGGTCTGGGAAAGACATGGCTTGGTAGTTCGGACTGGACTGTTCCCATGAGGCACAGGGTCAGAGCTGATTTGCATATAGCCAGTGTCTAACCCAGGGTGGTGTGGAGTGCAAAACAACAATGGATTTAGGCCCAGATCCTTGTACTAGGGTGAATGTATGACATTGTTCTACATTCTGTCCATCAACTGTGTTTTTTGCAATTTCACCCCGAGTGTGCTGGGGATGCTCAGACGTGAGTCCCAGGCTCTCCACACCACTGGAGTCAAGCTATCCAGTCTGATGAAGGCTGATAGCCAGAAACCGGTCCTTGGTTGCTTGATTCCGGTCTGGGAAAGACATGGCTTCGTAGTTCGGACTGGACTGTTCCCATGAGGCACAGGGTCAGAGCTGATTTGCATATAGCCAGTGTCTAACCCAGGGTGGTGTGGAGTGCAAAACAACGATGGATTTAGGCCCAGATCCTTGTACTGGGGTGAATGTATGACATTGTTCTACATTCTGTCCATCAACTGTGTTTTTTGCAATTTCACCCCGAGTGTGCTGGGGATGCACAGACGTGAGTCCAAGGCTCTCCACACCACTGGAGTCAAGCAATCCAGGCTGATGAAGGCTGATAGCCAGAAACCGGTCCTTGGATGCTTGATTCCGGTCTGGGAAAGACATGGCTTGGTAGTTCGGACTGGACTGTTCCCATGAGGCACAGGGTCAGAGCTGATTTGCATATAGCCAGTGTCTAACCCAGGGTGGTGTGGAGTGCAAAAAAACGATGGATTTAGGCCCAGATCCTTGTACTGGGGTGAATGTATGACATTGTTCTACATTCTGTCCATCAACTGTGTTTTTTGCAATTTCACCCGAGTGTGCTGGGGATGCTCAGACGTGAGTCCCAGGCTCTCCACACCACTGGAGTCAAGCTATCCAGGCTGATGAAGGCTGATAGCCAGAAACCGGTCCTTGGATGCTTGATTCCGGTCTGGGAAAGACATGGCTTGGTAGTTCGGACTGAACTGTTCCCATGAGGCACAGGGTCAGAGCTGATTTGCATATAGCCAGTGTCTAACCCAGGGTGGTGTGGAGTGCAAAAAAACCGATGGATTTAGGCCCAGATCCTTGTACTGGGGTGAATGTATGACATTGTTCTACATTCTGTCCATCAACTGTGTTTTTTGCAATTTCACCCGAGTGTGCTGGGGATGCTCAGACGTGAGTCCCAGGCTCTCCACACCACTGGAGTCAAGCTATCCAGGCTGATGAAGGCTGATAGCCAGAAACCGGTCCTTGGATGCTTGATTCCGGTCTGGGAAAGACATGGCTTGGTAGTTCGGACTGGACTGTTCCCATGAGGCACAGGGTCAGAGCTGATTTGCATATAGCCAGTGTCTAACCCAGGGTGGTGTGGAGTGCAAAAAATGATGGATTTAGGCCCAGATCCTTGTACTGGGGTGAATGTATGACATTGTTCTACATTCTGTCCATCAACTGTGTTTTTTGCAATTTCACCCCGAGTGTGCTGGGGATGCTCAGACGTGAGTCCCAGGCTCTCCACACCACTGGAGTCAAGCTATCCAGGCTGATGAAGGCTGATAGCCAGAAACCGGTCCTTGGTTGCTTGATTCCGGTCTGGGAAAGACATGGCTTGGTAGTTTGGACTGGACTGTTCCCATGAGGCACAGGGTCAGAGCTGATTTGTATATAGCCAGTGTCTAACCCAGGGTGGTGTGGAGTGCAAAAAAACGATGGATTTAGGCCCAGATCCTTGTACTGGGGTGAATGTATGACATTGTTCTACATTCTGTCCATCAACTGTGTTTTTTGCAATTTCACCCCGAGTGTGCTGGGGATGCTCAGACGTGAGTCCCAGGCTCTCCACACCACTGGAGTCAAGCTATCCAGTCTGATGAAGGCTGATAGCCAGAAACCGGTCCTTGGATGCTTGATTCCGGTCTGGGAAAGACATGGCTTGGTAGTTCGGACTGGACTGTTCCCATGAGGCACAGGGTCAGAGCTGATTTGCATATAGCCAGTGTCTAACCCAGGGTGGTGTGGAGTGCAAAAAAACGATGGATTTAGGCCCAGATCCTTGTACTTGGGTGAATGTATGACATTGTTCTACATTCTGTCCATCAACTGTGTTTTTTGCAATTTCACCCGAGTGTGCTGGGGATGCTCAGACGTGAGTCCAAGGCTCTCCACACCACTGGAGTCAAGCTATCCAGGCTGATGAAGGCTGATAGCCAGAAACCGGTCCTTGGATGATTGATTCCGGTCTGGGAAAGACATGGCTTGGTAGTTCGGACTGGACTGTTCCCATGAGGCACAGGGTCAGAGCTGATTTGCATATAGCCAGTGTCTAACCCAGGGTGGTGTGGAGTGCAAAAAAAACGATGGATTTAGGCCCAGATCCTTGTACTGGGGTGAATGTATGACATTGTTCTACATTCTGTCCATCAACTGTGTTTTTTGCAATTTCACCCAGAGTGTGCTGGGGATGCTCAGACGTGAGTCCCAGGCTCTCCACACCACTGGAGTCAAGCTATCCAGGCTGATAGCCAGAAACCGGTCCTTGGATGCTTGATTCCGGTCTGGGAAAGACATGGCTTGGTAGTTCGGACTGGACTGTTCCCATGAGGCACAGGGTCAGAGCTGATTTGCATATAGCCAGTGTCTAACCCAGGGTGGTGTGGAGTGCAAAACAACAATGGATTTAGGCCCAGATCCTTGTACTAGGGTGAATGTATGACATTGTTCTACATTCTGTCCATCAACTGTGTTTTTTGCAATTTCACCCCGAGTGTGCTGGGGATGCTCAGACGTGAGTCCCAGGCTCTCCACACCACTGGAGTCAAGCTATCCAGTCTGATGAAGGCTGATAGCCAGAAACCGGTCCTTGGTTGCTTGATTCCGGTCTGGGAAAGACATGGCTTCGTAGTTCGGACTGGACTGTTCCCATGAGGCACAGGGTCAGAGCTGATTTGCATATAGCCAGTGTCTAACCCAGGGTGGTGTGGAGTGCAAAACAACGATGGATTTAGGCCCAGATCCTTGTACTGGGGTGAATGTATGACATTGTTCTACATTCTGTCCATCAACTGTGTTTTTTGCAATTTCACCCCGAGTGTGCTGGGGATGCACAGACGTGAGTCCAAGGCTCTCCACACCACTGGAGTCAAGCTATCCAGGCTGATGAAGGCTGATAGCCAGAAACCGGTCCTTGGATGCTTGATTCCGGTCTGGGAAAGACATGGCTTGGTAGTTCGGACTGGACTGTTCCCATGAGGCACAGGGTCAGAGCTGATTTGCATATAGCCAGTGTCTAACCCAGGGTGGTGTGGAGTGCAAAAAAACGATGGATTTAGGCCCAGATCCTTGTACTGGGGTGAATGTATGACATTGTTCTACATTCTGTCCATCAACTGTGTTTTTTTCAATTTCACCCGAGTGTGCTGGGGATGCTCAGACGTGAGTCCCAGGCTCTCCACACCACTGGAGTCAAGCTATCCAGGCTGATGAAGGCTGATAGCCAGAAACCGGTCCTTGGATGCTTGATTCCGGTCTGGGAAAGACATGGCTTGGTAGTTCGGACTGAACTGTTCCCATGAGGCACAGGGTCAGAGCTGATTTGCATCTAGCCAGTGTCTAACCCAGGGTGGTGTGGAGTGCAAAGAAACCGATGGATTTAGGCCCAGATCCTTGTACTGGGGTGAATGTATGACATTGTTCTACATTCTGTCCATCAACTGTGTTTTTTGCAATTTCACCCGAGTGTGCTGGGGATGCTCAGACGTGAGTCCCAGGCTCTCCACACCACTGGAGTCAAGCTATCCAGGCTGATGAAGGCTGATAGCCAGAAACCGGTCCTTGGATGCTTGATTCCGGTCTGGGAAAGACATGGCTTGGTAGTTCGGACTGGACTGTTCCCATGAGGCACAGGGTCAGAGCTGATTTGCATATAGCCAGTGTCTAACCCAGGGTGGTGTGGAGTGCAAAAAATGATGGATTTAGGCCCAGATCCTTGTACTGGGGTGAATGTATGACATTGTTCTACATTCTGTCCATCAACTGTGTTTTTTGCAATTTCACCCCGAGTGTGCTGGGGATGCTCAGACGTGAGTCCCAGGCTCTCCACACCACTGGAGTCAAGCTATCCAGGCTGATGAAGGCTGATAGCCAGAAACCGGTCCTTGGTTGCTTGATTCCGGTCTGGGAAAGACATGGCTTGGTAGTTTGGACTGGACTGTTCCCATGAGGCACAGGGTCAGAGCTGATTTGTATATAGCCAGTGTCTAACCCAGGGTGGTGTGGAGTGCAAAAAAACGATGGATTTAGGCCCAGATCCTTGTACTGGGGTGAATGTATGACATTGTTCTACATTCTGTCCATCAACTGTGTTTTTTGCAATTTCACCCCGAGTGTGCTGGGGATGCTCAGACGTGAGTCCCAGGCTCTCCACACCACTGGAGTCAAGCTATCCAGTCTGATGAAGGCTGATAGCCAGAAACCGGTCCTTGGATGCTTGATTCCGGTCTGGGAAAGACATGGCTTGGTAGTTCGGACTGGACTGTTCCCATGAGGCACAGGGTCAGAGCTGATTTGCATATAGCCAGTGTCTAACCCAGGGTGGTGTGGAGTGCAAAAAAACGATGGATTTAGGCCCAGATCCTTGTACTTGGGTGAATGTATGACATTGTTCTACATTCTGTCCATCAACTGTGTTTTTTGCAATTTCACCCGAGTGTGCTGGGGATGCTCAGACGTGAGTCCAAGGCTCTCCACACCACTGGAGTCAAGCTATCCAGGCTGATGAAGGCTGATAGCCAGAAACCGGTCCTTGGATGATTGATTCCGGTCTGGGAAAGACATGGCTTGGTAGTTCGGACTGGACTGTTCCCATGAGGCACAGGGTCAGAGCTGATTTGCATATAGCCAGTGTCTAACCCAGGGTGGTGTGGAGTGCAAAAAACGATGGATTTAGGCCCAGATCCTTGTACTGGGTGAATGTATGACATTGTTCTACATTCTGTCCATCAACTGTGTTTTTTGCTACAAATATCCATAACATAACATACCACAACATATTTTAACATTTCTTTTACCTTTTGAAAGCATTCTTTACAAACCAGCAGTTTGCAAAGCCAGTTGCTGAATAATTACTTTATAAAAGCAAGACGTATTAGCTTTGTTTATTAAATACGAGGCAGCAAATTTGGCTAATACAACTAAGGGCCAGATGTAGGTAATTCCTATTTACCGATTCATAAATACCGAATTTTACCGATTCGGTATTTATGAATTGGTAAATATGAAGGTGGGAGATGTAGGTAATTCTTACATTTGAATTGCCGAATCGGTAATATTCGGTATTTACCGATTTGGTAAATACCGAATCGGTATTGCCCATTGATTCCTATGGGCCTTGAAGCCCATAGGAATCAATGGGCAATACCGATTCGGTATTTACCGAACCAGTAAATACCGAATCCTGCAAGGGTGCAGGGGGTGTCAGTTTGACACCCTCTAGCACCCCAAATACAGGCATGTGTGCCATGTGGCACACATACATGCCCTAAGGGCATGTCTGTGTGTCACATGGCACAGGTGTGCATGCACAGATGTGCATGCATACCTGAATTCGGTATTTTACCACCCAATAGGATTGGGTGGTAAAATACCGACTCATAAGGGCCTGTGGCACTCTCAGGAGTGTCACCTACATGTGGAATTACCGAATCGGTAAAGTTACCGATTCGGTATTTTTCAGAATCGGTAAATTTACAGAATCGGTAAATTTACCGATTCTGTAAAATGCTGGTCCCTACATGCAGAATCCTAAATACCGGTCAGTAAGGGCCGAAATCGGCCGTTACCGACCGGTATTTCCTATACTACATCTGGCCCTAAATTGTGCAAGATGCTGGCTGTGCTGAGTTAGTCTGTCTATGTTTACCCTTGACCCTTTCAGGTAGGTTGCTCCCCCTCCGCACAGCACTGCCTGTGCCCGTTCTCTCCCTCACTGCCCCGTGTCTCTCTGCCCGGTTTCCCTTCTGCTCCCCTCGCTGCCCCCGTGTCTCCTGCCCGGTTTTTCCTTCTGCTCCCCTCGCGGCCCCCATGTCTCTCTGCCCGTTTTTGCCTTCTGTTGCCTAGCTGCCCCTGCATTTCTGTGACCTTTGTGTCTCTGTGCCACTCGTTTCCCACTGGTTTTTGTGACCTTTTCTGTCCTTTCTTGGGACCTTTCTGCCTCTGTGCCACTCATTTCTTCCCGTTTTTTGTGACCTTTTCTGCCCTTTCTTGGGACCTTTCTGCCTCTGTGCCACTCGTTTCCCCCCGTTTTTTGTGACCTTTTTCTATCCTTTCTTGTGACCTTTTGTGCATCTGTGCCACTCGTTTCCCCCCATTTTTGTGACCTCTTCTGCCCTTTCTTGTGACCTTTGTGCCCTCTGTGCCACTCGTTTCCCCCCATTTTTTGTGACCTTTTCTGTCCTTTCTTGGGACCTTTCTGCCTCTGTGCCACTAATTTCTTCCCGTTTTTTGTGACCTTTTCTGCCCTTTCTTGGGACCTTTCTGCCTCTGTGCCACTCGTTTTCCCCCGTTTTTTGTGACCTTTTTCTATCCTTTCTTGTGACCTTTTGTGCATCTGTGCCACTCGTTTCCCCCCATTTTTGTGACCTCTTCTGCCCTTTCTTGTGACCTTTGTGCCCTCTGTGCCACTCGTTTCCCCCCATTTTTTGTGACCTTTTCTGCCCTTCTTGGGACCTTTCTGCCTCTGTGCCACTCGTTTCCCCCCATTTTTTGCGACCTTTTCTGCCCTTTCTTGTGACCTTTGTGCATCTGTGCCACTCCTTTCCCCCCGTTTTTTGTGACCTTTTTCTATCCTTTCTTGTGACCTTTTGTGCATCTGTGCCAGTCGTTTCTCCCAGTTTTTGTGACCTCTTCTGCTCTTTCTTGTGACCTTTGTTCCTCTGTGCCACTCATTTCCCCCCGTTTTTTGTGACTTTTTCTGCCCTTTCTTGGGACCTTTCTGCCTCTGTGCCACTCGTTTCCCCCCATTTTTTGTGACCTCTTCTGCTCTTTCTTGTGTCCTTTGTGCATCTGTGCCACTCGTTTCCCCCTGTTTTTTGTGACCTTTCTACCCTTTCTTGTGACCTTTTTGCCCTCTGTGCCACTCATTTCCCCCCATTTTTTGTGACCTTTTCTGCCCTTTCTTGGGACCTTTCTGCCTTTGTGCCACTCGTTTCCCCCCGTTTTTTGTGACCTTTTCTGCCCTTTTTTTGGGATCTTTCTGCCTCTGTGCCACTCATTTCCCCACATATTTTGTGACCTTATCTGCCCTTTCCTGGGACCTTTCTGCCTCTGTGCCACTCGTTTCCCCCTTAATTGTTGTGCCCTTTTGCCTTCTGTTTTCTTCGTCATCCCTCGCCCCTGCTTCCCCGCCCCCCTGACTGCCCATTCGCTACCCCCACCTCCTGCCTCCCAGCTGCTCCTCCATCCCACCTCCCCATATAGGCCGGCCGCTGCACAGTGAGGAGAGCGACCCTTGACCCTTCCAGGTAGGTCGCTCCCCTCCGCACAGCACCGCCTGTGCCCGTTCTCTCCCTCGCTGCCCCATGTCTCTCTGCCTGGTTTCCCTTCTGCACCCCTCGCTGCCCCCGTGTCTCTCTGCCCAGTTTTTCCTTCTGCTCCCCCCGCGGCCTCTGTGTCTCTCTGCCCGTTTTTGCCTTCTGTTGCTTAGCTGCCCCTGCATTTCTGTGAACTTTCTGCCTTCTGTGCCAATCGCTTCCCCCTGTTTTTTGTGACATTTCTGCCCTTTCTTGTGACCTTTTGCCCTCTGTGCCACTCGTTTCCCCTGTTTTCTGCGACCTTTTTGCCCTTCATGTGACCTTTTTGTCTTCTGTTCCACTTGTTTCCCCCTGTATTCTTGTGACCTTTCTGCCCTCTGTGCCACTCGTTTCCCCCTCAATTGTTGTGCCCTTTTGCCTTCAGTTTCCTTCGTTGCCCCTCACCGCCCCTGCAACTGCGTCCCCTGTGGCTCTGCCCCCTGACTGCCCATCCCTGTGGCTCCACCCCCTGACTGCCCATTCGCTGCCCCCGCCTCCCGCCTCCTATCTGCTCCTCACTCCCACCTCCCCACACATGCCGGGCGCTGCGTGGTCGCGCCACTGGTGCACGGCAAGCCTGTCTGTGCCTGCCCGCGCCTGGACCTCGCCCAGCGTAAGAACCCCTGGCCCCCTGATCGATAACCTCGCCAACCTCAGACTGAGACAACTTGTCACAACGCCCACCCACTCCACCGGCCACACGCTCGACCCCGTCTTCTCCTCAAGCCCGCACGTCTCCGTCAGCCACACCACCGAACTCCTCTGGACCGACCTCCGCTGCATCCACTTCACCTTCCAGAAACCCTCCACACACCACCGCACCCAACAGATCCCCCGCCGCTGCTGGAGCAAAATCACCGAAGACCAACTACATGCAAACCTTGCTCTCCGCCCACCCCCCGAACCCTCCAACACCGACGTCACTGCCCACAACCTCAGACGCTGGATCGAGGACTGCGCCAACACCCTCGCCCTGCTGAAGAAACCCCCCACAGAGACACCAGCAAGAGGGCCAGCTGGTTCACACCAGAACTCCTAAATTCCAAGCAAGCCTGCCGGAAACTAGAGAAGAAATGGCACAGTGAACAAACTCCGGACTGCCACGCAGCACACAAGGACGCCGTCCGCAACCACCACCACCTCATCAGGGCTGCCAAGAAGACCTCCTTCAAAGACCGCCTCGACAACAAAGCACACAACAGCAAGGAGCTCTTCAACATCGGGAAGGAACTCTCCAACACCAACGACATCCCGCCGTCGCAAGCCCTATGCGACTCCCTCGCCACCTTCTTCCACCACAAAATAGCAGACATCCACGACAGCTTCAACACCCAGACAGCCCCAGCAGACAGCAACACAACAGACCCTCCGCACACCATCAACCACATCCCCTTGCTCGCCTGGACCAGCATGAGTGTCGATGACACCATCAAGACCATGAGCACAATCCACTCCGGCTCACCGTCAGACTCATTCCCGCACCACGTCTTCAACAAAACAAGTAGCTCCATCGCACCCCACCTACGCAAAGTCATCAATCTCTCCCTTGAGACCGCGACCTTCCCAGAGAGCTGGAAACATGCCGAGATCAACGCCCTACTCAAAAAACCCAAGGCACACCCAAGAGACCTCAAGAACTTCTGACCCATCTCTCTGCTCCCCTTCCCGGCCAAGGTCATCGAGAAAATCGTTAACAGACAGCTAACCCGATACCTCAAAGAGAACACAATCCTGGACCGTTCCCAGTCAGGGTTCAGCAGCAACAACAGCACCTAGACCGCCCTCATCGCCGCCACCGACGACATCAGGACCCTGATAGACAACGGGGAGACTGCAGCACTCATCCTCCTAAACCTTTCCGCCGCCTTCGACACCGTCTGCCACCGCACACTATGCGCACGCCTCCATGCCGCAGGGATCCGAGACAAGGCTCTGGAATGGACCATCTCCTTCCTCACCGGCAGAACCCAGAGCGTCCGCCTCGCCCCGTTCCGTTCCGAAGCCTCCGAGATCATCTGGGGTGTACCTCAATGATCCTCCCTCAGCCCGACACTGTTCAAAATTTACATGGCCCCGCTCACATACGTCGCCTGACAGCACAACCTCAACATAATCTTCTACGCCGATGACACTCAACTGATCCTCTCCCTCACCAAGGACCCCATCACCGCCAAAGCCAACCTCCATGAAGGAATGAAGGCCGTTGCCGACTGGATGAAGATCAGCCGTCTGAAGCTGAACTCGGACAAGACGGAGTTCCTCATCCTCGGCTCCAAACCGTCAGCCTGGGATGACTCATGGTGGCCCACGGCACTGGAGGCAGCCCCGACCCCCACCAATCACGTACGCAACCTGGGAATCATCCTCGACTCAACGCTCTTAATGACCAAGCAAGTCAATGCCGTCTCCTTCTCCTGCTTCAACACCCTCCGCATGCTCTGCAAGATCTACAGATGGATCCTGACAGACACAAGAAAGACAGTCACCCAGGCACTTGTCAGCAGGAGACTCGACTACGGAAACGCCCTCTACGCGGGAGCCCCAACCAAGCTCATCAATCGACTACAACGCATCCAAAACGCCTCGGCACGACTGATCCTCGATGTACCACGACATGGCCACATCACCCCTACCTGAGAAACCTACACTGGCTCCCGTCAAGAAGAGGATATCCTTCAAGCTCTTCATCCATGCACACAAGGCACTCCACAAGACCAGACCAGCCTACCTCAACTGACGGCTCTCCTTCTACACCCCCAACCGCCAGCTCCGCTCCGCCGACCTCTCACTCGCCACCGTCCCACGCATCCGAAGAACAACCACCGGCTGGAGATCCTTCTCCCACCTTGCCGTCAAGACATGGAACACCCTCCCACTGAGCCTACGACAGACCCAAGACCCGCTGACCTTCAGGAGGATACTAAGGACCTGGCTGTTCGATCAGTAGCGGCCCCTACCTCCCCCCCCCCCAGCGCTTTGAGACCCTTGCGGGTATGTAGTGCGTTTAACAAATGACTGATTGATTGATTATCTTTAAAAAAAGAAAATATATTTATCATTTTCAAATAAAGTACAGTTTGTTGCTGTTGACACGATTTACAGTATAAACATAAAGCAAGCATTTACATGTGGCATAGGGGTAGCACTCTTCTCCATGGAAACAGAAACAGGCATCTCTGAAAAATCATTGTTAGGGTTGCAACTCCAATCTTCACATATACATCTCGTAACTATATCAGGTATTGTACTTTGTCAGTGCATGCCTGGGTCTCACAATCTGCTTAATGGGATAAAACTTCCGGCTTTAGTACAGCTGTGGCCTTGCTATCGCAGCATGCATGGGCCCCAATTCCCTTATCTAATATCTTCACCTCCCCCATCCCATTCCTGTTCTTCTGGTTGCTGGACATTCGTATCATTCTGGGTTTCTGCTCTACTGTGTAGGTAAGTCTTAAATGGTCTCCTTGTGTCACGTGGTCTGCTACGAATTGGCATCAACGGTACAAAAGGGGATGGTGATGGACAGAGCATCTGAATCAATCAAACACTCACACCCAGTCAAAAGATCAGGGTTTAATCCATCACCGTTCTTTAGCCCACTCTGCCACCCCAGTTCAGACATGGCTATATGCAAATCAGTCTGACCCTGTGCTTCATGGGAACAGTCCAGCCCGAACTGCCAAGCCATGTCTTCCCTGGACCGGAAACAAGCTTCCAATTGGCATCAAGGCATTAAATGTGTCTGCATTGGTATTACAATAGGGCATATCTGCGTATCATTCCGGGATCATCAGAACCGAGCCTCTCATCCAGTGCATCGCAACTCGTCTGTTTGCCAGCAGCAGACCTGTTGCCACTAACCTTCTGTGTTGTTTTGGTACGTCGCAGTCTAGACCCAGTAAGGCTAGCATTGGAGAGTCTGGAACTGGTTGCCTCGCAATCCTCAGGAGCTCATTTGCCACTTTTAACCAGAATGCGTGTATCTCAGGACAGGACCAAGCAAGATGGCCAAACCCAGCATTCTCAGCACCGCATCTTACACATTTCTCATCACCTCGCAGGCTGTATCTCTTTTGAGATATTTAAAGTGCACCAGGCGATGTCTGCCATTTTGCGATATGCTCTTAGTGATTGAGCACCAGCATGCCCATTGCTTGTCTGTTTTTATTACGCCCAAGTCCTCCTGCCATTCCCGCTGCGCCTTTCTATTTGGTGGATAATCACTATGTTGCATAAGTTTACATAGTGTTGAAATCCCGCAGGCCGTGCAGGTTGCATGGAGAAAATATGTAATTTTTTTTTTTCAGGCAGTTCTGCTCTGTCTGCACCCAACAGCGCCCACAGTGACTGGCATGCTCTATGGCACTTATATCTGGTGATCAGTGTTGCCTCAGGTATCGAGTCTTGGACCACTTCCCAAGTTATCAGGGTTCCATCTTTGAAGAAGTCTCCCATGTTGTGTATTTTTACCCTTTGCAGTGTCCACGTTATTGCCCTATCTCCACTTACGGGAAACCATGTGCACCACTCTATTGGGAGCTTTGGCGAATACAGTAGCGGAATCCGCCTTTCATCCGCCGTTTTCTTAAGTAGGTAATGCGTAGTGCCAACAGGGTCAATTATGCGGAATTTACGCCGTGTTATGCTTAGCAGGTAGCATGGGAGCGATAACGGGTCAGCTACTTCCCTCTCCCAGTACAAATGTGGGAGAAGTGGCAGCCTGTGAATCCAATAATATGCATGCATGATCTGCGATGCCCTATAGTATATTACAAGGTCTGGTGCATCCACCCCACCCATCATATAAGGGAGGGATTAATGTTCCCCATCCTCCGCATGGTTATTTCCCAGCCCAGACCAAGCGAGTCATAAGTGTGTGCAAAGTGCAAAATACGGTTTTTGATAATAGTATTGGTATAATGACAAACAGGAAAATAAATCTGGGGAGGACAATCATTTTCATCAGAATTATTCAGCCCATCAATGAGAGAGGTAACCGTATCCAACTCTCTATCACCTCTGTCAAAAGCTGCACTGCTTTCCCATAATTCCCTCTTATTACCACGTCAGAATAGGTATGTATCTGAATCCCTAGGTATCGCACCGGTTCATTGGTCTACACTAAGGGGAATTCTGTTTGTATAGGCCAGGTGGATGCTGTAAGCGGATATATCAATCATTTCTCCTAATTTGCTCTCAATCCTGGAGTTTGTTCTATCTATGTAGTACATATTTTTTTAAACTTTAAAAAAATGTTAAACTTAGTCCTAAGGGCTCCTCTTCATTTTGCTTAACCCATTCACTGCGGCGCAAATTTACCCACTGTGCCGGCAGATTTTACACATGCGAAAATGGGACCGCCCCCAGCCGTCAGACGCACACGCCCACTGTGACGTCAGACAGCCGGGGGCCGTCCGACTCAAGGGGACGCTTTAATCAGGCCCCATAAAAAAGTGTGACATGCCTGAAATAGATAAAACACCTGGTGGAGGTATTTTGTTAAAATGGTTTAGGCAAGAGTACTAAACTTGAAGCAGCCGTGCACTGCACATAGCCACACAAACAAATGACAGCCACCTTCCGTTGTACTAGCACAATTTGTACACTATATATGTCATTTTAGAAGGTACTATACCCAACCTTTTGGCTGTCATTCCACTTACTGGATCTGGCAAATATCAGGCACAATAGTTTAACCAAAAGTGTTCTTCAAAAAGCATAAATAATTTTCATCAACTTCCTCTGTTATTCAAATACTTTGTCAGTAAGTGTATGTACAGTGTACAGCTAGGGTGGGCAACATTACACAAGATGAAGTCACACACCAAATTGAATCTGCTTCACAAATCACATGTAGACAGCAACTATCTATTTTATTTTTCAACAAGGTCCTTAACATTATTTCTAATTTTACAGTATGCACTTGGCAGTCTTATGTTTATTATCCAAAAAGAATATTGACAACAGTGCTAGTTATCTGTGTAGCGTGGTTTTTCAAGAAGCAGACTAGTTTTGGGAGAAAAGGCTGTGTTGCCTGGAAAAGAAAAAGATACACATTCAAAAATATACATTTCAGTTGGGGGTTAAAGAAAAATCGAAAACATTTTTACATTTATAGGTAACTTGAACCCTAAACATAAGCTAATCATGACCAAACAGCAATAGTGATTCTTAAACTGCATTGAACAATTACATTATCTACGTTTCAATACATACAGGTATTATAACTAATGTGGCTTTCAGTACACCTCCTGTACAAGTAAAAAACAGGATAAGCGTTAACATTTGTCCTGAATTCTTATGATTGTTATGAAGTGCTCAGTTGCACAATAACTCAGGACCAAAGTTTACACTATTAAAGTGTATTAAAGTGTAGACCCTGCACAGCCGAGCTCCCCAGGCTTTTGGGCTCCTTGCCAAGTTTCCCAGATCCATGCATAACTAACTGCAATGGTGGGAGTTTTTGACTTTCCACTCTGGGATTTGTAGTTTTTATTTATTCACATAAAACCAGGAGTTAACTTCCCAGAAGTCAAAGACTAAACTCAGGATTAGCTAGTCAAGCCTGAACCAAGGATTCTTGGGAGTTACAAGGAAATAGCAGGGTGATAAGGGCCAGAAAGGTTTGGGATGGGCGGAGATACCCGATCTCATGATTCAGCAGCTTACTTTTCTAATCTCAGAAAGTGCTAAGGACTCAGTGCCATGCCACAGAAATTCGCACTAGTGAAAACTGATTCCACACAATTTTTCTCTTTGTGAAGATCATATGTTCTCACTACTTTTTAAATGGAAATGATCACAGTATGTTTGAAACAAAGCCATTTTGCTCCATAGTTTATTACAGGAGTATCAAAGATAGTGTAAAAATAGTTTAAAAAAAAAAAGTAAATTATGGATTAAGATTAGTTGAACTTTCTCTGGTGCTTTTTAAATGATGTATAAACAATACTTATGTAAAATAAGGTCTCATGACCCATCTGTAATACGTACACAAACCTCCACATGCCCTGCAAAGTCAATAAATCTGTATCATGTGGAAAGATGGGAAAGAAGAGGAAGAAGTGGCCGCTAGAAGGTGAGAACTGATGTAAAGATTAGCTAAACACACAGGGCTTGGAAGGATGGATGAGATGTTAATGGGGGTAACAGGATTGTCATGGAGCCATTCTAGTTTAGTCAATAGACACATCAGTTCTGTAGGGGGGAGGGGCAGGTAGTAGAAGATGAGGATGGATATTGGACACCCATTTTGAAGGACAACAACAAACCATGCATGTGGGGGTCAAATGAATACTCAACCATATGGCTCACACCCCTCCACTGATATTCCCTGTTGCTTAAATGGCTCACCCCTCCATTGTCATTCCCTGTTGCTTAAATGGCTCACACCCCTCCACTGATATTCCCTGTTGCTTACCCTTTCTCTCTCAGAAACGTAACAGATCTGGTTTAGAAGTATAGGGCTGCTCCTCTGAAACATTCCAGATGTGCCATGCCACAGTGAGTGCTGTAAAGACACAAAAAAGAGTATGAGGGAAACCCTCAGTGAAAGTATTGTGCCCCTGTCAATAAGCATATTGCCCACCTCAAAAATCACTTTCTTTTCTCTAGTCACCCTGGTTTGCTCTGAATAAGCTGCAGAAGAATTGTAAGCTCCCGCAGACTCTCTGTTACCATGTTGTTTCCAGAACCCACTTTAGATTGTATGCAGTGAGGTAACCTGTTGGTTTTCTAGCACATAAGCATTCCTATGACTGCTTAATTGGGTAGGCAAAAGGAACAAATGATGGACGGAATGCTGAACAATGCAAACATTCACCCCCAGTCACAAAGATCTGTGTTAAATCGATCGTTATTTTGCTCAGCACGCCAGCCCAGCATGGACCCAGCCTTGTGGGTAGGCCAGTAGTTGGAAATTAAAGGGATGGAAGATACCATTGCGGGACAAGCTGCCACCTACCAATTACATGCTCAAACTGAAACTTATACCACCCTAGGCACTAATGAACCACAGTAGAATGGTATTCTTCCTTACAGGCAATGGAAGCTCCACTCTAAAGCAATTGCAATTTTTCTTTGGTGATTAGTGGTTACACCTCTTTTCATTGATGTTCACCTTGATCAATGAAATGATCATTCTGATGCAAGAGCGATATTACCTTACATAATTCATATACAATCACACTAACAAGGAAAATTAAGACTCATTCAGTAACACGGGGCTCATTAATGCAACACCCTATGCAACAAAATATGACGGAGCAAGCAGACAACCCTTACCATTATTTAAAATGAATAAGTAATTCATCTTTCCATTACAATAAATCTGAATTCTGCTTAAAACATGGAACAGAAACTGCACCAGTGAATATCTGGGTCAGCTTGTGAGATTCAGCTAAGGCTTCCTAAGCAAGATGATGCTTTTCAACCACTCTGTCTCATCTTCCTACACTATCACCGGTCTGTTGGACATATCATTGACCACTCCGCTCCAGTTGTTTGAAATCTCCCACCCTGCAAGGTCTCATGAAGAGTACTGCATCATCCTTCATACTGACCTAAAAGACACAGCCTTACCTTCCACTCCTAAGATGATGACATGTAGATTTACTTGCAGGTCACAGGAAGCAACTCATGAATGTGACAGAAGACCTCAAAGCAATACAGATGTGGATGACTCTGAGCAGCCTGACACTCTCTGGCTCCAAAACAGAAATCCTGGTGCTGAGACACCACATCTCCCTTACAAAATACTGTCACTCTGGTTCCCACCCTTCTTTGAAGCCATTGTTTCATAAAAACCAACGTCAGGGTCATAGTCTTTGTATAGCCACAAACCCCAGACTGACAGAAGCAGTGGTCAATACCACTTTCTGCTAAATATAGCTCCTCAAAATAATCTTGCCCCTCATCCCCAAAAATACCAACCCTGGAGGTAGAAACATCAGTAAATGTGACTACAGCAATTTCCTGTACATCACTCCCCCTGCCAAACCAAAGCACTATGAAAAACTGAAAGTAGCAGTTCAACGTTCACCACTCACACTTTTTTCCACATACAAAAGCATAGACCAATCCTGCCTCGAAAAAATAGTCTCACTTTGCCTAACCTTCAACTGCCTTTAAGGTTCAACACCCTTATACCTACAGATTGAAATCATGCACCACCAGCTTACCATCTAAGATTCAAAGCAATCAACCTTTTAGTGGTTACCGGAACCAATTGTACAAAACACTTCAGAGTCACTGGCTTTCAATTTTTCAATATCCTCCGCCCACACACTAATAATACTACTAGTAACATGACCTACAGGAATCAAAACTAACCTCGATCAAATAATTGCTTGCACAACCACTTATCAATTCAATTAAAAACAATAGGAATGTCATGCAATAACAGTCATCCCTATACAACATGTGTCTTGCGGAAGCCCAGAAACAGTTGACATGAAGTGAGTGCTTAACTAAACAAATACACATAAAAGTTTGTCAAGAATCATGGTGTCAGAATTAAGTGGATATCTAGGGCTAGCTGGATGAGACGACATCGGTCTGAGTTAGATAAAATAAGAATGTAGGGTCAGATTTATCAAGGCTTTGTGTTGGTGCAAAGTCACTAAAAGAGATGAGCACCGGTGCAAAGTCTTGATAAAGTTTTCAATTTTCAGTGAAAACGTTTATTTGTGAGGAAGATTGACTTAGAATATTGCAAAGTAGCTGTTTGTGTTACTTTGCATTACTTTGCGTCAAGGGGTGGTACAGGGGTGTTCCCATGTAATTACCCAAATAATTTAACACAGAGCCCCATCTACTAACAGAGGTAGACAGGGGTTTACACTCAAAAAATACGCCTCCATGAGAAAGGCACAAAGTAGGAGAAATCATTTTTTCTCCAAACTGTTCGATCATTGCATGTGTATAAAGAACATGTACAAAGTGTCAAAGTTTAAAAGTAAGTCTAAGCAAAGTATTTTGTACTGGAGGGTTATCATTTCGGTACAAAACCTTCTGGTACAAAAGTTTCTGCATGGTGCTAGGCAACCTTAAGGAGAACAAGAACTTGGGAAATTAGCAGCAGTGCACTATCTTTGTAGATGTGACACTAGCCAGCTCTCTCCCTTCCACACAACACACCACAGTAACTTTGCTTGTCGCACTGCGCTGCCAGAAAAGTAGATTTTCCCCTTAGAGCTTAATGGCATTTTCAGAATGAGAAAGTAATAGTTTAGAGATCTGATCATTTGGGGGGAGGGTATAAAAGTTTGCAGAAGATTTAAAGACAATTCACTGATAGACAATTTTAACAGCAGATACTGGGTGGGGAAAAAGGAAGCACTCACACATGGGCCTGTCCACTGATCACTTACCCTCTGCCTTCCTGAAGTGTGATTTATAAGGCGACACACCAATGCGATGCTGCTCTCTTGTTTTCCATCTGAGGTGCGTAAGTCTGGCAACTGTGAAGATTCCGAAAAAAGAATCAGGCAAGATAACTCCCAACAGCCACAACAGAGCCGTTTATATTTACCTGCCTGTAGTTCTTCTATTGTCATGTAATTGACTTTCGAAATAACGACCCACAGATATATCAGGACCCAAACAAATTTTTGCAAATATCAGAGAGGAATGAATAATTACATAGAAAAACGGAATTCAGTTTGGTAAAGATGTTTTCTGTGCATAGGGCTGATGCTTTAATGCATGGCAAGAAAGCTTTAGAATACCCATCTATCGAATAAAGCCTGAAAATAGCGTTTTTGAAGTGTGTGGGGAGTGGTCAAGCAAAATATGTCTTTGCTATTTGTAGGGAAAACTCAGACACTGTTTTCTTCTGGGCAGAGAACCATAAAGAAGATGCAGGAGTTAAGATGAAAAGACACAAAAGAGGTGATTCATGACCATTTGCAATCATGGCATAAAGATGAAGCTCCCAGAGTGGGCTAGGAGGGATTGAGATGACATCAATGTGGCACGCTCAGTCAGTAACGCCGATGCTACAATCATTAGGGCGGGTCTGATTAATGCCAGATCTCTGGTGAGACATACTGCAGATGTCTTTGAACTACTGGTGGATGGCCAGGTGGATGTGCTGTTCGTCACGGAGACGTGGATGACCAGCACATCCGCTCCGAGCGTGGAACTTGCTGTCCCTAGGGGCTTTAAGTTTGCTAGGGTAGACAGACCACTGGGGAGAGGGGGTGGATTAGCCGTTATTTTTAGGGATGGGTGGCGCTTCGCTTCTGAGCCACCGACTGCGGATGCTGGCGGCGAGGTCCTTCACTTCTCTATAATAATTTCCCCCCATTTCACCTTAGGTGGTTCCCTGATTTACAGGCCTCCGGGCCAGGCTAATCATTTTCTTGACTCCCTAGAAGAATATATAGTGCCGCGGGCCTTAAGTTTTCCAAAGTTTCTTTTGGTCGGTGACCTAAATATTCACGTAGATGCTCCTGATTCACCGGAAGCCCGTAGGCTCGGTGAAATTCTTAACCTGGCTCAGCTCAAGCAATGGGTAACTGCCCCGACTCATGCGGGAGGTCATCTGCTTGACCTGGTTTGCTCTAATTTTTCACTTCAGTCTGTGACCGTGGAAAAAACAACCTGGTCTGACCACGATCTGGTCAGGTTCGCGTGGGTAATGGCGGAATCTGGTTTTACACCCCCCATATGTCACACTCAAAAGATCAATTTGCCCGCGTTCAGACAGGCCCTGTCCAGAGCCCGCCCTAAATCTATGATGCTTCTGGATGAGGCGGTCTGCGAGTTCAACGAGTGGGTGCGGCAGGCGGCTTCTGCTTCCACGAAACACACTACTGTGTCCAGATCACGACGCTCTCCCTCTCAACCCTGGTTCTCTCCTGAGTTGAGAGTGATGAAACTTGGCTGTAAAAAATTAGAACGAGTGTGGAGGCTTAGTTATAGATTTGAGGCTAAATCCGCCCTACGTTTTGCACAAAAGGACTATTATGCAGCCATTAAGGTAGCGAAAGGGAACTATTACGCAGGGCGTATTGCGAAAGCAGATAACAATAGCAGAGAGATCTTCGCTATTGTCAAAAGCTTTGTCACGCCGGTTGCTGATGCAGCCACTCTCCCATCCTCTGCGCAATGGTGCGAGGATCTATCCACCTTTTTCATCAGCAAAATAGCGAAGATCCAGCAGGACCTACTAGCGGCTTTGTCCGCTGACGGCTCAGTGGCCGACATGTGTCCCACACTATGTCCTGGTTCTGGACAACAGCTTTCGAACTTTGTGCAGGTTGGTGAGTGTGCTATTCTGCCTCTCCTTCAATCCCTGAAATCTGGCTCTCCCGCCTATCCGTGCCCAGCCCGTGTGCTTTCGGAAGTGGCAGAAACGGTCTGCACCGAGATCACGCAGATAGTGAATCTCTCTCTGGCCTCAGGTGAGGTGCCTCTAGGCTGGAAACGAGCCAAACTTGTGCCGCTCCTGAAAAAAACGGGACTGGATGCTACGGTCCCTGGGAACTATCGTCCCATATCCCTTTTACCAGCACTCACGAAAATCTGTGAGAAAGTGGTTTTTCAACAATTGGAGAACTTCATAGAAACCTCCAATGCCCTCCACCCTGCCCAATCGGGCTTCAGGGCCGCATATAGCACTGGTGGAGATGACTGAGGCGATTCGGGACTGTCTAGACGGAGGCGGCAGAGCGGTCCTAATTTTATTGGACCTCTCTGCCGCGTTCGATACCGTTCCCTATGAGCTTCTCCTCGCCAGGCTGTCTGCTATTGGTATTGGGGGAGTTGTGCTGGCCTGGCTGTCTTCTTTCCTTTCCGACAGGTCTCAGCAGGTTTGGATGCCCCCATATGCATCTGAGCCTAAACCACTTCTCACGGGGGTCCCCCAGGGATCCACTCTTAGTCCCCTACTGTTTAATGTTTACATCACCCCCCTGGTTTATCTAGCGGAACAGTATGGGGCTAAGATTATAGGGTATGCAGATGACACCCAACTGCTGTTTACCTGGCCAGACAACAATCTGGATGTATCGGCAGTGCATCTGTGTTTGTCCTCTGTATTTCGCTGGCTTACCCAGGCTCAGCTGAAATGCAATGAGGACAAATCCGAGGTGCTTTTTTATGGTTCCTTTCCCTCCTCGTTTAAGAACACATTGTGGCCCCCCAACATTCCTAGCCCGAAAGAGATGGGGAGACCGGCAAAAAACCTTGGCATCTGGTTTGCTGAGGATCTTAGATTTGAGGGACCATATTAAAAAATTGACAGGCACCTGCTTTGCCACGCTGAGAATGCTCCGCAAATTTTTCCCACTGCTCCCTAGGGAGGCTAAGGAGACAGTTGCTCGGGCTCTCATACTGGCAAGGCTGGACTACGCGAATGCACTGTTTGGTGGCATTCCGGCCTACCTGGTGAAACGCTTGCAAATCATTCAGAATGCGGCTGTCCGTCTGTTATTCAACATCCCTAGATGGAAGAGCGTGCGCACTGAGATGCGCACCCTCCATTGGCTTCCTGTTGCGCAACGCATTCTGTTCAAGTCTCTGGTGCTTGCGTTCAGAGCTATCCATGATCAAGGCCCCCACTATCTAAGAAAGAGATTCACTTGCTATACCCCTGCTCGTACCCTTAGATCATCCACCCTGTTCAAATTGTCTCTTCCCCGTTTTAAACGAGCCAGGCTCGGTGGCCAATCGATCTCTGTGACCCGTGGCTCGGGCCTGGAACGCTCTCCCTCTTCACTTACGTTCTATGCAAACTGTGGCCCTATTTAAGAAAAATTTAAAAACACACTTATTCATGAGTACAATTTAAAATGCCCTCATGCTGTTCTGTTTTCTGTTTCTCCCCTATCGCGCCAGGATACTCTCAAGTAACGGAGCGCGCTATAAAATGGTTTATACATACATACATACATACATACAACTATAGTAGGATAAGATTGGCCAAGGATTTGGAATCTGATCTGGGTGCCTAAAACTGGCTTCTTTGATCACTCTATAGTTACCCTTATGGAAAACAGATGAGATGAGGGATACAGGGGTTTTACAATATCCAGTGGTGAAATATTGTAAAAAAAATATTGATCTTGGACATTCCATTACAGCTAGCATGGAAACATTTAAAAAACAAGCTAATTCCCTATCCACTGATTACCTCTCACTTACTCTTTGACTTTCACTATCATAAGGTACAAGGCTTGTGGGGTCAGATGTACGACCATTTTATTTTGCAAATCGCAAAATGCAACGTTTTACGACTCGCAAAAGGGAATGTACAACAGTGTCTGTGACACTATTTGCGATTTTCAAATGAGTCGCAAGGTACCTGCCTCATTAATATTCAAGAGGCAGGTCGCAAGTTGTGACCCATTGGGAATGGCCTGCAAACACAGGGATGGTGGCCTGTTGGGGACAGCAGACACCAGTGTCTGTGTTTGATTTTTCAATAAAGCAGCTCTTTTTTCCAAATTCAGTCCATTTGGGAGTGGCTTACCACCTACTTGAAGTAGGCTGTAAACTGCAAATTTTTTGTAACCACAAATGCGGTTGCAAAACAATGATACATACCATTCTGACTCGCTATTAGGAGGGGACACCCTTGGCATGTCCCTTTCTAATAGCAACTTGCAAACACTGTTTTGCGAGTCACCGACTTGCAAAATAGCATTTGTACATACCACCGCCCTTTTTTGCGGTCACAAATTTTGCTGATTCCACGTTTGCGACCGCTAAAAACGGTCATACATCTGGCCCCTGGTCTATTCCACTTCAAGTGTGGCAGGGATGGGTTCTTGCTGTGAAGATACCAAAAAAAAGCATTAGGTAAGATTCAGTTTGAGGGCAATCTCCTCTATCCACACACATACATTCTCTCTCATTCCACAATGAAAGACATTTTGCTTTTTACTGGTGTGCAGCCTACAGGTGATCGTATAAGTGGGAAGACGGCTTAGGTTTAAGTCTGACCACTTTGTGAGATGATCGATGATTACTTCTAGTAAATCTGGCACAGTGCCTAAAAAATAGTTTCAGGTAACGTGTAGCCCAATTAATTTATTTTAGTGTGAACAGGTTAAAAATGGAAATACATTGTTGGTATGCCGGAAGAAACATTTTAGGGGAAGGTAACATGAGTAATGAGTAACCATGTATCCAGACATAAAGGAAAAGACAAAGAAGGGTGTTCCGGGTCAGCGATAATCATGCAGCAAGGCAAAAAGCCTCAGTAACACTGCAGCTGAAGAACTGGTGCAGATAAGAAATTTGGTCTGGGGCTACATGGCCCAGCAGCAAAAGATGTCCAGCTACCCAACCCCTCAATATCACTTCAACCAGGTAAGGTGCTCCCTTCTTTGCCCAGTGTTCATCATGCACTGATTTTGTGCAGCCTTCTCCTACTTTACCACCACAAATTCTACTAAGCTCTGATTTCTCCACCCAGATGTCTCCATACAATTGGGTTCCCACTTCATCGCAGCCTACCCATGCCCATGCTCACTGCCACAATCAACCTCAGACTTACTTATCCCACACATGGCACTAGCCTCTTCATCCATTCATATGCATGTACTTTCATCTAACCACCTATCCATGGACTCAGTTACTCTACAACCATCCAAGCACTAATTCTTCAATTTAGTCACCTTTTATGTTTAATGATCAGCTGTCAAACTTTAATCTGCAGTTGTTTTTAAACATAGAGGGACAGCTCCCTCTTCTGTCCCTGTTTTAAACCCACTGACTTCACTGATGTGCACACCCCTTGGTGCCCCTACATTCTCAGAGTATTTAAGGCTTATGTACGCTGAGTATGTAACAGAGGCACCGAAGGGAAGGTACCGCAGTGAATTTGGTATTTGGTAGTGCTATTTCTTGGAGAAAAATGCATCCTCACATCCATTTTTGGTTGCGAGGGTGCATTTAGCACTAAGAAAATAGCGGCAAATGCACACTCCGCTCCATCGCTGAATTCCCTGGAATTTTAATGTAATCCCACAGAATTACATGGAATCAAATTCGACCGTTCTGCCTGCCCCCTATAGAACTACCTGAATGCAAGATTTGGCTTTGCAACTTCTCCAGCAGGAAGACTGGCAGGCCCAGCAGAGGGTGTTATACTTAGCTAACTTGTAAGGTATGAAGGCAATGACTAGGAAAAGATGGAAATTATAAAGAAAAAAATAGGATTTTTTTAGCTGATGTACTTGTCTTTTTCCCTTTAGCTTTATCATTACCTCTGGTACAAAAACAAGGATCTAGAGTAAAGAAGTATTGATCCATGTGTTAGAAGACACCTGACTATTTTCGGAGACGAAAACCAGTGATTACGTCTAGCAAATGTGGCAGAGTATAAAAAAATATTTTGAGTAATGTGCCGCCTAATTAATTTGTTTAGTGTGAATAGATTTAGAATAGAAAATAGACTGATGGTATGTGAGTAGCCCACTGAGCCAGAAATAAAGGTTAGGACAAGGAAAGGGTTCGTGGGTAGCGAGAATCATGCTGTGAAGAAGAAAAGCCTAGCTCTTTGGAGGACGTAGGTAACATTAACATATTGAAGGCAAGTGAGAAAGAGGGGTGGTGAGGGTGTACTATGGAGATTTTTCCTCTACTGATATGTGCATTAATTCACTTAAAATGTTCTTCCTTTGAACATGCATGGACAGTAAGACACCCATGTGGTGCACTGCAGTTGTAAAGTTTTCATTTCAGCCCACAGAAACATTTGCATGCTCCCACTAATTTCAAACCTCTTCAGTCATCCACAGCACTCTGCCTAAGTCAAAAGGTGATCATAAATGCTTCAGTACCATCAATATTGTTTTGAGGAAATCATAAGTGATAGCAGACAAAAGCCTTAACCTCTTAGCTACTAGGTCTTCCCCGCTGTCCCCCCCTGTTATAAGCCTTTTTTTGGCTATTTTGGGTAACTCACGCTTAGGCCCCTGTAACGGTTTGTCAACATAAGATATCCATGCCAAATTTGCGTCCTTTTCTTCCAACATCATTGGAATTTTAAAGATACTCAGGGTTCGTGGATTCCCCTGGAGGGGTCCCAGATATTTGCCATAATACAGCAAAGTAAATTTCTTTTTTTGTTTGGAAAAGTGGGTAAAAGTGCTGCAGAAGAAAGCATCAGTTTTTTTCCCTGCAAAAGGTATCAACAAACAGTTTGTGATACTGAAATCTTCATCATGCAAGCTTTAGGGACAGACAGACTTTTGTCAGAAAACCCATATGTTTTACACAGTTTTGGCATTTTACTTGGCCAAAGCCTATTTTTGCTACTTTTTGTGAACCAACCTCCTTCCAGTTAGTGGTAAAAATAGGTATGAAAGCAATAGTGGATCCTGGAAAACTATTCATTTCCGAAGTAGAAACATTTCTGAATTTAGCAAGGGGTCATTTGTGTAGATCCTTAAGTTTTTTTATAGAAACTAACAGTTGAAAATAAGACAAATTGAAAATGAGATAAAAAAACATAATTTTCACCTGTAACTTCTTCTATGTATTTCAGATTTGTTAAAGCAATATATCATTATATCCACTGGACCCTTTTGGTTGTGGGGATATATAGGACTTGTAGGTTCACCAAGAACCCAAGGAATCCTGAGCCAATAACTGAGCTGGGTCTTGCAATTGTTTTTCATAGCAATTCATTTGATAAAATATAAAGAGTCAAAAATAGGTATCAAGGACACCTATGTATTTCCAAAATGGGAACAAAATATAGAGTTTAGAAGCATCAGCTATTTGCACATTTCCGAAATTGTGGGAACCCATACTAGCATGTGAATTATATGACATTTTTCAAAGTGACTTCTTTTTTACACATTGTCTTACATTTGAAAGGCAGAAATGCATAGAAAGTCAATAGGGAATATCAGTTGCTCTACAAATCTGTGTTTCTCTAAGTCTCCCAATAAAAATGGTACCTCACTTTTGTGGGTGCCCATGTCAGGAAATGGGCCAAAACGCAACGTGGACACACCACATTTTTACAGTGAAAACTGACCCCTTTTTTTAAAGTGCCTAGCTGTGGATTTTGAACCCTAGCTCTGCTGGAACCAAGGGAAATCTAGCATACTTGTACAAATATAAAAACTAGACACCTAGAGGAATCAAGGAAGGGGTGACTCGGGCAGCTCTCACCAGGTTCTGTTACTCAGTATCCCTTGCAAACCACAAACTTTGAAAAGAAAAACACAATTTCCTCACATTTCTGAGATGGAAAGTTTGGAATTTGCATGGATCCACAAAATTCCATGCACCCTGAATTCCCCAAAGTCTTCCGATAAAAATGGTACTTCACTCATGTTGGTAGGCCTAGTGCCCGCCACAGGAAACAGTCCAAAATGCAACATGGACACACATCCCATTTTTAGAGTGAAAATTACCCTTTCTTTCAAAGTGCCTAGCTGTGAATTTTGAACCCTAGGCCTGCCGGCACCTTGGAATACCTAGCAAACCTATACATTTTTTAAAACTAGACACATAGGGGAACACAGGAGGGGGTGACTTTTGTGGCTGTCACCCATCTCTGTTACACAGAATCCCTTGCAAACCTCAAACTTTGTAAGAGAAAACACATTTTAATCACATTTCTGTGATGGAAAGTTCTGGAATCTGTGTGGATCCACAAAATTAAACACTACATTTGTACAGTGAAAACTGACAATTTTTGGCAAAGTCCTTAACTCTGGATTGTGAACCTTAACTCTGATGGCACCTAGGGAAACATAGAAAACCTAAAAAATGTTTAAAACTGGACCCCCAGGGGAATCCAGGATGGGTTACCTTTTGTTGCTCTCACCAGGTTGTGTCACCTAGAATCCCTTGCAAACCTCAAACTTTGTAAAAAAAAAAAGAAAAACATTCCCCACATTTCTGTGATGAAAAGTGCTGGAATCTGCATGGGGCTACTAACTTCCACCCACCCCACATTCTTTAAAGTTTTCCGATAACAATGGTGCCTCAATTGTGTGGGTGGGCCAAGTACCTGCTGCAGAGAAGGGCCTACAACGTATTGTGGATCTTCCAAAATTGCCTATCACAAAACAACATGGTTTTGCAAAGGGGCTCACCTGGGTTTTAGGCCCCACACTCGGCAGCCATCTAGGGAAACCTACCAAACCCAGACATCTATGAAATCTAGACACCCATTGGAGTTCATCGAGGTATGCTTTGTGTGGACCCTCCAAAGTTTTCCCATCCGAAATCCCCTGCAAACCTTAAATTTAGGGGCGGCGGCATTGGTATGCCCATTCTGGGCAGCCACCACTCCTACATACAAAAAAGGCAGCATAATCCCTGGTGCCTGGGGGGAAGATCCAGGGCTATTGACCCCAACTGCCTCCTGGAGGGGCAGAAGGAATGTGCCATTTTTTGATGAGATTGGGGTCATTGGCATGCCCATTCTGGGTAGCCCGCACCCCATACCATTGAAAAAAATATTGCCTAGTGGGATTCCAGCCCCCCCCCCCCATGGAGGCAGATAAGGACCTATTGCCCCCACCTGCTTCCCAGGGGGCAGAAAGACCGTTCCAATTTGTTTTGGGGTAGGGGCATTGGCATGCCCATTCTGTGCAGCCCCCACCCCTATGTAAAAAAAAATCTCTTGTGCCTAGTGGGATTTATGTCCCCCCAACAGAGCAGATCAGGGGCTACTGCCCCATCTGCCTCCTGGGGGGTAGAAAGACTGTGGCATTTTTTTTTGGGGGGGGACATTGACATGCCTGTGCTGGGCAGCCCCAACCTGAATTTTGAAAAAAAAATCCATGGTGCCCAGTGGACTTTCTGCCCCCCAGGGGGAGCAGATAAGGGGCTATTGCCCCATCTGCCTCCCGGGGGGCAGAAAGACTGTGGCAATTGTTTTTGGGCTGGAATGGGGCATTGGCATGCCCATTCTGGGCAGCCCCCACCCCTACGTATACAAAAAATAAATAATCCCTGGTGCCTAGTGGGATTTTTGCCCTCCTCCCCCCAGTGAGCAGATCAGGGGCTAATGCCCCCATCTGCCTCCTGGGGAGGCAGAAAGACTGTTGTATTTTTTTGGGGGGGTGATTGGGGGCATTGACATTCCTGTTCCTGGCAGCCCCCACCCCTGACCTATGAAAAAATAATCCCTGGCGTCTAGTGTGCTTTCTGCCCCCAGGGGGGTCAGAAAGAGTGGCTAGGGCAAAATAAAATGGGGAGAGCAAAGGTCCTTGCCCAAGGGGACGCTCCCCCTCTCTGGTGGCTAGTGGGTGGATATTGCCTTAGAGCCTCAGAGGGACTGACTATTAGCATGTACGAAGTGCAAGTGATATTGTCTAGTAATGACTAAGATCTGCCTGATCAGAGAGTGTTCTGGAAGTTTGACTCACTCGTAGAGGAATGGGATGCAGTGTGCAAGTGATATTGTCTAGTAATGACTAAGATCTGCCTGATCAGAGAGTGTTCTGGAAGTTTGACTCACTCTTAGAGGAATGGGATGAAGTGTGCAGAGGGAGCAGAGCTGACACTGGTAACTGCTACAGTAGTATTGTCAATGGGTGGGCACTCAGCCTATTTTAGTTGATAACAGATGGTCTGCTGCTAAGGACTGGTTCCACACTGCCACAGATATAACCTAGGATCCACTTCAATTAGTTTCAAGGGTTTTTATAGACCATATGGCTACCAAAGATGGGCTTTGCAGCACTGACAGGCTATGCAGGTTAGTGGGCTGTTTAGGCAAATAAATGGGTTTTGAGTGCCCACCCACTTGTCGTTTTCCCTAAGGCTGATTGGTAGAAAGTTCTAGAGTTTTAGAACAAGATAGTCAAACAAGCGACCACCACCTCTGGCCCTTTTGATTCTGGGGATGGTGAGGATTAATTAATGGATCTCAATTCTCTGTTGGCACTGTAGGGATTAATAAAGTGCTGAAGGATATGCAGCCCAACCTTGTGTTTTGCACGATGTGCAATGCAGAGTGCGTTGAATTGTTGTCTTTTACGTATTTGCAGCCAGTGAAATGTCGGCAGAGCAGGGCAAGCTTACTGAGCTCCATTGAGCAAATAAATGTAACAAATCTGGGAAGTGTTGCAGTTAGTGGTTGGTGTGTTCAGTCCACTGCAGTGGGCTAGAAATCCTCTTGCTGAGATATAGAACCTTGGGCAACCTCCTACCTGGCCCTTGAGAAGTTGCTGACCAAATGGACTACCAAAGCCTATTCTTGGTTTCTAGAGGTCTTCATTCAGGGCTCGTGAAACCTATAGTAAGTTCAGCGCACCTGCAGCAATTGAAGAATCAGGCATACCTCTGCAATTCACACAAAAGCTGATACTTTGCTCCCTCACAGTCAGTGCTTAATTTAAGCCGATAGTTACATGTGGGGCCCAATGGCACTGATATTTTGGAACTGGCACTTGTTTATCCTCATCAAACTGACCCAGAATAAAAGAGAGAAGGCAGAAAAGGGGAGTAAGGAGGAAGAATAATGAAAAAGAACTGATAAATTAAGAAACCAGGGATGTAAAAGAACCAGCAAGCTTTAGATCAAAGGGCAGGGAATAGATGACAGTGGATGAAAAATGCATCAAGTCAAATCAAGACCACAAATCAATTGGTATTTGGTAAAACCGACACTTGGGAGCGCTGTTGGTGGGCTTCCAAGAAAAACTTTGAGTCCCTGTATTTATTCGTTTGCAAATATAGCACTACTCACTAGGCTTTAATTTTACTCTTGTGAATGGAATAGGTTCAGCATATGGCTGGAATGATATCCTAGTGGCTAGTGAGAGTGGGCTATGGAGGATAGACTAGTCTACCTTCTAACCACTTAGAACCATGCTTTGAGAGGTGAGACATCTATGGCACATTAGTTCTAGTTTTAGGTAACTGGGGCCTGAGATGAGAGATAAGAGAGGTGAGAGGTGAACGGGTGTTTCCCACCACGAGCTTCACACACCATTCCAGAGGGCCTGAGTAAGATCCACCCCATGATATTAATGGTTAATGATTCTATCTCATTATCAGGGGTGGGCGGAGCTCGCGTAGTGGCACTCTGCGGAATTAAACGGAGTTACTTGAAAATTCCATGAAATTCTACAGAGTTCTGTGGCCTGTCAGAGTGCCCTCCCTGCTCCACCCCCTGCACCCCTGTGGAAGCCCAGGCTCCCCATTCTCCTCTTGCTAAAGCCTCAGCACATCCTGCCCCCTCTCGCTAAACCCCTGGTCCCCTGCTCCCTTTAAACCCCCATCCCTCCCTTCCGCTAAACACCACGGCCCCCCGTACTCCCTCCCGCTAAACGGCCGGCCCCCCTCCTGCGTAGTAAGGCCTAAAAGATAAAAAAGAGTAGATACCTACCTTCCTCCCAAATTGGTGTCCTTCCCCTGCTGCTGGGCCTGGATCCACTCTGCTTCCGCTGCTCTTGTTGAATTACAGGAAGAACTGTAGTTTGCATGGCGTACTGCGTGAAGACATGCCTGACCCTATCATGGCATTTGATAGGGTCAGGTATGCCTTCACGTAGTACGCCATGCGCACTGCAGTTCTTCCTGTAATTCAACCGGAGCATCAGAAGTGGAGCCAGGCACAGCAGCAGGAGCAGGACAACAATTTGGTAGTAAGGTAAGTCTCCCTTCACCGGTGACCTCTGCTCCGCTGCGATTACGGAGTTTTGGAAAACTTAGCACTCCAAACAGAGTGCACAGTTAATAAAACTCGACAAACTTTGCTGGCGGAGCGGAGTTAACCGCCAGCCCATAGTCATTATGTAAGCGGTGTCACCTGCACAATGGAATTTTATGGTACTCAGGCAAAGAAAGTGTGCTTTCATGTCTCTTCTTAGCTTCTTTAAACCAAAGTGGCCACACTTTGCACTCATTGGATCATTGTGTACAGACACAATCTACCCCACTCCCTGTTCTTCCCAGTGAGATACAGGATTATGCTCTGCAATGGTTGCTATTGCTATAAGGCAGGTCTACCAAAGGGTATATAAGCTTCCAGGGTGAAGTAGGTGCAGGAAATATAATGCTGCTACTGCTGATAATATTACAGAAGTGCAGTTTTAGATTCAATCTTTATAGCATTGTTTTTTTAATCACTTCAAATACTGAAGATTGGCATGGTGTTTGAAAGGTGGGTTTGGAGGTCTAAGGAACTGCATATAGTCAGCATGCCGTTTCACACTCCTGCATCGGGGCTCGGTTAGTTCCACAACTATGTACACACAGACCACCATATGAACACTTTCACATGTTGCAACCAGGTGTGTTATTGTATATATTGTGCTATATTTACTTTCCCTCTCAAGGAGTGTTCAGCCTTATTGCCCATCTCTCTATACTTTATTCAGAGCTATCCTGTCTTTTGTTTGCTGAGCCAAACAAGATAAACAGTTCCAAAGTTTTAGCAAAAGTGACCTTTATTTTACTAGGTATTGATTGCCTGCGAATGTGATCTATTTCACAATGTTAAGCAACAAAATATCAATCTGCAACATCGAGTGCAGGTTACTGCTATAGAACATATACTGTGAAATTACTATTCTTTTTTTATATCTCTTTATTCCATTTTCACAGAGGAAAACAGACAGCATAACATATCCCCCAACTGTAGAGGACTTTGAGCGGAACATGCATCAATTATTACGTAGGTCTTCCCGAGGCCTGGGCTGCAACATGATGCCAACGCAGTCTTTTTCCTTTCATTGCTCGCATTCACATGAAAACCCACCAGTTCAACTTGTGGTTCGAACACGTTCCACCCTCCGTCAGCTAAGAATCTTCCACTTTTCCTCACTGTCTCTCTTCTGTCTCTCTTTCCTCACTTCTCTCCAGGGACCACTGATCTTCTCAAATTTGCATGGGCTCCCTCTTGCCTGGCACACCAGTTTTTCTGCTGCCATACACTAATTCATGCCTTCCCCCGACTCCTGTATTATGGGTGCAGGAAAATGCCCCTTTTTGCATGTTTGCCCCCCACTTTTTGTCTGATGTTTAATGCTGCTTGACTAAGTGTGCCCTGGGTTCCTACTAATCAGGTACCCATTGCCTATGTTCTTTTCCCAAAACTGGACCTTTGCTCCCACATTGGCACTCCTCTGGCCTACATATAAGTCTCAAGTAAAAGGTGCCGGGGGCACCAAGGTCCTTGGAGCCTGAGATAGTCTCACAGGGCTGAAGCATATATTTGCCACCCTCAGAAAATCCTCCCCTGAGCCTTACACACTGCCACTGAATTCTGTGTGCCAGGGGGAGAGCCTAAAACTACAGGTCGACATGACACACATCCATGTGTGCCATGCCCACCAAAACACTGCCTGTGGCATAGGTCAATCGCTCCTCTAGCAGGTCTTACAGGCCTTAGGCAGGGTGCACTATACCACAAATGAGGGCACAGATGCCTAAACCCTCGGCCCCTACAGTACCTGTGCCATTTACAGGTGTTGCATGTGCAGTAAAGCCATTTTTAGAACACGGGCTGGGAGTTTGGCACCCCAAACTCCACAGCTCCATGATGGCTTTATTGAAGACTGAGAAGTTTAATATAAAACTTCTCAGCCCATTAAACCCACACTGATGCCAATGTTGGATTTAATACAAAATGCACTCAGAGAGCATCTTAGAGATTCCCCCTGAAAATCAAACTAACTCTACTGTCCTGGATGAGTGGCTGCTGACCAGCTGCCACACCCATACATGTTTCTGAACCCCTGGGTTGAGAGCCTTCAGCTCTCGGGATACTGAAACAAAGCACATCCTAGGCAAAGGTACCACGCCTCCTCCCCCAGGATGGGCAGGGTCCACGATGGGAAGCTTCAAAGGCTTGCTGCCTTTGTTAGCTGACCCTGCCTTTTGCTGCTCCCAGCAACTGGCCCCCATCGGTTCTGACCCCCACTTTGGGAGAGTGAGTCAGCAGAAAAACCAAGATAGGAGGAGAGGTGTGGCCACCTTTGCCAACTTCACCCCTCAGGTGAAGGATATGAGATGAAGCACAACACTCAGGCCCGCCATCTTGAAGGTGGGGAGACTCAGCCAACCAGAGAGAGGCTTATGCCCCCCTCCAACTGGAGGGTGGCGTAAATGGGGGTGTAGCCACCCCAAAAAAGGGACCCCTTGGTACCGACCTGTACCTAACTGAAATGCCCCTATGTTTAGTAGTATGGGGCGACCCCGAACCTTGCGTCTTTAAACAAGCACGAAGAAGAAGGAGCAAAGAGCTGTGCTGAGGGAAGAAGAGAAGGACACAAACAGCCTTGGCCCCAGCTCTAGAACCATATTCTGGCTGTGGCAAAATTTGCGAGTCTGCACCATACTGCACCCGACACCCAAGGCCCAAGTGACCCAAAACCACAAGGAGGTTCAACCAGCTAACCTGACCTGGTATCTGGTGATCCCTGACCTACCTCAAGTTTCCTGATGACGCCTGCAGCCTCTATCTGGGGGATCTCCCAGACCATGACCAGAGCTGGTAAGGAAGTCCAACGCCTAAAGACACCCATGCACCCAACGCCCCACGGTCTTGGGTGGCCCAGCCTACGGTGTCCAGGCAACCCCTGCATCGAAACTTATCTCTCCAACTGGTGGTTGCCTCTAGAAAGCCTCCTTGCCCGAACTTGCAGTTTTTTCCAACCGGAGAGCTCCCTTTGAAAACAACAGTGCCCCGACACCAAATCATCACCCTGCACCCGGCTGAACCTGTGCCGCTGTGAGTGCACTTTGAGTGCTAACTGGGATCCCCCTCTGCCCTGAGCTTAACCCTAGGAACTTTGCTTCCACAATCCCATGGCTTGCCCTAGAGCAACCACCAACCGACGGCCCCCTAGCCCCATAGGCTAACATTGGGCCTCAGCACTATGCACCTGGCTGCCCTAGTGCAGTTGAGGGTGCTCTTTGAGTGCATCCTTGACCCTGAGGGCACCCTTGTTCTAGCCCCAGAAACTCAACCCTCAAGACCCATTGCTTACCTGCAAACTGATCACCACATTTTTTCCAAGGGATCGCATTGACTGCTTTTCCTATTAAAAAGTTCTAAGTGTTGAGTTGTGCTTGTATGGAAACCTAAGCAACTGTGTTTTAATGTCAAAGTGCTTTACTTACCTATGTCCAGGAAATGTCCCAGTGAGATGTTTAGGCATCCCCTACTGACTAGAAAAAGTAATCTTAAATGTACTCTTCAGTAATATAAAAAGTAATCACAAAGTAATTGAAAATATCTATTGTCTTTAAATGTTTTATAAACGTTTAACAACGTCAATTCTATCCAGCTTGCATATTCGTATCAACCTGTTTTGAAAAGTACAATTTTACTTACCTGTACCAAGTCCTGCTTGGTTCTAAAATTAAAATACAACTAAAGAAATACTTTTTTATACAAACAATTGGTCTGAGTTCAGTCTTTGAGTGTTTGACATAATTTCTTGCCTGAGTGTGTACATTAAATGCTTAAGATTACCCTCTGATAAAGCCTTACAGCTCGCCCACACTACCACAAATAGAGAGTAAGGTATCATCTACTTTTACCTCAGTAAGACTTTGGGGATCCACTGGATAGGGGCACACTATACCTTACTTTGGTATAATATACACAGAGCCAGCTTCCTACATTGGTGGATCAGTGGTGGGGTCTACAACTTTGCATTTGTTGGACTGACTTGGTCAACACCTGATCACATGACAGACCTCTTAAATTGTCTTTAGAATTCAGATTTTTTTGAATTGACAATTTTTTCCAAATTTCTAAAAGTCTGGTTAGGGTCTTAGTTGAGTCCCTTTAGTATTTTATAGAAAATAAAAAATCATCATAGTTAAGCATAAGAGGGTTTAGACATTTTTCTTAGGTCTCTTAAAAAGATCCCAACTGTTAGTGAAAAAAATGCTAAGCGACATAGAGAACCTGGTTGAGGAGCTCAACCTTACCCGTTACATCCATCTAGAGTAGAGAGAGTTAAAGTCTCTATTCAAACTCGAAAACATTGTAGTGGGGCCACATCCCTAAGAGAAACAGCTCCAGGAGCTCTTAGCAGGATATGCTAAGGACCACCGATCTGAACAAGGTGAGGATCACTCAGATAGGGCAGGAAGTGGAGGGGATGAGCTATCTTCCAACTCCCCTCACTTCCTAGGGAGGACAGGGACCATGTGTCCCTGATGCCAGTGATACTCTCACAGCACCTTAAACCCACACAGGTGGGCCAGGTACTTTTGAGACTATTCAGGACATTCTCAATGAAGAGACCAACCTTTTAAGAAGGTTGGCCAAAAGATTAGTAATAGAGGCCAGACTCCGGGCTCTAGAAAGATAAAGAGCAGAGATGGGCCTAGCTCCCATCAATGGTGGCAGCCTCTTAATAAATAGTGACAGAGAGCAATCTTATGATCCCAAAATCCCCAAAGGGATTGTCTCAAAATTTGAGGAAGGTGGTGACATCTCCATATGGTCCAGAGCCTTTGAGAGGGCCTGTGAAATGAGAAAAGTGAAGAAGTCACACTGGGGGGCTTTCCTTTGGGAACTATTCACTGGTAACTGCAGGAACAGACTCCTGACCCTTTTTTTGAGCAGATGCTGGGTCTTATGACCTAATGAAGAAACACTCTGATTGAGAGCTTTTCGCCTCATAACTGAGGAATATAGGATTAGATTCAGGAGGAGCACAAACCCCAGAGCCAGTCCTGGGTTGAGTTCATAGATTACTCAGTTAAGACACTGGATAGATGGTTAACTGGAAATAATGGACTTTATAATCTTTTTATGGAAAAACACATTTTAAGCAATTGCACTAATGAAAAGTTGCATCGACATCTGGTAGATCTAGGTGTAACTTTTCCCCAAGAACTTGGAAAAAAGGCAGACCACTCGGTCAAGACTAGGGTAACAACTGGGGGTGATAAACAAAGGGCTACCAAACCTCCCCAGGGGAAAGGGGGTGAAAACCCCAAAGATAAAAACCAAGAGTCTTCTAAAGGTCCCCAAAAACCTGTTCAAGGGGGAGGGTCCTAGAACTCTTCCCAGACCCCTGATAGCTACAAAGGGAAAAACTTTGATCCCAAAGAGTCCTGGTGTTAGAACCTTAAGAAGTTGGGACACCTGACTGGAGATGCTACTTGCCCTAACAAGAAGCTCCCTAGTCGTCCTCCAGTTAGTACTGGTATAGCCAATCTTCAAATGGGATCAACAGTGTGCCCAGAGCAAATCAGGGTTCACACTGAAGATGTGTTAGTCACAGAAGGGGAAGTTGAGTTTGTCACTTTAGCTGTGTGGCCTCACAACTTGAAAAAGTATTTGCAGTACCCCTGGATCAATGGGACTAGAATAGAAGCACTGAAGGTGAGGGATACATGTGCCAGTGTCACCATAGTGAGCAATAACCTGGTTTTCCTAGAGTAATACCTGATTGGAAAACAGTATCCAGTCACCAACGCTGACAATGTTATTACAGACCATGCCATGGATATGGTAACATTAGACTGTGGTTACTGGCCTGAAACAGGAAGTGATATCTCCAAGAATTCCTACTGCCTGTCTGCTTGGGAACGACCTGGAGACCTTAGCATGAGCTGAGGTAGAATTGAAAACCTGTGCTCCAATGCTGGACATCCCTGAGATTGTGTGTGTTAAGACTAGAGCACAGAGCCAAACACAGGGTAAAAAAATAATTTTTTGAGCCTGGAAAAATGGCCCAAACTTCCAAGAGAAAAGGCAAGAAGGCTAAAAATTCAGGACCTCTCTCCTCATGGATATGACTTGTCAACCCCAGAGGGAACTGAGCCCATGGAACTTGACCCTTACCAGGCTGAGCTCCTAGGTCTGGGGGACCCACTAGGGAACAGCTGTGCCTTGGCCAGAAGTTCTATCTAATGCTTGAAAGCCTGAGAAAGCAAGCTACTGTGCAGGAAAGGGGAGATGTTAGTGGAACCCACAGGGCCTATTGGGAGGAAGGACTCCTGTTTACTGAGACCAGAGACCCCAACCCTGGTGCTACTTGGAGAGTGGTAGTGCCTCAGATGTACAGAGAGTTCTTACTCACATTGGCCCATGACATCCCCATAGCTGGACATCTTGGCCAGACAAAAACTTGGGGCTGGCTTAGCCATTTCTACTGTCCCCAGATGTCCCAGAAAGTAAATGAGTTTGTCGGTTCCTGTGTCACCTGCCAAGCCATTAACATAACAGGTGGACACCCAATATCCACCTTAATTCCACAACCAGTGGTTGGGGATCCATTTGAAAGGATAGGTGATCTTCCCATCCAGCGCTTCAACCTGGTCAGGCTACAATTACTATTCTTAACTGCAAATTTACTTAACTTGACTATATATACATCTTAGTTTGTAGTTTCTCTATCAATAGCTTGCCTCATCTTCATTCCAGTTCATGCTTCTCTCTTTACATCACTCTGCAGGTTATTGTATTCCATCTATTATTTCTCCCTTTGTTTCAGTTTCCTATCATTCACTTCCTCCTTTCTCCCTCTCTTACTCTGAGCTAAAGTCTATTCATAAAAAACAGAGTCCTAGGTCCCAGAAATACTGGTGATCCCCACCAGCACAAATCAATTGCTAGTACAATACACTTTAACGCATCTTTGGAATGCTTTGTGAGTTTTAATTTGCCACCCTGCTGACTTTTGTCATTTGAATGTTCAAACTTCCTGCAGAGATTTTGTTCAGATTCAATGGTAGAGTATTAATGCAATACAATACCTGAACATCTCCTGTAGGGTGACGAAGAGTCTTAGGGGCAGTTTTAAAAGCCCCTTGCTTCATTTTTGCGCTGCAGTTGCGTCACTATTTGTGATACAGCAGCAGTGTAAAAATGCAGCCCATTTACAATGTGACGCATCTAGGGAGAAGCATCACGTTGTAAAGCACTGCGTCACATTATACCTGCAACAGGTATGATGTATGCATGGTGGTTGTTCCAACGCAAAAAAAGCTTAGTAGAAGTGATGCAGTGAAATCTACAAGATTTCACTGCGTCACTTTTAGGACTCCACTGTGTCAAATTCTTACGCTTGCTTGAAGCAGGCGTAAATAGTGACGCAGCACAATGAGGATGGGCGTCCCCCTGCAATACTGGAGTTGCATCGTTCTTTCGTTACGACTCCAGCAATGCCTGACTTTTGCGTCAACAGATGCGTCAGAATTTCTGACGCATCTGTCAATCATTGTGCCATATTGTAACTACGGAACATCCATAGTGGCGCAAGTGTTTCCCAGGATGGCGCAGGGAAAGTGACACATCTTTACAGATGTTTCACTTTCTTGTAAATCTGCCCCTTACTGTTTGTAGTATCTGTCATTAACCCCAATTGGGCCGTCAGCATAAGGATATCTACTTGTTCAAACAACGGTGAATGCACAGGTTTGGGGACCTTGATGCAGTCTATAAAAAATCAGTCTGGCTGATAATTTCTGATTGTCACGTGAATAAAACAGTCAGTCATCTTAATATGGGCAGCCATTCTTGGTCATTCAAATGTGCTGTCACTCCTCAATTTCTCGGAATGTGCTGAAGGTCTGAGGAGAGGACTTTTAATTTGCACAGAATAACTAGGTCTTATGAAAGAGGTAATGCCAACATCCAAACTGTTGACATTTGATAACATCACTGGGCCGGAGAGGCACCCATGATTTGTTTTAGCATCCTTTCTTTTATTTACTCAATGAGCTCCAACTTGCTATCTCTAACAGAGTTTAAAAGAATTAAACAAATAACAGGATATGAATAAACACAAGGAATAACTAGAAACATTTCAAAAAAGGAGTTCATCTGTTGAACAAGGATGGATTGCACCTACTTGTTGTAACTGATAATCTAGAGAGTGCACACCCAGTTGTGAAGTTACGCTTGAAAGAAAGAGTTAACAATTATGTTCTTGAGCTCAGACATTACAAAAAACATAACTGCTTATTCTAGCATTTTGATTTTTCTATGTGCATGGCAACAGAGTACTCCAACTGTGCCACTGTGTCTATTTTAAACACGAATTCCATTATTATTAGGGCCGGAGACTTCTTCTTAGCTCTTGAAATTATTTATCAGGCTACATTTGTTAAAGCAAAGACGCTTGTGCCATTATTTCAAAGCAGTAGATAATCTGTTGCCACTCATTTAACAGCACCTGAACCCAAACACTCACATTTGTCTTTTTTTAAAGATTTTTTTTGTCAAAGTTCTTTTTATTGAGCATTTTCAAACTCAAGGGAAAAACAACTTACAATATAGTATATTGCTTCTGTACCATTAATCATGTTGAAGCCATTGTACAATTACAGTTGCCTTTCGATCTGTGACATAACCATACATATTTACGCATTTTTTAGGACTCAACTTTCTAATAAGGGAGTTATTAAACTCTAAGGCCCCCCCACCCCTCTCCCACTCCCACTCCCACCCTAACCCAACTGCCTCCCATCAACAGGGACTTGGTGGCGAATAAAATAAATTAAAGGAAAAAGAGAGAAAAAGAAAGAGGAAGGAAGAAGCTAAGCAATGGACGGGGTGTCAGATGTCAGGGGTTTCCTATGGCCCCCAGAGGGGGGAAGTTCTCCCCCACTGGCCGCTCCCACCTCTGACATGTGTTTTTGAAGTGATGGTATTCTTGCGAGAGGATCTGTCTATCTGCCAACGGTGAACTTCCCTGAGTGGCCTTCTAGCTCTAGAACTGTAAGAGATGGAGTGCTCTAACAGTGGGAGGGCATGTTGTCATTGGTATACCCCTAGATAGGTATGAGACCAGCGGGCCTCAGCTAGACTCAAAAGTTTTAATATTATCTCGAAAAATGTAAAAATTATTATCTCGAAAAATGTCCACCATTCGTTCCATTATGAGTGCCCTCCATGGTTGAGCCTGGCATTGAGTCAGGGCTGGGGGGTCTTTTTTCTTCCAGGCTGCCGCTATTGCTAGTTTGGCTGCTCCAAGGCACACCCACATAATTGCCTGGTCTCCCTTTGTCTGGTGTTCTAGGGGCTCATCTCTTACTCCCAATAATGCAAATTGCAGTGTGGTAGGGATCAGATAGCCCAGTATTTGTTTAATTTGAGCTAGGATTTCTAGCCAGAAGGGTCTGATAGTGGGGCAGTCCCACCAAATGTGTTTGAAGTCTCCTAGTAGGCTGCAGCCTCTCCAACACCAATCTGAAACTTCCAGTAACATTGTTTTCAGTCTTACCGGGTGTAGATACCCGTCATAAAGTATCTTATAGTGTGCTTCCCTCATTCCTATGGAGTGAATGTGTTTTACTATATCCTTCCACAGTGACTTCCACTGATTCTCTAAGAGTTCGCTCCCACACATGTTCGCTCCCAAACATGGTCTACCTTTGATGAACCCGGAATGATCCGGATGGATCAGTTCTGGCATTATCTCCTCTAGCCTTGTAGCTAATATCTTTGAATTCAGTTTTGCATCAATATTTAGAAGTGCGATCGGCCTGTAGCAAGAGCAAAGTTGTGGGTTCTTTCCAGCTTTTGGTATGACAGTCATCAGAGCCTCTCTCATCCAGGGCATCACCTCTGCTTCCGTGGCTATATGGTGGAACAGCCATGTCAGTTGTGGTTTGATTTCTGCTGTATATGTCTTATGAAATGAGCGATATTGCTGACTGAACCTCCTCTTCAGTTATAGGAGTACTCAGTGCCTCATTTTGGGCTGGAGTCACCTGTGGGAGAGTCACCGAATCAAGGTAAGCATTCTGGGTCGCCATATCTGTGGACAGTGCTCGGTACAACCCCTTCATAGAATTACGTGAAGAGTCGCGCCTTGTATTCATCAGAGTTGTGTAGGGCACCCCCACCATCGCTGATCCCCCCTATGTATTCCCTCTCTCTTTTCACCCTGAGTTGCCTCGCTAGATCGGATCCTATTTTATTACTGTGTACATATGAGAGAAGGCGCAGACGGAGGAGTGTGAGTTCCTCTCTATCAGTATATATAGCAGTGAGTTTCCCTTTTAGAGCCATTAATTTGCGGTGCGTATCTCGTGTTGGCACTTGTTTGTGTAGCTGTTCCACTGCTTTTAAGTCTGACTCTAGGTCTGTTCACGCTTTAACTCTCTGTTTGTTTAACCTAGAGTTGAGTTCCATCCATTTGCTTTAAAGCAATTCCAGTTATTTAGAGAGTGAAGTGTCTTCTGGGCAATTTAATTGAAAGAATTCATTATTTGTTCCTCTAAGCTTGCCCCTGAGAAGCATATTGTGTGTAATAGTTGCAGGGAGAAACCATCACAGGGACCTGGGGGGGAGGGCCCCCAATGAAGGCATATCGAGGTGGGCGCATGATCGGAAATCGTTATGGAGCGGATCTTAGCATCTTGCAGAGTGCCCAGCAATTCTTGACTGACAAAAATGTAATCTAAACGGGAATAGCTGCAGTGCACATGGAAGTAAAAGGAATAGTCTTTTGTAGTAGGTTGTGTTATCCTCAAGGTGTCTCAAGTCAAAGTCGCGTATCATCTTTTTGATATTCCTCGGAAAGATTCCTATGTGGGCTCACTGTGAATGTGAGCTATCTAGCTCTGGGTGCCATATGAGGTTAAAGACTCCCATCATGATTATCGGGCCTTCAGCAAAACCCCCAACTAAGTTCAAGAGGGTGTCTAAAAAGACAGGTTGACCATTGTTTGGAGCATATGCTGGTACTAATGTGCATAGTGTCCATTTTAGTCTGCCCTTCACTATGATTACTCTCCCCTCCTTATCGGTTTTGACTCCTTCAGGCTGAAATGTAATAGGCGCACAGAATAGTAGTGCCATAACCTTTTGTTTTGTGTGGGCTGCCGATTGGTAAATCAAGAGGTAACTCCTATGCTTGAGTCTATGGGTGTCGTTCTTTTGCAGATGCGTTCATTGTAACCCCATCACATCAAATTGTTGGTCAGAGATATATTTCCAGACGTTCTGTCATTTAAGTGGCAAGATTAATCCTCGCACATTCCAGGATACTAAATAGACCATGACTGCTTAGGCCCTGGAGACCCATTGGCCCCTTCTCTCCCTGCTCTGCGTGCCAGTTTTCAAGTCCCAAGATTTGGCCTCCCTGGCACCTTTCCCCTCTGGTCCCTCAGAACATCTCCTCCGACCCAAACCCTTCTTTACTGTATAATCATTGAACCTGTCTCTCCTTCCTCAAATAATAAAAGAAAAAAGAAAGAACCCTAAGTAAATGAACTATGGAAAAGTTGCCTACAAATGGAATGGGATCCTATGAACTTTGCTGATTAGCACTCCTGGTCTCAATGACACGGCACTGTGGTGGCGGAGCCGATGTGGATCACGTCCGCTCGGACATCTAGCCTGGCCACCTTTTTAGATATTTTTATTGAGGTCGTAAGTAAGACACAAAATAACACACTACTAAACAAATCCAACAGTTGATGGTACAAAAATTGTAAGACATGACAGTCGGTCAATCATAGAGACAATGTAGCTGGATGTATGAAAAAAAGCAGTACGTTCAATGGCAGAAAAAACAAGGAAAGTATAAGCTGTGGAGATGAGTGGTCATGTCCTGCCTACAATTGCGCCAAACAGCCCCTAAACGGCGCCCATATCTTTCTAAGCTAATCACGCCGGTCATCATTATCGATAATCAGGCACTCCAAGAGGCCTATATTGATAAATTCATGACAGCAGACCAGGCGTTGGGAGCCTACGCCAGCAACCAGTGTCGGACCAGAATCAGTTGAGCTAGAGAGATATCCCAGAAAAAGATGCCACTAGGTGGGCTGGTACACAAGGTGAATGGCCCAATACAATTAATTTAGGATCCCACCTCATGATAGTTATGCAAAGCATATTCTGCTTAACAAATATGGTCTGCCAGTAGTGAAAAATAGCAGGACAAGCGACAAATATATGAAATGAGTCTGCCCAATCACCAGAACATTGAAAACCCTTTGTGTCCTGCCTCAAATTCATAATAAATAAATGATAAGGAGTATAATTGAAGCCATTGATGAATTTGAACAGATGAGTTTTAACCCGGGAGACACTCAAAACTATATTTGATAAAATACTTGTATGTCTTATTTCATCAGGAATAACTTGGATCCCATGATGTCGGCTTCACTTATCAGCCAATGTCTGAAAATGTCAGGCCGTTGTTGGATCTCTGCTGTCAGGATCATTTGATACACCTGATTAATACTCATTTTAGGTGGTCCCTGTCTCAAGTATTCTAAAAAGGCGTAACCGGATAACAATTAATGTCTTCCACCCTCAAAAAATACTCAAGCGAGGAAAAGAAATTCGCTGTGATAGTATCTTGAAAGAGGGAATATGGTCACCCTCAAAGAAAGAGCCTAAAGTAAGTAAGCAGGATGACTGCCAGCAGTTGATCAAATTTTCGTGCAGTTGACAGGAACAGTTAAGATTATGACCTATATAAGAATATCAGTTAAATAATGTAATCCCCGACATCGCATTTTTAAAATGAGTCTGCTTGAAATAGACAGTATCGATAATGCCAAGGTGTTGGGTGATCTCGGCTCCCCAAGAGAGGAATTCTGGAAACAAAACACCTAGCCCCCCATGGTGCGCACCCTAATGCTTTTACTAGTCGGGACATAAATGCTGCTAGAAAGTAGATACATAAATCCAGTAATTAAATTGCACCCTCCAGTCATGGTCACTCTAACTAACCCTGGGCGTAGTGGGCTACGCGGAGTGCCACGGAGTTGAGAACAAACTGTGTGAAACTGTGTGAAACTCTGCGTAGTTCCGCTATGCCACCCGCCTCCCACCCACCCTATTATCAATTGGTAAAAACGTTTTTAAAAAAGAGTTAAAAGTAAATAAAAATGCCTTACCTTTGCTGTGGCGTCCCTAGGCTTCCCTCTTCCTCTTCATCATGTTCTTGGTAAAAACAGCGCATTCGCGGGTGCCCGGGCATGGGCAGTTTTCACCAAGAATGTGATGAAGAGGAAGAGGGCAGCCCGGCGACGCCGTAGCTAAGGTAGCCTTTTTTATTTACTTTTAACGCTTTTTTTAAAGTTTTTACTAATTGTTCATAGGGCAGTGGGTGGTGGGGCTGGCCAACTCCGCTCCGCGCGGAGTGTGCAACAAGTTCCATACTACGCGTCCTCCGCGGAACGTGGAGTAGGCAAATCTCTACACACTCTGCGGCCCACGGTTAACTGTAACATATGTATGTTAGCCTTAGGATTGTTATACCCCCAGATGATTTTTTGCCACATAGCCTCGGTCTGTGGAAAAAAGTCTTTGGCTAAATGCAAAGGGATGCCCGAAAGAGGTATAGGTAGAAAGGGAGAATAATCATCTTGATTAAGTTGCATCGAACGATTAGACCAATGTGAAAATAATACCACTTAATTAATATCTCCTGCATCTACTGGATAGTATGACATAATTAGATTCCCTTACATCCTCCATTTTTACAGAGACTTTGATCCCCAGGTAGGTGTCCACTTGACCCATCGCCTATCATCCCAAGAAGGGATAATGCTGGTGAGGACCAGGGTCTTATCAAGGTTTACTTTATTCCCAGAGACAGCCCACACATATTAGCCAATGTTTCAATAGCTGCCAGAGAATCCTCTGGGGCAGAGCTCATGATGGTAATGTCTTCTGTATACACAAGTGCTTTGAGCTCAAGTTGATGGATCCGAAGCAAAGCAATATTCCTCAAGGTCTTGAGCTCTTGAATTTAAGGTTCAATATAGTGGGCAAAGAGCAAGGTGAAAGTGGACATCCCTTTACGGGTGCCACGATTTATCTGAATTAGGTCCATAGAAGACCCTGAACATAAAACCTTTGCCTTAAGATTCTGGTAAAGCTTTTGAACCAAAGCAAAAAAGCGGGCCAAAACCCTTGCACAGCCATAATGCCCTAAGAAAAGACCTTGAGCCCCAGTCGAAGGCCTTTTCAGCGTCTAGCAGTATTGCTCCAACCGGATATCCCCGAGCACAGCCTGCCTCAAGAGCAGTGATAACAATATTGACATGGGCAGTGTTATCCCGCCCTGGAAGAAAACCATGTTGATTCTCATCAACAAAATCAGAAATATATGTACCAAGCCTTTTTGCTAAAATCTAAGTATAAATCTTGGAATCAGAATTATTCAAAGAAATAGGCTGATATGAATCATTGATAAAGGGATATTTCCCTTTCTTAGGAAAGATGACGATATTGGTCTCAGTCCATGACCCAGGAACCTGCCCAAGTAATTCAAAAGAGTTGAATAGATCATGGTGAACCAGCACTACAAGATGTGACAAATTAACATAGAATTCCAATAGAGAGTTCATTGGTGCAACAGGCCTTGTCTCTTGTCAGCTAGCCGACAGCGCCTTCACTTCAGAGACCAATATTTGACCTTCTAGCTTATACTATTGTGAAGTAGACAGTTTCCGATGATGGTGGACCCAAGGAAACTGAAAGATCTGGTCCGTGGAAGGGACCAATTTCTTGTCATACAACTTCTGATAAAAGCTGTGGAACTCCTCTTGCATAAGGGCAGGATTGTTCACAATAGCCCCTTGAGTGTACTTAATCCCAGAAATAGCAGATGCATTAGTTCTATCACGGACCTGGAAAGATAACACTCAGCCCATTTCTACGAAAAAGAACTGTGATCTGATATAACCCTAGGATTTAAGGAAGCTCTCTACAAATATGGACACCCTGAACCCACAACTTGTACAAGTCGGGAAGGATCAGGAAAGACTTCAAACTGTTGTGGGAGCAGTCAAGACCCAGATCTCATGACAGGAAGTTTAGTAGACCATGCTCTCATCAAGAGTCAAAAATTTGGAGAATAGGTCTTTCCCCAACAACCTCAGGGTATTGGGGATCCTAGATGCTATATCGTTTGGTTGTTTAGGGAAGCCTTTCCTACACTGGGGGGCTGGGACATGGAGATCATAACTCAGAGAACCCATCTCTATCCATTTCGGCCTCATCGTGAGGGCTCACATCCTCCCTATTCACAGGCTATCCCGATATATGTGGGTTACTTCCTCCTCCGTTAGGAGATAAACAGGGCTGCTAGCCCAAGATCACCAGTGAAAGCGGCTGGCGTGGACTTTTTGTTCAATCAGATTTCTCTCATGAGACTGTAGTCCTGGCACTTCAAAAGCTTTGGTTGCATTACAGGAGTCAGCAATCCTGTGCATCCAATACAAGGAGCAAATGTATTAATGTTTTGAACAGCCTGAGGTTGAGCAGCTCTTAACCAAGTTGGTGGGGGGAAAATAATGGATCTGGCTGATTCTTTTTTGTCTTTTTCTTCTTGAATATTTTTCCTTATAGGTTTTTACAGAGTGGTTTACTAAGCCTCTTGGATACTCATTCCCTCTTTTCTTTTTTTATTTCTCTTTGCTAATGGAAGCTTTAGATATGCAGTGTCAGCAGGCACCTAGCTTTGATTTCATGAATGTTTCATGAGGGTTCTTTACTTATTAATTATGGCTCTGGGGGAAAACATTTTGGGTCCTTTGGGCGGGTGTCTCGGGCAGTGTCTGCCCTGCCCCTTTAGTTCTTTTCTCCACATTCATCCTTGGTCTGGGGTGCTACGGGGGGCGGGCAGGGAGTTAATGTACTCATGTCTACTGCAGTGCTAGCGATAATATTTTGGCCAGTGGGTGGTCAGCCCTTTTTCTGGGCCTTGCATGAAAGGAACACGGTTAGGGGAAGGCTGGGGGTCAGGTGGGGGTCAGAGTTTGGGATCACTTTTGTCTTTATACTGATTTTGTTTTGTTGCATGTTTAGTCAGGTTGCTGGAAAAAAATTAGGCCTTATGGTTGTGGATGATAAAATTGGGACTGTTAGAACTGGCTATTTCTGGTAGGCTAAGGCTGACGCCAAAGCCAGGCAGAAACCCCCATTCTAGTCAGGGCAAGGGAGTCACACGCCAAGATAACCCCTGCTCACCCCCTTGGTAGCTTGGCACGAGCAGTAAGGCTAAACTCGGAGGCAATGTGTGAAGCATTTGCGCCAGCACACAACAGCAACAACATCCTAGGCACACCACAAAAGGGACTCCACACAAGGTTATATGAAAATAACTACTAATCAGATAGAAATCACACATGTACATTGTGCCAACTGACACGGGCAATATTCATAAGGGATTATTTACAGGACAGAGCCACATGGGCCACTGTCAGAATCAGCACTTAGTAGAAATGACATACTGTCAGAAATTAGAATAAAAGAATATACATTCACTGTAGCATAAAATAACAGTTATAAATCACAACCAGTAACTACTTGTAAAGGTAGGTACACACTACGCAATACTAATAACCATAGGCCTAGATCAAGCATGGACACATAACCTCTCTAGTATAAACTATACTAGGCAAAACACAACCACCTAAGAATAAAATACATTTAGGGGTATCAGTAAGAACACATTACACATGATGCATCAAAAACACATTCAGCGGTGTAGGGAAAAAGGTAAACACATGATGCATAAAACATTCAGAGGTGTAAGGAAAGAAAACACATGATGCATCAACCAACACATTCAGAGGTGTAAAATCAAGGAAGACACATGATGTATAAAAACATTCAGGGGTGCCAGACCATAACTCAATAGCGCAAAAACACACAGTAGGAAAATACCATCCTAAACATAGCAGGTAACCACATTGCGCAAAACCTACATAAGCCACCACCTGTGGCAGTCCCTAGGCCAACTGGCCTTGTTGGGGCTAAGACGCCCTGAGTCTCAATGTCAGGGGCCTAAACGGTGCAGGTGCCCACTACTTGCTGGGCACCTGGGAACATCCCAAGACCTAAACGGTGCAGCTGCCCACTAATTGCTGGGCAGCTGGGAATCATCAAAACTGCGCCAGGGCACTCACTGGCCCTTAGGCGCAAACTGCGCCACTGTTGGAGCCACACAGGCTCTGAATAGCTTCCTCGCAGGCAGGAGGGGGCGGGCACCAGCAATGTGCCCCGACGCCCCCTTTAACTAAAAATGGCCAAACGCCGGAGCTAAACAGGCTCTAAAACAAAATAGTCTCCATGGAGCCCTCAGGCTCTCAAAACAACTGTGCCCCCTAGAGCCTCTGTGGCTCTAAACACAAAATGGCCCTCGAGCCTCGCTGGGCTCGTAAATCAAATGCCCCTTCAGAGCCTCTCTGGGCTCTACTTCACGTTGGGGCGACCCGCTGCCAACCGGGGCCGCCCTGCTGCTCCAACTATGCCCCCCTAGACAACTGTGGGGGGTCGGTGGAGCCCCCCTCGGGGGCTCGACATCAAAGGAAACCCCGTTGAGCCCCTCAGGCTCGAAAGCTATAATGCACCACGGTACGGCCACTGCCCACTGCTCAACAGGGCAGCGGGAAGGGAGAAGGAGGCCCAGGCCACGGGGGCGAGCACCAAAAGCATGCTCCGACACCCCCCCCAACCGCCTCCCATCGAGCTGCACTCACCGGAGCTCCTGGGCGGCGTCTCGTTCAGCTCCTCTCTCTCGCCGGGGCTCCCTCAGCACACGGGAGCCCCAGCAGCAGGCCCAGCTCCATCCACTCTTCCTGGGGCTCAGCAGGGCTCTCCGCCTCTTCTCCTCGGCCACCGGGACGGCGCAGCTTCCTCTCGCTGCAATCGCGGGGCTCTCCCCTCCGCATGGGAGCCCCGCAGTCAGTTAATTGGCACTTCCTCCACAGGCCAGCATCTCCGGTCTCCCTCTCCTCACGGGAGACCGGCCGGACACCGCATGGCTTACCCCTGGCAGGGGGAAGCGGCAACAACGTCCTCCCGGCCCCGCCCACAACCAGGCGGCGGGCCGGACATCATCTTCCAGTGTTTCCTCCGGGCAGCGGCGGTGACCAAACGGGGGCAATAACGAGGGGTGGGCACCCTCGAAATTAAAAATAAACATAGAAGCGAGGTGTGCACTCGCTAAATAATTAAATTAATGGGCAAAGTCGCAGGGTAGGCACCTGCCAAACCTCACGCAAAATGCGTGAGGGCGACACGCTCGCAATGCGTTCGAATAAAGCGCTCTCCCAGCGCTATAAGTAATATACAGCGCTCCCAGGCGCTATAAATACCAATCGAGCGCTCCCAAGCGCTTAGGCTTCAACAAGCCTGGGTAAAGGCAAGAAAAAAAAGGTCTCTTGAAGGACAATGCAGCTTCTCCATGCTGCCAAAGGTCCCAGAGATTCCCAGGGGGCAAAGCAAAGTCCCCCCCATCAGCCCAGGCAAGGCAGAGGGGTCCCCCAGGAGTCCTCCAGGCATCCAGGGGCTGGGCAGGACCCAGGGATTCCCCTGGGCCCCAGCAGCAGCACGCCCCTGGCAGATTCAAGTCCAAAAACAAGAACATTTTGGAAGGGGACACAGCCCCTTCTTATACACAGAAAAGTCTTTGAAGTCTTTGTGTAGGCAGTGTGAGAACCAGCTCGGACTGGTTATAGGAAGTCCCTTCAGTATCAGGGACAGAGGTGACAATCGCCCAGCGGGCAGGTGGAGCCAGCATTGTGGCAGGCAGGCACAGCCCTTCACTATCAGGTGCTATCTCCTCCCACTTCCCTGGCAGCAGATGCTGCCTTTCATCCACGGGCTGACTCAGACAACCTCCTGGGGGCTCTGCCGCCCCTGTCACACTCAAACCAGACAGTCAATCCACAAGCAGGCCCAGGCACTCCTGGGTCAGGCTCACCAGCCAATCACGTGCCAGCAGACTCACTACACAAATTTGCCAACTTCTAAAAGTGGCACTTCTAGACTAGACACAACCATGCCGCATACACCATTACGCAGCATTCAATCTCACGAGTTCACACATATCAAACTCGACCCTGCACTCCCCACACATCAGGAACTACCATGGGGATACATATTCACCATTCATTCCTATGGGAGGGCAGGTCACTCACCACACATACACAGAGAGCACACGCTCTTTACACTGTACCACAGTGAAAAAGGGCGCAGAGGCCTAAAACCATTAACACTAGGTTCCAGAAACAGGCTAGGAAAAAGCTAAAAGTTTCGGGGTAAACCTGCCAAAAGTGCCAGGTCCAACACAACCCCCTTCCAGCCAAAACGCAGGGTAGACCAATCACTCCACTGATGGGCTTCACTGCTTTGGGCGACAAAACACGGACACGGGCCCGCACGGCAGGGACACCCTCCAGTTTTTTGCCACTCTGAACCCACATAGATTTCCCTCAACAAGAACTCTCTGACCCAACTAGGGTACCCCACTGGTACACACTAGTCATCCGCAGCCAGGACCAGGCCCTAGGCCATCCAAATATCACAGGTCCTGTCCAAACCACAGAGTGGGGGGCAGTAACCCCTGGCACACAATAGCCATTCTCCACTCTCCCTCTCAGGGTAGCTACAACTACCACTGATCCAACAACCTAGGGTCCATGCCCTTAGGCTGACCAGAGGTCACGGGCAAGAATGCCCCACCCTACCTCTACTTCTGGGTTCCCGCACCCTCACAGGGAAGCACTCACCAGAACACAACTCTCCTACCAGATCAGGACCTCACTCCATCACTGGTCTACCACCTGGAAACTATTTCACTTCTGAGGTACAAAGCACACAGCACAGTCCCTCTTCAAGCAGGTGGGGGGGACACAGCACACAGCAAAATTCCCTTTCCTCTGCCTTAGTGGAAACAACAAACTGCATGTGGGCCCCAGAACACACAGCAAGAGCAGCCCCCTCAGTCTCTTCAGCTGATCCACCTTAGTAGAGATTCCTCTTGACCTGGACGCTTCCTAATCTCCCAACCTAGGATCTAAACCCTCAGGTTGCACCGGGGTCAGAAGTACACCGTCCCGCTGCACCCCCTTCCAGAGTTCTGCACCCTCCCACCTTGGAGCGGTACCTCGGGAAGCTAAACACCAGGACCGCCGGAGTTCTGGTTACAGACACTCCCCGTCCTATAGACACAGGAAGATCCTCCTCAAATGACCCGTATGTACAGCCTAGGCCCCTGACCTGGCGCTCCCGGGGGAACCCTCCAGGCCCAGAGACAGGGTTTCGGGTCAACGTGGGACACACCATCCCACACTCACTCCGCCTCCACTGAGACAGGACGTGAGCCCCTACACCCCTACCATCCTAATGGGACCTAGATGGGCTACACATGAACCTCTTCACCTACACAGGATCATCAGATACACAAGCCACTACTTTTAGAATCACTCCCTAATGCCTCTGCAAGACATCTAGCACACCGCCAGACATCCACCTTCTTGTCCAGTGACTCTGCAGGACCTCCTGCACACCACCAGAGGTACACCTCACGTGCAAGCTCCTTAAAAAAACTCACACCAACTCCTCCAGTTCAAGACACCACTCATCCACACACTCCCCCTCCAGACTGGTGAGACAGTTCCTCACTGCCCCTGACTCTCAACCTGTCACCCTCTTACTGAGCACCAGGCACCATAATCTGGGAACTGGGAATGGGACTTCACACACTGGACACATTTAAGCTGCCACCACTGGATCCTACCATCCTGGGGAATCCAGACACACACACTACACTCAGGGGATAACCACCCTCTCAAGCAAGCCATTTCTGCTCCACACTCCCTCTCTTCCATCTACCCACACAGGGACAGGAACAGGAATTGGCCACTGGACCCAGCAAGGAAATCCTAATCTATGGAAACCTCCCCCTCTACTGGCGTCACGCCCTGTCATTTTCTCTCATATGCCACTAAACATAAAGCGCAGGAACACCATTTGAAAATGACACTTTTGAGGAAAAACAAAATCAAAAACAATAATCCCAAACATGTGACTATCTGAAAAATACAGAGTTTTGTAATGTAGCCAGTTGTCGCTGTGGCACTGCGCAAACACAAGTCCAAATCCGCACCGCTGACCAACAATGTTAGAACTGGCTATTTCTGGTAGGCTAAGGCTGACGCCAAAGCCAGGCAGAAACCACCATTCTAGTCAGGGCAAGGGAGTCAGACGCCATGATAACCCCTGCTCACCCCCTTGGTAGCTTGGCACGAGCAGTAAGGCTAAACTCGGAGGCAATGTGTAAAGCATTTGCGCCAGCACACAACAGCAACAACATCCTAGGCACACCACAAAAGGGACTCCACACAAGGTTATATGAAAATAACTTCTGTATTGTCAAAACACATCAGATAGAAATCACACATGTACATTGTGCCAACTGGCACGGACAATATTCATAAGGGATTATTTACAGGACAGGGCCACATGGGCCACTGTCAGAATCAGCACTTAGTAGAAATGAAATACTGTCAGAAATTAGAATAAAAGAATATAAAATCACTGTAGCACAAAATAACAGTTATAAATCACAACCAGTAACTACTGGTAAAGGTAGGTACACACTACGCAATACTAATAACCATACGCCTAGATCACGCATGGACACATAACCTCTCTAGTATAAACTATACTAGGCAAAACACAACCACCTAAGAATAAAATACATTTAGGGGTATCAGCAAGAACACATTACACATGATGCATCAAAAACACATTCAGCAGTGTAGGGAAAAAGGTAAACACATGATGCATAAAACATTCAGAGGTGTAAGGAAAGAAAACACATGATGCATCAACCCACACATTCAGAGGTGTAAAACCAAGGAAGAGACACATGATGTATAAAAACATTCAGGGGTGCCAGACCATAACTCAATAGCGCAAAAACACACAGTAGGCAATTACCATCCTAAACATAGCAGGTAACCACATTGCACAAAACCTACATAAGCCACCACCTGTGGCAGTCCCTAGGCCAACTGGCCTTGTTGGGGCTAAGACGCCCTGAGTCTCAATGTCCGGGGCCTAAACGGTGCAGGTGCCCACTACTTGCTGGGCACCTGGGAACATCCCAAGACCTAAACGGTGCAGCTGCCCACTAATTGCTGGGCATCTGGGAATCATCAAAACTGCGCCAGGGCCCTCACTCGCCCTTAGGCGCAAACTGCGCCACTGTTGGAGCCACACAGGCTCTGAACAACTTCCTCGCAGGCAGGAGGGGGTGGGCACCGGCAATGTGCCCGACGCCCCCTTTAACTAAAAATGGCCAAACACCGGAGCCAAAAAGGCTCTAAAACAAAATAGTCTCCATGGAGCCCTCAGGCTCTCAAAACAACTGTGCCCCCTAGAGCCTCCGTGGCTCTAAACACAAAATGGCCCTCGAGCCTCGCTGGGCTCGTAAATCAAATGCCCCTTCAGAGCCTCTCTGGGCTCTACTTCACGTTGGGGCGACCCGCTGCCAACCGGGGCCGCCCTGATGCTCCAACTTTGCCCCCCTAGACAACTGTGGGGGGGCGGTGGAGCCCCCCTCGGGGGCTCGACATCAAAGGAAACCCCGTTGAGCCCCTCAAGCTCGAAAGCTATAATGCCCCTCGGTGCGGCCACTGCCCACTGTTCAACAGGGCAGCGGGAAGGGAGAAGGAGGCCCAGGCCACGGGGGCGAGCACCGAAAGCGTGCTCCGACACACCCCCCAACCGCCTTCCACCGAGCTGCACTCACCGGAGCTCCTGGGCGGCGTCTCGTTCGGCTCCTCTCTCTCGCCGGGGCTCCCTCAGCACACGGGAGCCCCAGCAGCAGGCCCAGCTCCATCCACTCTTCCCGGGTCTCAGCAGGGCTCTCTGCCTCTTCTCCTCGGCCACCGGGGCCACGCAGCTTCCTCTCGCCGCAATCGCGGGGCTCGCCCCTCCGCATGGGAGCCCGGCAGTCAGTTAACCGGCACTTCCTCCACAGGCCAGCATCTCCGGTCTCCCTCTCCTCACGGGAGACCGGCCGGACACAGCATGGCTTCCCCCAGGCAGGGGGAAGCGGCAACAACGTCCTCCCGGCCCCGCCCACAACCAGGCGGCGGGCCGGACATCATCTTCCGGTGTTTCCTCCGGGCTGCGGCGGTGACAAAACGGGGGCAATAACGAGGGGTGGGCACCCTCGAAATTAAAAATAAACAGAGAAGCGAGGTGGACACTCGCTAAATAATTAAATAAATGGGCAAAGTCGCAGGGTAGGCACCTGCCAAACCTCACGCAAAATGCGTGAGGGCGACACGCTCGCAATGCGTTCGAATAAAGCGCTCTCCCAGCGCTATAAGTAATATACAGCGCTCCCAGGCGCTATAAATACCACTCAAGCGCTCCCAAGCGCTTAGGCTTCAACAAGCCTGGGTAAAGGCAAGAAAAAAAAGGTCTCTTGAAGGAAAATGCAGCTTCTCCATGCTGCCAAAGGTCCCAGAGATTCCCACGGGGCAAAGCAAAGTCCCCCCCATCAGCCCAGGCAAGGCAGAGGGGTCCCCCAGGAGTCCTCCAGGCATCCAGGGGCTGGGCAGGACCCAGGGATTCCCCTGGGCCCCAGCAGCAGCATGCCCCTTGCAGATTCAAGTCCAAAAACAAGAACATTTTGGAAGGGGACACAGCCCCTTCTTATACACAGAAAAGTCTTTGAAGTCTTTGTGTAGGCAGTGTGAGAACCAGCTAGGACTGGTTATAGGGAAGTCCCTTCAGTATCAGGGACAGAGGAGACAGTCGCCCAGCGGGGAGGTGGAGCCAGCATTGTGGCAGGCAGGCACAGCCCTTCACTATCAGCTGCTATCTCCTCCCACTTCCCTGGCAGCAGATGCTGCCTTTCATCACGGGCTGACTCAGACAACCTCCTGGGGGCTCTGCAGCCCCTGTCACACTCAAACCAGACAGTCAATCCACAAGCAGGCCCAGGCATTCCTGGGTCAGGCTCACCAGCCAATCACGTGCCAGCAGACTCACTACACAAATATGCCAACTTCTAAAAGTGGCACTTCTAGACTAGACACAACCATGCGGCATACACCATTACGCAGCATTCAATCTCACGAGTTCACACATATCAAACTCGACCCTGCACTCCCCACACATCAGGAACTACCATGGGCATACATATTCCCCATTCATTCCTATGGGAGGGCAGGTCACTCACCACACATACACAGAGAGCACACGCACTTTACAATGTACCACAGTGAAAAAGTGCGCACAGGCCTAAAACCATTAACACTAGGTTCCAGAAACAGGCTAGGAAAAAGCAAAAAGTTTCGGGGTAAACCTGCCAAAAGGGCCAGGTCCAACAGGGACCAAGAATGATTATGTGCTGTTGTTCTCTTTCACTGTGTGCTGGTTGTTTGATCAAGAATGTCAAGGTTTAGCCAGGGGTGTGGTCCTGACTAGCCTCTTCATATTCTTTCGTGGAATATCAATGGAATGTAGGCATCTTATAAGCAAAAGTTAATTAAAGAGGTGCTACACTATCTTCATCTCCATTTAGTTGGCCTACAGGAAACTCAGCTCTTGCATAAATTGGCCTCTCTTCTGGATGATTTCTCGTATCAAGTCCTATCCTCAGCTTGTTTCACTTCTCTCAGAGAGGGATGGCCCTCCTGGCTCAGGATAAGAGCTAGACACTCATCAACCACTGTACAGATGTGGGTGGCCAATGGCTCCTAGCAACAGTCAAGAGGGGCCAACTAAGCATTATGACATGTGTGCTCTATGGGGCCAACACTGATGATCCTGTGGTCTTTATTAGTGTGCTTTCTGAGCTACATAAATGGTCGGAACCATTGATTATTTGCGGGGACTTCAACATCATCCTTAACCCATGGATAGACTCCTCTTTTAGTAGTTGAGGGCTAAACCACTCTTGGTGCTCCTCCACTCCCGGTCCCCAAAGTGAAAACCCTGGGAATTTATCTTAATCCCCAGCTTACTGTCCTCCCTCAAGTTAATTCCGTTGTTTCTTCATCCTTCTTTTCCCTCAGAGTCATCAGGAAAGTTTCCCGTTTTTTTTCCCCCCCCAGCCTTAAAAATCATCATGCTGGCCATGGTACTGTCCCGCATAGACTATGGTAACATAGTCTATAACGGAGCCCCTGCATACATGATCCACCGATTACAACTGGTGCAGAACCAGGCGGCCCGCCTGATCCATGGCCTCCCTAGATATCATCGGGTCACCCCACTACTCAGAAGTCTGCATTGGCTTCCTGTGAGAGAGCGAGCCCTATTTAAACTCGGCTGTCTCACATTTCAAGCCAAAGCGGGCACCGCCCCAGAGTTCATTTGCTCCCTTATTACACCTTATTGTCCAGGCAGAGAACTCCGCTCGGCCCAGTTAGCCCTCCTTACCATCCCTCGCTTTAAAAAACAGAGGGCGGGCGGAGCGAGGTTTGCTGTTCTAGCCCCTACTTTCTGGAACTCCCTCCCGATTGCTTTGCGTACCTCACCTTCCTACCCTCTGTTTCGTAAAAATCTCAAAACTTTTCTGTTTACGCAAGCCTATCCCTAATCCCTCTGTCACCGCCATCCACTGATCATCACTAGCGCCTTGAAACCGTTGGGTATGCAAGCGCTGTATAAATGTTTTTAAATTCAAATTCAAATTTAAACTCTTCTTCGGGAACCACCTATAGCTCAAAGGAACTGGCTAGGGTTGCTTTGTTGCAAGTAATGAAATCTTATGCTTTGGTGGATGTCTGACGATATTCTCTGATGATAAAACATGGGTTTACATATTTTTTCGCCTCTCGTAAATCTTTTTCTCGGATAGACATGATCCTTCCTACCCAGCTCTTATGCCCCATCTTGGGGCCTGATTTTGAATTTGGCAGTGCGGCTCCGGTTCTGCCCTGCCGCCGCACTGCCAAACCCTTGGGCAGGCCACCCGCCAGATAACAAATATTTCTTGTGTTTGGTGGGCTATTATTCTACGTTCTCACGTCAGTGCCTCAGAAAATGCACACCACAATTGGAATGCCAAAAACAGTTCCTGCACGGTATGGTATGTAATGACCATGCCGTGCAGGAATTGGGGTGCATGCACACAGGGGTTCACATGTAGTCCAATATTTTACTTACTATTGTCAATAAACATTTGTCTGTTTTAAATCAATCAGTTCAAGTTTATTACCCAAAATTAAATATGTCAAATAAAAAATACATCAAAGGTAACATTTAATATGGCAAACTGGGTTATAGAGGGGTTCTGGTGACATAATTTACCAAGAAGGGTGGAGGGGGCAAGTGCTCTGCAAACATCAAACAATGAGGTTGTGCCTGAAATTGGATTGCCACTCCCCATTGGACTGCAAAACATGGTGCCCCTGTTATGTCAAAAGTGCTGTCACTATTTACAACAAGCATTGGCATAGCCAATAGGTCTAGCCTTTGGGACCTTATAAGTGTTTAGCCAGAGCTATTGGGTTTGCAAATGTTTTTACCTAAAGAGAATATGTTGTATGTAGACTAACAGTGACCAAAAGGTAACTTGTGGGGCCAAATAAATGTTTTAAATAAAGAGACGAGATGCAGAGTGAAAAGGGACAAGCGCTAACAGCGCTATACAAACACAGAAGCCAGGATCATAGCACTCCAAACAGAACTTTAGAACTCATTAACACTATTCCTGAAGTCTCTTTAATAAACCTCTAAAATGAGGCATGCTTGCAGCCCCGTGCTTCAGCAGCATGTTGGATACGTCAAGTTTTCAAACAATAAACCGGTGCAAAATGTATAATGCTGCTGTGCTTTCTATGCGGGCTACTGGTTTGGATCTAGGTGGGACTGACTGGCCTTTCATATGCCGCGGCGACAAACAGAAAGCCTTTTGCTATAGGTATGTTCAGTGTTGAGTTACGAAAGTTCTGTAGCTGTGACAGGAAACACCACACATTGCTAACTCGGAAGATCTGCGCCAGGAGTTGGCCAAAACTTTGGTAAACTTGGGCCTAATCAAATTAAAAGTCCCAGTGACTGGCTAAAATACCAAGAGTGCCTCCCTTTTCAGGCACGCTTGTGCTGGCATCCGCCTTGCGGTAGGGGGCCGTTCCCAAAGGGGGTGATGGACGGAGCGTTTGAGCAAATTAAACACTCACCCCCAGTCAACTGATCTGGGTTTAATCTATCATCATTCTTTAGCTCACTCCACCACCCCAGTTCAGGCATGGCCATATGCAAATCAGTCTGACCCTGTGCCTCATGGAAACAGTCCAGCTGAACTGCCAAGCCATGTCTTCCCTGGACCGGAAACAAGCATCCTGGAACCGGTTTCTGGCTAATCAGCCGTCATCAACCAGGCTAGCTTGAATCCAGTGGCAAAGTGAGCCGCAGCGGCGCAAGAGCCATATGTTTTCAATTAGCACACGCGCTGCTGCTCGCTACCGCAAGGTGGATGCCAGCACAAGCAGGAGGGTGCTTGAAAAGGAGATGACCGATTTCTAAAGGCACAAAGAACATCAATTAAACATCAATGTCCATTCATAACAAGTTAACTTGGGTCACTCAATAAACAGGCAGAGCAACAACAACGACAAAGTCCTTTATTTACACCATGTGTACAAGGCAGTGCAGATGAACAAAAAACTGAGATGGCAAGCAGCTCTGATTTTACAGAGGCCCTGGTGAATGTACAACCAAATCACACAGTAAAAGCACATGATCCTGCTTTAATGAACCATGGCCATTTAATATACCAAAAGTGGGATACAACTAGTCAACAGATATAGACTGTGGGCAGCACAAAGCCTTCAGATAATCTCGCCACAGGCGAAGAAGTTATGCAAAATAAACTTATCTTTACACCACAAGATATCATGAGGGGACAAAAAGATGCACTTAATGGATCTAACATATTATTTTTATTGCAGCACATCACAGCGCTAAACCATCTGGGAAGTGAAAATATTCTTAGGATTTAATTTAAGGTATTTCCGTTCACACGTGTTAACGAATCAACAATTGTAACCTGGTGGAATCTGCAAACCAAAGCACTAATACTGAACCGAGAAACAGGTATTTGCTCAATCGGGGATTATGATTCAGCTAAGGAAGTCAGAAAGATATCCCTCTATTTTAGCAACAGCTAAACATAAGAAAGGTGTTAATAAAATAACCAAAAGTATACTCAAGGGGACAAATACCACCACTGAATTGCAGCCAGTACCAAACAAAACAATTAGAGTGGAATGTAACAACATGAACCAAAGGAAATGTACTGTTAGCTCCCTCGTGCCACATAAGACAGACGGGGACTGGAGTTGGCTGCCCTTTATATTAACAACTGGAACATATTACTAACACAAGCATGAAAATGACAGCTGCAGCACAGACAAACAGCAGATCCTGAAGTTAATTTCCTGGAACGTGGCTGGTCTAAAGCGACTCTTGGAGTAGCCAACCGCCGTCAATTTTCTAAAAACGGGATATAATTTGATTGCTTATTAATGGGCTAATAATCCCAACAATATAAAGGGCTTTTCTTCAATCAATCAGGAGGCCACGAAAAACAGCAAGTCTGGCAGACCATGAGGAGGGGTGTTAGCTATTTATGTATCTACAGACCTGAAGGTTAAGATTTCACCACTAAAAATGCAAAAGGATGCTATACAAGCAATGACTATTGAGCATCTAAGGGCTGGGGGTCTGCTAAAAAAGATACTACTCATCGACACTTACCTGAACGTGCACTGAGGTAGATGCAACCAAATATTGCAAGACTTTGCAGGACTTTATTGGATCTCATTTACCTATATACAGCTTGAGAGATAATTCTAACAGGTGACCTCAACCTGTTTAATGTGAGTAATCAACCAGAAATTAATCACCATTACTATTTAGCAGGATTGGATCCATTAGCAAAACAGCCAAATATCGTATTTTCAGCAGCAAATGTGACGCAGACAAAAATTAAACAAAAGAATAAAAAGATAAAAGCAAAAATGTCCACATACATTCAGGTGTCTTACAATCATTGATTACACATTTGTCTCTCGTTTCTTATCAGTTTGCGGACAGCGTGTAATCATACAGTGTAATGAGTGGGGGCATTTGCCACTTTTGTCCTGCTTTTCAGTAGCATGCCTGACTTGAGAAGTGATTAAAATGATTGGTGCTTCCACTGGAACAGAGTTTGTCTCGTTAGTTAAAAGTCTAAGGTGGAACAGTTTATCCCAGGCAAGATTTGCTAAATGACTACAAGAGATAATCAGAAACGACTTGGAGATATTTAAAAAAGATAAAGCACTTCTGCTAAAATGGCCTGATATCACAACTTATACAGACATTTAAGAACAGACGGCAAAAACAAATGCACCAGAAGGAGACAACTTATTAGCAAACCGAAAGCATGTATAACTTGGCTGTGAGGCGAGCTAAAGCTACACTAAGAGCTGCAGCAAAGCAATTTAACAGAGACCGAACAAACAAAACGATGGAACTTAAGCTAAGACAAGCAAAAAAACGCTATTGCACATTGTTGTGACCAAAAAGACTAAATACTTGATGGCCCAATGGCTGCATGTTTACACAGTACTAGACACAATCAGGCAAAATTATGGGACTACATGAACACCTTAAATGAACCAGAGAAATGAGAACGAGGAAATGGAGTCACAGACGTTCAGTGGATCACCCATGTGCAAAGTCTCTATGTTGTCAAAACAATCCAAAGCCCGACATACAAAGTTATACCAATTAGTACACCTGAACACGAGCGGATTATAACCAAACTTAAGACAGTTCTACAATCAGAGATGTCAGTTATTCGGAAGATCTGCGCCAGGAGTTGGCCAAAACATTGGTAAACTTGAGCCGTATCAAATTCAAAGTCCCAGTGACTGGCTAAAATACCAAGAGTTCCTCCCTTTTCAAGCACACTTGTGATTGTGCTGGCATCCGCCTTGCGGGAGCGAGCAGCGGCGGCGCGAGAGCCATATGTTCTCAATTAGCACGTGCGCCGCTGCTCGCTCCCGCAAGGTGGATGCCAGCACAAGCATGAGTGTGCTTGAAAAGGAGATGACCGATTTCTAAAGGTCATCTCCTAGAGCAGCGCATGCGCGCTGCTTAGGTGAGACCTAAAAATGGGCCGTTGACATTTAAACCCCAGCGACTGCTCTTCATGGTTCACACGAGTAGTTGGGAAGGCCAGTTAAAGGCCGGCCTGTCCCAATTTCAGTAATTAAGAAGAGCCTCCATTACCTCGCCCATTTCAAAACAGGGGCAAGAAGCAATAACAAAACAAAAGGAGCCATTCACAGCACAAACCCCTGATTCCCACAAATGCAACAGAGAGTTCAGGAGTCAGGGCACACATGGGAACACTTGGGGCAGAAACTATCTTACATTATATCACCTTCGGGAGAGGTATACTTAACAACATAAAAAAAACGACAACCTATATGCGGGAAGATGCATGTTGTAGGCATGAACTGTACATGATCTCTCTCATGACCCGACAGCACTGATTGTCGAGAAGCCCTCCCCAGGTGACACATGGCCTGTGAGTGCGTGCATTGCCAAACTGAGACGGCTGGTAAGTAATGCCTTGTAGGCCCAGGCACAAAGTTCTACCAAGTGCTCAATGGTGACTGACCAAACCAAGTCACTTCACTGGCCAGTTTCTCTGGGGCAATGTGTCACCCTGGGAACTATGCAAATGTAACCCCAGTTAAGAGCAGTGGTTGGGCACTCCCCAGCTCCCAAATGAGCTATGAGGGGATCCACTAACCTCCCTGATAGAGGAGTTAAGGGATGTTAGGCTCTATTGGCATGTGCACACTGGTGAAAGATGCATGCATCACCTACACGTTTGAGCACCTGTCTCCGTAACACAGTTGAATACTTCCCCCCTGTGAGTCCTAACACAAAACTCTCCACCATAACCCGAGGGCACAGAGTCCGGTACAAAATACACAACTTTTGACATCTACTTCTAAAGAGTGCAAGTAACAATAGTGGGACTTGTCGATTCTCATTGACCGAGGTTACTGGGAAAGTTAAATGCGCTGAGAAATGTGACCTTTTGGGACGATAAAAAGATAAGTTTCCAGTCGTAAAAAGTAGACGTGACGAGTGCGGGTGATAGCTGATGCGGTTGCTTAAGTGGTTGTGTCTATGGCGAGTACGGCATCCATGGCGAGTACGGCACTTCGGGTTTGAGAGCAAAATATTTTTCCCGTCAAAGTTGTTTTTATGCACGTACGTGGACGTCACCGAAAAGTAAACTTTACCAAATATTGCAGGACTGGAGTGAGAATAGTACATCTCCCTGTTGTCCTAACAAGACCACCATTTGCCCCGTGGTCTTATCTGAGGTTAGGGCTCGCTGCGCTGGGCTACTTGGAAAGGAAAGATGAACCAAGCTTGAACAACAGTTCATTATCTCAGGGACTCCCCTGAATAGACACACCTGAGCGCTTTCTCAACATAGACAACACACGTTTAACGCAGTGCATGACATGGCACTAAAGATGTGTGGAGACTCATTATCAGGTAGTGCCTAGTGCTTGCTCCTGAGCAAGGGTGCTCTACATCTAAAATTATCGCTCCCTTCTCCAGAAATACAAGTACTCTCCCTTTTAAATTAAAGAAGTGCAGGTACCAAGTACCTAACCGTACCTGCCCAGTTAAGCTACCGGCTTAAAGCCACACAAAACACGAGGTTCAAGGTGGGCTCAGGGGCATAGTGACCACGAAATCCCCTTGCACCCCCCACCGTCAGCGTGACAGATACACAAATGTAGATATTCAACAGCAGGTAGCATTTAACCCCCCTCAGATGCAGGCATCGTTCTTCACGTGCCACTCTAGATCTGCACTTATTGCAGTCCAGACTGCTGTTTACCAAATCACCTCAGTGAGATACAGGCATACGTGGTGAATAATAGGTTTATAAAAGTACACTCTTCCCTGCAAGTCATGTTTTTCTGGCGCATGAAAACTGAGAGGAATTAAAAAAACAGGTTGTTTTAAGCAGCTTTTTGTAGTTTAGCGGGGAAGCGATGAGATTGGTGTTTCAAAACAGAGCATATTTTGTGTTACATGCCTATCATCCTTCTGTTCCTGCTGAAAAAAAGAACAATACTGCAAGGTCTCGTGTTGCTGTTGCAAATAATGATGCTGTCAATTATGAGATCTGTGGCGATGGGAGCGGGGGTGGGGGGTGCGCGGAGTTGGATTGAGGATAAAGATGGACCTTGCAGTTGAATTTATCTGAGGGGGAAATGCTACCGTCGTTTTTTTTATTAATAATTGTCAACAAATCATGGAAATGTATATTTCCAAGTTTACCTTTAGTAGTAAATATAGATCCTGCGTCGAGAGCACAGCCCCGACTACGACCATGTTTGCCCATGACAAGGCTATTTGATATATGATTATAGCCGTAAAGTGTTATACTCTTCAGCAAATCTGGGAAGGCTCTCCACTGAATTCCTGCAAGTGAAAATTGCACCCAAGAGAGAGGAATTTTTAGATTTAGTCCAGCCTGCCCTTGCAAGGAAACTATATATTCAACTAAGACATGGCTGCCTCCCCATTGGGGCATTGACTTCTAAATGGGCTGACTCAGAGGAGGGAACCTGCCCAGCATGCAGCAATAGTACAGAAGATATTGCACACGTTCTGTTCTTCTGCCCGGCTTATAGTAAAACACGCAAATGCTGGTTGACACCGCTGTGCAGGAACCTGGGACTTAAACAGTGCGCACAGGCCTGTAGAGTTCTAACATATGACACGGCCCCTCCTATTGTCTTTTCGGTTTCCCGCTTTCTATATGGCATGTGGCGCAGAAGATCTATTTTTACTATAAGGAAGTAACCTGGACATTAGTTCACCTTTTGATAACTTACTGTTTAATAACTTTTTTAAGTGTTTTATTATTGGATTTTATTACTGTGCTTGTATATATTTTATCTGCACTTTTATGGTCAATGACCGAAATAAAGTTATCAAAGAAAGATATATGATTTATTTTTGTTGCTTCTCATGCCAGCTTTAGTCATACCTGTCTCTGCAAAAGTCTTGTTGCGTTTTAAATGAATAATGAAAAGGGCGCGATATGACGGGTGTAAAGATTGAGGTATTTTAAAGTCCCGCCTTATACTGGCTTATTTAGAAAAAGAAAACAAAATCACTTACACTTTTTTGTGAGTAATGCCACACCGAGCAAAAGTAAACAACGTAAATCATGCATGAAGAAAGTGTGAAACAGGTCGCGATCAAGCCCAGCACACTGTAGTTGGGTTCAGCAGAGGCGGGATCTGTCAGGTGTGCTTGGCTGACATCAAAGGGGAGACAACTGGCCTTCAATAATATTTTTTTTTGTGATTGCGAAAGGAATACAATCAAAAAGCCTTACTACTACACCAAAATAAATAAATTCCAGTCGCGGGGCACACATCCTCCAAAACAGTATGTTTCTGCTTTAAGTAGATAGAATGCATTACTATAACGCGTTACTTCATACAGCGTCTCTCGGCGTTAGGGACATAATTATTTGTTGGTAAGACCCCCACGTCTCAAAACCTGTATTGAAATACACATTTACGGGAAATGAGTATATTTCATAGTCGCACGCTTGGTGGCAGAGTGTTGGAAATATGTTCGGATATTCACCGCAAAGTGTTCTCTTAAAGAGTTATTGTGTCTTGAAGGATGCATTCGGACATTGTTTCTGTCCAGGTAAAATACCAAAAACACTTTACCAATATTATCATTATTCCAGCATTAAACTAAGTCACAAATTGTAGTATGTGTGTTTCAGTGCTGGCCAAACAGGTGAAAACCCCGCCATTATCTAAACCATTAAATTGACGTGGCGCTCTTCAGATAGCATACCAGAGACTGTGCACCTAACACAAGGATGGATAATAGCCCCCTACCTCTCAATGCGCCCCCCCCCTTCCACCCAAAGCACACACAAACACTTAAAAACACACGTTTAATCTCTATCACTTTAGTGACTCACACATTTACTTTACCTGGAACAGATATCGACTTTAACATCCTGAAGTTCTTGGCATGGCCAGAAGACATGGCACAAGCTCAAGCATTAAAAAACAACCAAGCCATTTTTTGTACTAAAACATGTTATGTATCTGCTCACTCCCTAGTTTTATTATTCAGTCAGCCCAAACAGTCATAGCAGTAATATATCGTAGGCATAATTTGTGTGTATAAATAACTGCCAGAGGACAAGGCAACATCAAAATAATTTACTAACAATGCTTAAATATACTTTTGTTACTTAGCAGAAAATGCATTGGTCGGTTTGGCGAATATTTGTGTAAAACAGATTAAATCACGCAATTTGTTAGTTTTAAGCGCTTTGGAAAAACTAATGGAACTTTGAAACAATGCCAAAGCTGTGGTTTAAAGAAATCTTCAACAGCAAGACAGCAGTTAAACAAGACTTTAAAAAAAAGACCAACTCTTGTAAGTTGGAGGCATTGCTTTGTGCTGTAGTTTCTGTAAAAGTCTGTGACTGGATAAAATACCAAGTGTGCCTCCCTTTTCAAGCACACTTATGCTTGTGCTGGCATCTGCCTTGCGGGAGCGAGCAGCGGTGGTGCGAGAGCCATATGTTCTCAATTAGCACACGCGCCACTGCTCGCTCCCGCAAGGTGGATGCCAGCACAAGCACGAGTGTGCTTGAAAAGGAGATGACTGAATTCTAAAGGTCATCTCCTAGAGCAGCGCATGCGCGCTGCCTAGGTGAGACCCAAAAAACAAAAAGAGGGTACTGGATTGTGAACAGTACAACTGTCAGATGAGGTCTTAGGCACTTGTAAATGGTGATGTGAATATGATGTGAATATACACGTTCTGCAGATCTAGCAAGTAAAAATAAATATAATCTCTGTATCAATGGCAGAATAGTTGCAAGCTTACCTTGAAAAGTGGTCGTGATTAGATAAATATGTTTACTCAGCGTAGGTGCAGAAAAGGGATGTGAAGGGAGTAAGGGATAGTTTGGAGGAGTGAAAGAAAGGATGAGAGACAGACTGCCTTGCAAATTGTGCATTGTAAAAATTCATTTATGTAAAGAATTGATTGGAGGCCTTTATTAATCCTTGCAAAAAAAGCATTTATTTGCCATTGATAAACCTTTAGAAACAGTCATTTCAAAACCCAGAGGTCAATAAGATTAGGATGATGTAAAGAAGAGGTTGTACAGTTTTGCTTTAGACGGGGGCAGAGTGCAAGGGATGATATTGGCTTTGTAGACCATCCACAATTGCTAGAAGTCAACTAGATAAAATGTACTAGGACAAAGAAAATACACAAAGACATGGTGGCCTATAAAATACTGTCTCACTTACCCTTTCGCCAGTGTAAATTAGCAAGCTGTTGTTCTGTCTTATCATTGCCTCTGTGGAGGGCCAGAGTGGCTGCTGAAATAGTAAAAAATTGCATAAGGCAAAAAGTACTCCAAGGCCCACTTCCATTATCTACACAACACCATGCCCCTAATGAAAAACCCTCACCAAAGTGTTTAGCAGCTCCCACGTTTATGAAGATGAGTTTATCTACCTGATGGAATCTCATAAATTGTATGACAAGCAAGTGCATGTAAATGTAGAAATATGACTGTGGTTAAAATTAGCAAGCCACAAAATATCCAATGTGTATGGAGATCTATACCTATTGAACGTATTTACACTTTATTTGTAGGTTGGGTAGGTGAGGGAGTAAGTGCCAGAGAATCGAATGGGGAAGCTAAAAGAAGAGTGACGTCTAATCCAGACATAAGCGGAAAGAAGAGGAAAAGGGAAAGAATTTGCCAGAAAAGAAGCATAGTGGAATAGTGAAGTGGGCTTAATGACAGTGCAACACGTGGAGATACTAAGAAGATGGTCCAAGATTTAGAGGTATTATTGGTTGATGTGAAATGCTAGGAAAAGCTTTGTTTAGAGGCTGGTCAGGTTAGTTATGGATTGGGAGCAGGGTGTGGGAAATAACATTTATAGTGGATCCAGTGTTAGAGAACATGCATAGAGGGCAACTGAAACACCCAAATACCTGGCTCCTATTACTCTATTAAAATACGTTTTGACTTACCCATACTCTTCCAGCAATATGATGTGGGGTGCTCAAAATCAATGGAATGCTCCTCTGTCTCATGCGGTGTCTAGAAAGGCATACAGGAAGCTGTAAAGAATCCAAAAATGACTTCAGCAAAGATTAGGGCCAATCCAGCCTCCACTAATGAGGCTCACGTTCCTGCTCTGCCCACAACTTTGTATTTGAGAATATCAAATTATTAATATTGTCCTACCATTTTATAACAAAAACATGCTTGCATATATATGTATTATGTGTATATCATCAAGTTATACACACACACATATACATATATGCATCTATAGATATATACATTTATATATAGATATATTTTGAAATATATTTCTATATGCCTGGGTACATGCGAGCACAGCAGCTAGCCAAATATTCACTCAGTATGGCCCTTTCTTTTGGGTTGTGTATCCCTCTGTTCAAAATACATCTTTGGAAAACCTCCCTGGGAAATAATGAAGTCCACATAAACCTTTTTAGTATTGCAGGTTTTGATGAGTCGAAGCTCACTGAATCCCATGTCATGTGTTTTCTTGCACCTGAATGTGTATTGAGAATGTGTGAAGCTGCAACAGTTACCAAAGTCTTCTGAATATGATAATCTAAGAGTTTTCAAAAGACTACAGACTAGATACTCATTGTGTGATGTGCGCATGTGTGTTTTTTCCTGAGATTTCCCTAGCATTCCTGTAAGACCTTGTTAGTCCAGCGTCATCTTATGAAGCTTGCAGGATTCCACAAGCTCCTCAAGTGACTGAGCCTAAATCAGCAGAGATGGAGGAGGCTTCTTATGTACCAAGGCATAGTTATTATGCTTTAAAAGTTACTCTGGCAGAGTAGTTCCATTTATTATGACAGCTTTGGGTGCAAAGCTTAAACAATGGATTGAGCTTTTTCTCCGGTACTTCAATGCAATCTCGATTCTCGACCTCCCTACCAATCTAATCCATGACACATTTCTGGTCTATCAATACTATGTCCTGGTCTTATCATTTAGGAGTAAAAAGATTAAAATGTAGTCAGTAGATCTTGGTAAGAGTGATGGTAGAGTTTGGTGGCTCTGGCAGAGGGCATCAAATTAACTGCAGATATTTCTGAAAACCTTGTATTCCAAATCTTGTATCATAAAAGGCATCATAATTTTTTTAGACTTGTTTGTACAATATATGTAAAGGTCACCTTATTTCTACTTGCGAATGACATTAAGATGGGTGCTGCCACTAAATATGCATTTACAAAGCCAGGTGGTGATGAGATAAACAGTTTCAAAGATTTGCTTGGAATCTAAAATGTATCCAGAAGATTGTGGTGTCTTTTATATTGAGAGTGTGAATGGCTAGTTCAGCTGGTAATGTTGGAATCAAAAAAGAAAGAAACAGCAGTGATTCACATAAAATCTTTCTCATACATTTTGGCTATGAGTATATGGTAGTATTGCCCAAACTAGTTGTCTTGAGAAATATACATCGTAAATAGTCATCTATTTAGAGAATCAATTAGTAGCCTTTATTAACCTTGATGAAACAGCATTCATTTGAAGTTAACAAACCTTTGGAAACGTTATTGTCAAAACTCAAAGAACATAAAGATGCAATCATTGTTGGGTAAAATCCATTGAAGGATGAGGCAGTAAGATAAGACAATGTATGTTAGAGCAGATTGTGTAGTTAGTTATAGAGAGAGAGAGGTGGCAAGAAATGACTGTTTTTTTCTACTACGCATTCATAGAAACCAAAAGATAAAATGTTCTGAGGCAAAGGAAATACTCAAACACATGGTGCCCGTCTCACCCTTTCGCCAGAATAAGGTAGGAGGCTTCGGCTCTCTCTTCTTATTGTGTCTGCCGGGAACCACTGTGGCTGCTGTAAAGGTAAAAATTGCATTAGGCAAAACATACTTTAAGGCCCAATTTCACTTTCCACACCATACTCCACCTCCATGACCACAATGAAAGACTCTCATCAAACTTTTCAGTGGCACCCAAGTTTAAGTAGGACCATGATCACACAGAGTTTGTTACCAGCAACCTAGTTTCTAATAAATCATGTGAAGTAGGAGATGACAATATTATTTAGCCATGATACCCTTAAAGGTTTAAAGGCTTTAAAGATCTCCAGTGTCTGAGCAGTGTATTTGGCTAGTTTACCTATAGACATTCCATGAGTATAAATAGACTGCATGAAGTATTTTTCTGGCAGACAAATAATACACGCAAGTTTGTTTAAAGAGAAATAACAGAAAGGATGCATGTTCACCTGGTTAGGATGTAAGGGAATAGACAAGTTCATAGCCAATGCAAAGAGGTTGATCTTAGTAAAATATACTAATTCAAAACAACAAGCTTAAACTTGTAAGATTAATGAAAGGCAGATAATTTTCCAGAGAAAGGTGAGGATTCTCTTTACATATGCAAAGTGAGGCACGTTTTCCTAAACATCAGCCTACCTATGCAGTGTGTGCTATTTATTGGTACTACACTCATGCATCTTTGTTCTTTTTTGTAATTGCACACTGATCTCACTGCCCATATGCATGTGTTCACTAATGATGAAGAGTGTCCTAAGAGTTCTGATCTAGAGTTGATTGTAAGGTATTATCCACTATTGCCCACTGCAAAGTGTGTTAACATTAGGTAATACCATGTGCTGAGAGCATAACCCATTAATTGACTACCATGTATGTGAGGGGATATGACAAGGAGAACATGAAATTAAGAGCTTTTACTACTGAGCATGTGGAGAATACATCTAATAACACCCCTATAGGAAGGCCAAAAAGCCGATTGCAACTGCTGGCTTCCAGACCTTCATTGAACCTGGAACACAGGCAAATAATAATACTTAGTGTGATCATTCTACTGCCTTGGACTAGCTGAGTCAGTTTCAGTATTCCAGAGAGCATTCTAATAATTATGTTAATCAAAAAGTGTCCATCCACTGGAACAGTAGCTGAATATGAAAATCTTGAGAATTTGAGGGTGCACAAAAATCTTTATTTCGATGTTTCTCAAATTAGCTAGACATAGATTCCCTTCAAATATGTTGCCATGAACAACAGGCAATCACCCCATACTGCCTCTCAGCATCAACCAATCAGTAGGTTTGTATAGCAATTCTTGTCACACGTGAGGGTATACAGGTGATGGCAGGGTCCAGTTGATTTGCCAAATAGTCAGGTTTTCAGGGCCTTTCAGAACTCTGCAAGAGATGGGGAGGTCCAGAGATAAAGGGGCAGCTCATTCCATGTCTTTATTTCTAGATAGGAGAAGGAGCGACCTCTGCATCTGCTAGGTCAGATGTTGGGAAGAAAGTTAGAGACGGAAGTGGAGCGGAGATGTATGGTGGGTTGATGTAAGTACAGTCGATGGTTCAAGTAGGTGGGTCTGTGGTTGTTTAGGGCCTGGTATGCGTGGGCCAGGAGCTTGATACCTAGCATCTTTTCTGTACAGGGAGCCAGTTCATTTCCCCGAGGTAGGGGGAGATGTGGGTTTGTCTAAGGAGCTCCAGGGTGACTCTGGCTGCTGTGTTTTTTATTGTCTGTAGTCGGTTCGTAGTGTGGTCAGTGGGGGTCTGAGTTAAGAGGGCCACCATGATGCGTCCAAGGGGGAGCTTTTGTTTCTGAAGATCAGTACCTCTGTCTTGTCTGTGTTGAGCTTTAGGCAGTTGTCCTACATCCAGTTGGCAACGTCTGTCCTGCAGTTGTGGAAGTTGTTCTTGGTGTTGGTGGTGTCCTCATAGAGGGAGAGGATAAGCTGTGTGATATCAGTGTAGGATATGATGCCAGTCCATGGGTTTTGTTGATGCTAGACAGAGGTATCATATGTGTTAAAGAGGGTGGGGATGAGCGAGGAGCCTATGGGTACTCCACAGATGATTTTCTTTGGTTCGAAGGTGAAGGGTAGAATGACTTTTTGCATTCTTCTGGTGAGGAGAGGCAATCCATCTGAGAGCAGCTCCTTGGATGTCTCTGCTGTACAGCCTTGTGATGAGTGTGTGGTGGGAGCAGTATCGTGGCCTGCTAAGAGGTCTATGAGGATCAGAGTCACAGTCTCTCCTCAGTCGAGTAGGGCTTGGATGTCGTTGGTAGCCGCCATGAGGGCTGTCTTGGTGTTGTGGTTGCTGCGGAATCCAGACTGAGAGGAATCGAGGTGGAGGTTCGGTTCCAGATGTGAGGAGAGTTGTTGGTTGATAACTTTTTCTAATACTTTGGCCCGGTATGGGAGCAGGGAGATGGGTTGTCAGTTGTGGAATTCACTGGGATCTGCTAATGGTATCTTTAGTAGGGGATTGACTTTTGCGTGTTTCCAGTCTTTTGAGAAGGTGGCTATGGCTATTGAGGTGTTAAACAAAGCAATGAAAAGGTGGCTTATTTCATTACAAGACCGGAGGCTACTATTATGCAATAACCTTTTATTCCTGCCCCAACATTCAGCCCTTTAAAGAACAATAATACATTATAAAGCAATCAAATGTCCAAACAATATGGATGTCCAGAGTCATCATCCTCATTTATTCGCTGCTTCATTACAGATAAGTACTTCTGCTATTTCTTTGTCTGTTGCTACTTATTGATTGCTGTTAAAGATCATATCTAGTCTTTAGTCATAGTTTGGGACTGCCCTTCCAATTAATAGTTGGGCCTGATAAGTTTTTAGGGAATTGAGTTTAACCTTTGTTTAATATTGTGTCAAAAGCTGCTTGCCTTGTGTCAATACCAGCTTGAAAGACCGCTGGTCATTTGGCTGCCTGCAACATCCGGCCTCTTGGTCCCTGATCGGCTTCTTCGCCAATAGTCAAATTGCTTCTATTTCAGTGCCAGCTTTCAAGCAGTACCACCACTTGCTTCTCAGTGCGATCATGGGCCCTCAGCAATCTCACACCTTCGCTTTCCACTGCTTTGGGAAGGGGGTGATTGCGGAACCTTTGGGTCTGTGATCGGGCAAGCATTTGAATATCAAAGATGACTAGAAATCCTCAATTGGAGATTTCAGGCAGGTTGCCTGGCAGCGTTGGTGGAGGCCAAGTGCAACCATTACAACCTAAGATCCAAACTATTCTGGACTGGGAGGGTCCAACAACCTAGAACCAAGTAAGGCTTTCCTTGGCTTCACTGTGTATTATAGGAGGTTTGTTAAAGGGGTATGGATTCATTGTGACACCCCTCATGCCCAAGAAAGTAAACTCGACAGTTAGCTGTCAAAAGTCTTTTGACACCCTGAAAGAGGCGATGTGCTCCAGCACCCATTCTCAAAGCTCCAGACTACACCAAGCAGTGAATTGTGCAGACTGATGCCTCTGAGCTAGGGATAGGAGCTGCCTTATCCCAGACCAATGATGATGGCCAAGGCCAGCCTGGTTCTTTTATAACCAGGAGGTTACTCATCAGGAAGCAGCTTTAGAGTGCCATTGAGAGGGAGGCATTTGCTCTGGTTTAGTACCTGAAGAAGATGAGACCATACTTGTTTGGTACTCACTTCACAGTCCAGACTGACCACAGACCTCTCAAATGGCTAATGAAAATGAGAGGTGAGAATGCCAAACTTTTGAGGTGGTCCGTCTTCCTACAGGGAACAGACTTTGCAGGCGGGCGGAGCTTGCCTGGTCCAAAGATGGTCGCTTGCTAAGTGAGCACCGCTAACCGCCACATCGATCCAGCAGCTATTAGCTATAATTATCCTGGTTACTGCTGGCAGACTACCTGCGGAGCAGATTCTTTGGCATTAGGCGAGAGCAGGGGGGCCCGAATTCGTTGTGAACACAACACCATTTCCTCATCACCTGGCGGGAGCGACCCTATCTCCCATTGTGGCGCTGCTACTGTATTGGGCTCTGGTCGCTGTGCACGGACAAGCACTGTCCTATTGCATGGCAACAAAGTGAGGGACACACTCCTAGAAGGGCAGGGTGGATCTGAGCCCTCTTGGTGAACTATTAAGCTGCCTAGTGTGAAACCCTCACTGACTCCCCTTTGTGTGGCCTACATCCAGCATAGGTGGGCGATCGCACTCACAGGAGCAGCAGCTGACGCAACAGATAACGCCATCCCTGCACTCCTTGCATTGATCCTGATCGGCGACAGCACGGAAAAGCTAGACAAAACGCAGCCTAAGCTGAACTTCAAGCAGTGCAAATCCAGGCATTGCGATGACGCCGTGGAGTCCACTACGTCAGAACCAGACAGGTTGTTTGATGACCCAATTGGATACAAAACAATCCTTGCGTCTATGCAGAAAGGCTTATCGGCGATTGATGCAAAAATAGACACCTTGTCCTACAGGATGGACCGTATGACCGAGAGAGTTGACAAGCACGGGTAGCGTCTTGACATGGCTGAATGCACAATTATTGCAGTTAAGGAGGGGCAAACTGACTCTAATAGTGCTAATAAAGATGGAGAGAACTCTGGTTATTTTGGAGGACAGGGCAGAGGATTTGGAGGCCAGGTCGCAGCGCAGTAACCTGTGCATTATAGGCCTGCCCGAGTCTACCGCGACATGCAACATGGAGACCTTTATAGAAAATTGCTTATTACGCTGCTTGCCACTTCCACCTTTTCTCCTATGTTCGTTGTGGAGCGTGCGCACCCGTCGCTTGGACCTAAGCCGCCCCCGGGAGCCCCTCCTCGACAACTAATAGTGAAGTTACTTAGCTTCAGAGACCGGGAAGGGGCACTGAGGAGGGCAAGAGAACTGGGAGATTTGCAATATGAGGGCTGTTCCCTCTCCTTATTCCCGGACTTTACTATCAGAGTCCCGGAGGGCAGGAAGCACTTCACACCTCTGTAACGCAAGCTGCGGGAGTAAAAAGTGTAATACGCGATGCTGTATCTGGCGCTGCTGCGAGTGATGTTCTACGGTAAGGCAAGGATATTCTCTGACCTCAAGTCCCTGCAAAAAACCCTCAAAGATTGGGACTTGACCGGAAAGTGCAGGAAAGACAAGATGGCAGACGATCGGGCTGATGGAGGGGATGGAGAACTTGATGAAAATTACTGATGAGAAAGACTGCATGCCAGACTTTTGTGATGATTTGCCCCGTGAGTAGGTCATCTGTGCAGAATTGGGGTGATTAGACCTTTAGCTTTCAGGGAGTGTCTCCTTAACGTGAAATATAACTTTATGCTGAAATGTATGATTCTGCTGGCCCTTACTCGCATAGGCCAGGCTTATTGGTACGGGAAGTCAGCATCTTATTTAGCGAGAGATGCTATCCATCAATAGTTGTTTACGAGGCTCCCTGAGAGGCTTAGTACCTCCAGTGGAATTCTCTTATTATTTGGAAAGTGGCTGTGCGGCATTGGGACCCCACAAAAGCGATGGCCGGTAACATCTGCCCTAATACGTTTCACGCTCAAGCGTCACAATTTAAATAGTTCTTATTACTGCACAATTGTAGTTTTCTTGCTATATGTACTAGTAATTGCTAGTGAGGGGGCAAGTAGGCCGCTTATGCCTAGTTGGGGTTGGCATGGCGTGGGTAGGGGGCTGGTACTTTTCTTACAGTTCACATGGTCATACTTGTTGGGAGTGATTACGGCAACACATTTGTTATAGTAGCTAGGATTGTCAAAACATGTGAAAGTGAAGAATGACACACAGTGAACATGTGTTACAGCAAACAAATGATGGACGGAATGCTGCCAATGCAAACATTTTCCCCCAGTCAAAAGGTCAGGGTTAAATCCATCGCTCTTTTGCCCACTACGCCACCCCACTTTGGACCCAGCCATATGCAAATCGATCTTGACCCTGTGCCCCATGGGAACAGTCCAGACCGTGCTGCCAGGCCAGGTCGCCCCCCTGCTCCTCGCCGCACCTGCCACAGAGCCCCTGCTCACCTGCTGATCGAGTCCTCTTCTCCGACGCCGTCAGCAGCGCCCCAGCCGCCGCTGGGCCGCCCGCTCTGCCGGTCCCGTTCCCGCGCCTCCTGCCTGCGGCCCCGCCCCCTCGCCAGACGATTGGGCACCCCTTCCCGCCTCCCAGCTGACCCGCCCTCCCTGCTCCCCTCTTATGACGCCCCCAGAGCGACCGCGCAGCGGACGCGCGCAGCGGGAGCACTGAATGAGCACCGAAGGCGCGCCAAAGGTAAGCCCGTCTGCACCCGTCCGCGCCTGGACCGCGCCCAGTGCCAGGACCCCTGGCCCCCACCGCCGGAAGCCGACCAGACGGACCTACGACGCCACCGAACTCAACGCACTCAACACCGGCCGAACCCCGAGCTGCTACCGAGCCACACCGAGACGCACCCACGGACCCTTCAGCTGCCACTCCTGCAAGTTCACCTGCATCCGGACCCACGCCACACCAGCTCCCACCAAGCCGAACTCCAGCAGCACCCACCTGAAGTGCATCCTGCTCAACACCCGCTCCGTCCACAGACACGCCGTCGAGCTCTGGAACCTGCTCGACACCACAGACCCAGACGTCGCCTTCCTCACGGAAACCTGGATGAACGCCTCCTCAGCGCCCGACATCGCCATCGCCATCCCAGAGGGCTACAAGATCATCCGGAGGGACCGCATCAACCAGATAGGAGGAGGCATCGCCATCATCCACAGGAACACCATCCGCATCAGGACCAACACCGACGACACCCTCGCACCCGCCGAACACCTGCACTTCCAGATCCACGTCAACCCCAAGACCACCCTCAGAGGCACCCTCATCTACAGACCCCCGGGACCACGCACACAATTCAGCGAGGACATCGCCGACTTCGTCAGCCCACACGCCCTCCCCTCCGCTGACTACATCCTCCTCGGGGACCTCAACTTCCACCTGGAGAACAACAACGACCGCAACACCACCACCCTGCTGGACAACCTCGCCAACCTCGGACTCAAGCAACTGGTGACCACCCCCACCCACTACGCCGGACACACACTCGACCCGGTCTTCTCTACCAGCAAGGACATCGCCTTCAGCCACGCCACGGGACTCCACTGGACGGACCACAGCTGCGTCCACTTCAGCTTCAGAAGGGCCACGCTCCACCATCACCAGCAACAGGCTCCCCGCAGAAGCTGGAACAAGATCACTGCAGACCAGCTCGCTACTTCCCTGAGCAAGAACCCTCCCACCAGCACAACAAACCCCAGCCAAGCAGCCACCAACCTCACAAAATGGATCAGCGACTGCGCAGACGACCTCGCCCCGCTGAAGACCCCGCCGAGCAGACCCGGCAGCAAGAAAGCCCCATGGTTTAACGACGAACTCAAGAGCTCCAAGAAGAACTGCAGAGCACTCGAGAAAACCTGGCGCAGAGACCCAACACTGGACAACATGACTGCCCTCAAGCTCGCCACACGAAAACACCACCAGCTGATCCACGCCACCAAGAAAACCGCATTCAAGGAACGACTGGACAACAACGCACACAACAGCAAGGAACTCTTCAACATCGTGAAAGAGCTCTCCAACCCCAACGCCGGAAACAACAACATCACCCCTTCGCAAGACCTCTGCAACTCCCTCGCCTCCTACTTCCACAACAAGATCGCGGACATACAAAACAGCTTCAGCACCCAACCGACGCACGCCACGACCGAACCACCGCCCCCCACCACCACCCTCCGCGCCTGGACCCCGATCAGCACCGAAGACACCATCCGCACGATGAACTCCATCCACTTCGGATCTCCGACCGACCCCTGCCCTCACCACGTCTTCAACAAGGCCGACGCTGTCATCGCACCCCACCTGCGGGACATCATCAACACCTCCTTCGACATCGCCACCTTCCCGGAGAGCTGGAAGCACGCCGAACTCAGCGCTCTACTCAAGAAACCATCAGCAGACCCAACCGACCTCAAGAACTACCGCCCCATCTCGCTGCTCCCGTTTCCGGCCAAAGTCATCGAGAAGACCGTCAACAAGCAGCTGGCCGCCTTCCTCGAGATGAACGGCTCCCTCGACCTCTCGCAGTCTGGCTTCTGGGCCAACCACAGCACCGAGACCGCCCTGATCGCAGCTACCGATGACATCCGAGCCCTGCTCGACAACGGAGAAACAGCGGCCCTCATCCTCCTGGACCTCTCCGCGGCCTTCGACACTGTCTGCCACCGTACCCTATTACAGCGCCTCAGCAGCGTCGGAATCCAGGAGAAGGCACTGGAATGGATCACCTCCTTCCTCGCCGGAAGGACACAGAGAGTCCGCCTCCCCCCGTTCAGATCGGAGGCCACCGAAGTCATCTGCTGCGTTCCTCAAGGCTCCTCGCTCAACCCAACACTCTTCAACGTCTACATGAGCCCCCTCGCAGCCATCGCACGCCAGCACAACCTGAACATCATCTCCTACGCCGACGACACCCAGCTGATCCTCTCCCTCACTAACGACCCCGCCACCGCCAGAGCCAACCTGCACGAAGGGATGACAGACGTAGCCAACTGGATGTCGAACAGCCGCCTGAAACTGAACTCGGACAAGACGGAAGTCCTCATCCTGGGATCCTCACCCTCCGCCTGGGAAAACTCCTGGTGGCCCCCCGCCCTGGGCAGCGCACCCAAACCAACTGACCACGCACGCAACCTGGGCTTCATCCTGGACTCCTCCCTCTCCATGACCAGACAAGTCAACGCCGTCTCCTCGTCGTGCTTCAACATCCTGCGCATGCTACGCAAGATCTTCCGATGGATCCCCACCGAGACCAGGAAGACGGTCACCCAGGCCCTCGTCACCAGCCGCCTGGACTACGGCAACTCCCTCTACGCCGGAACCATCGCCAAACTCCAGAAAAGACTCCAGCGGATCCAGAACACCTCAGCACGACTCATCCTGGACATCCCCCGCCGCAGCCACATCTCCGGACACCTGAGAGACCTGCACTGGCTCCCGGTCAACAAGAGAATCACCTTCCGGCTCCTCACCCACGCACACAAAGCCCTACACAACCAAGGACCAGGATACCTCAACAGCCACCTCAACTTCTACGCTCCCAAACGCCAGCTTCGATCGACCAGCCACGCCCTCGCCGCCGTCCCCCGCATCCGAAGAGCCACCACAGGAGGAAGGTCCTTCTCCTACCTGGCCGCCAAGACTTGGAACTCCCTTCCGACCCACCTCCGCCTGACCCAGGACCACCTCGCCTTCAGGAAGCAGCTCAAGTCCTGGCTGTTCGAGCAGTAGCGGACCCCCTCCCCCCAGCGCCTTGAGACCCTCCGGGTGAGTAGTGCGCTATATAAATGCTCTGATTGATTGATTGATTGATTGAGGTCCTCCCTGGACCGGACACAAGCATCCTGGGACCGGTTTCAGAGTATATCACCCTTCTTCAGCCAGGCTAGCTTGAATCCAGTGGCACAGTGAGCAAGAGACCCACGTCTGGGCATACCCATCCAACTTAGGGCGAAAAGTGTTACAGCAAACAAATGATGGAAGGAATGCTGACAATGCAAACATTCTCCCCCAGTCAAAAGATCTGGGTTAAATCCATTGTTCTTTTGCCCACTACGTCACCCCAGTTTGAACTCAGCCATATGCAAATGAGTCTTGACCCTGTGCCCCATGGGAACAGTCCAGACCGAACTGCCAGACCAGGTCCTCCCTGGATTGGAAACAAGCATCCTGGGACTGGTTTCGGGGTAAATCACCCTTTATCCTGGGCATACCCATCCAACTTAGGGCAAAAAAGTGTTACAGCAAACAAATGATGGACGGAATGCTGACAATGCAAAATTCTCCCCAGTCAAAAGATGTGGGTTAAATCCATCATTCTTTTGCCCACTATGCCACCCCAGTTTGGACCCAGCCATATGCAAATCAGTCTTGACTCTGTGCCCCATGGGAACAGTCCAGACTGTACTGCCAAGCCAGGTCCTCCCTGGACCAGAAACAAGCATCCTGGGACCGGTTTCAGGGTATATCACCCTTTTTCAGCCAGGCTAGCTTGAATCCAGTGGCACAGTAAGCAAGGGACCCACGTCTGGGGTCTTATGTTAACCTACAGGTATCTCCCTTCATGAGTCCCACTCTCTTTTTGCTTCACCCTGATGAAGGTGTGACCCAGATCCAGGTTAGACACCGAAACGCTCATCGGCGTTGGAGCCCCTGTGTTTACCCCACTTCTATTTTTCTTCTGGAAAAGAAATCATTTTTCTGAACTGTACGAGAAGTGAAGAATTACATATCCCTCCTGTAAAATTGTTGAGTCTGTTCTGACACCGTAACCTGTGTTAACATACTTTGGTGAAGACTCTTGGTACCTTTTACAGAAGCAGTACTGTGATTCCGTTAACTATGAATAGCTATATGTGGGGATGTATGAGTATGTTGCGAGTATGTGGTTGTGTGATAGATTGACAGAATGAATGAGTGTGTGTGACTCATGATGTAAATTCATATTGACTCCTTTTGACATTGATTTTTAAGTGTTTTGTATAATATGGACCAAATAACATTAATAACAATAAAAATATATGTATTTTTCTAACTCAGTTGTACGTATTACATTTGGGAGAACAATGAATCTGTAGGACCAGGTTTCTCTTATCGGTGACTTACTAGCTCCAGCTAAAGTTATATTTGGGCAGAGGGCCGTGTCCTCACTGTGTTGTCAGTTGCTGAAGCACAGTGAACATGGGCAGGGATATAGAAGAAGCCTGGGATTATTGACATGGAACATGAGGGGCTTAAATGACCAGAGAAAATTGCATAAAATTCTGGCGTACTTGAACAGAAAGGAGGTAGAAATTGCGCTGCTGCAAGAGACGCATCTTGCCTCTAATAGCGCTATGCTCACGAGGCTTAACCTAGCAGGGCCATTCCATGCAGCTGGCTTCACCTCACTCACCCTCTAGGGGTGTAATTGCCTGGGTTAATCCCAAGTCTGGCATACCACTTGAAGAATGCAAGACTGATCCTGCTGGTAGATTTGTAATCTTAAAATGTCATGGTAGGGATGCTGACTTTTAAATTCTAAATACATACGGGCCTAACTACGATGACCCTCAGTTCTACCATTCACTATTAACAGACTATTAAGGGCTGCCGCCCATTGCCACTAATTTGGGGTGGGTATCTTAACTGCGTGTTGGATCCGGCACATGATCGATTGAAGATACCTCCTAGGCGCCCATCTGTGGCTGCTAGGGCCATTGCTGATGCCCTGTTAGAGGACCGACTGAGTGCGCTGGAGACAGAGGCACTTAAAGGGAACGACCCACAGATTTTAGAACCATTGAAAATAACATTATAATACTACCACGGGGAAGCTGACAGCGAAATCAAGCACATGGGGAAATACGCATTGGCCAGATCCTATGGTGAGGGAGATAGGTCAGGCTCAGTGCTGGCGGCGATTGCCCGGCGACGGTATGAATTTGGAGTCACCGAAGAATTACAATGAGAAGGGAACTGCCCTGAAAGAGCAGGCGGAAATAGTAAATAGATTTGGACTATATTCTCAGGACCTGTACAGTTCCAAAGTTACCCCAGATGAAGAAAATGTAGTGAATTATCTGGAATACATACAAGTACCCTAGCTGACGAATAGCCATAGAGAGTATCTCATGAGACCTCTTGACGCTGTTGAGATCCGTATGGCACTCAACTCCATGCAGGATGGAAGTGCACTGGGCCAAGATGGGCTCACTCTGGCCATTTATAAGGCCCACACTTGATCACTCTGTTCCAGGAGATGGGAGAGACTATCATAATGCCCCTCTCCATGCGTGAGGCACTGATCGTAACCATATTGAAACCTGGCTAGACTCCCGAAGATCGCTCGCCTTATGGACCTCTATTGTTGATAAATGTCGACACAAAAATCTTTGCTAAAATATTGACCAACAGACTGACCCCGTTTTTGCCTATTTTGGTGGATCCTGAGCAGGCGGGCTTTGTACCTGGCTGTACGTATCCTACAATCTGGGAAAAGTTTTTGCGGCTCTACAGAATGTTACGCGGAGCTACGCGAAGACGCACTTGCACTCCGCGACCTACGCGTAGCTCCGCGGACATGCGTAGTTGCTTGCTAGACCCGTTCGCGTGCCGTTTTTCGTCTTCGGGAGCGCGGTGCGCGTGTTCGGGGCGCTGCCTGCATGCTCGAGATAGCTAGCGCGCTAAGTTACCCAAGAGGTTTGTCCCGCCTGCTTGCGTTCCCTTATTTCCTGTTCCGGGTCACAAGTAACGTGTTCGCGTTGTGTAAGACATGTTCGGGAACTCATCTTCTCGTTCGCACTACAAAAGTGCGTGATCGCGTCAAATATCGCGCGAACCTACCCAGGCGGTCGCGACGGGCCAAGGTAAGCCATTGCCGCGCACGCGATAATGTTATTCAGCGCGCGAGAACTACGCTACGCACCGGATCGCGGAGTAATCGACAGCTTCGCGTTCTCCGTAGAACGCGGAGTTGCCGAAACTCCGCAAGCTCCGCGAACGGAGCGTAGTTCTTCGCCCAGGGTTAATGTCGAGGCAGCAGTGTTTTTAGATGCTGAAAATGCCTTTGATTCGGTTGAGTGGAAGAACATGCTGGTGGTGCTAAGGCGTTTGGGAGTTAGAGAAATGTGTTTAAGATTAATTTAAGTGCTTTATAACCCCCCACAGCTCGTGTGCATTTGGGATATACTGTTTCCTCCCCCATACAGATTTCTAGAGGCACGAGACAAGGGTGCCCCTTGTCACCATTGCTGTATGCAGTGGCTGCAGAGCCCTGGATCTGCCCTTTTCGTCAGTTTCACAGCAATAGGGTCATTCGTTTCCACAACTATAATCTCATTGTCTCTGCTTATGCAGACGACATGCTACTGTACATACGGGATCCGGACACTAATCTTTCTCCAGTTATCCGAGAGGTGTTGCGATTTGGCGGAATATCGGGTCTAAAAATTTATTGGGATAAATGTATTATCTTCCCTTGACCCAGGCCACAGTGCAGACGGCCTTAGATTATCCCCTTCAATGGACGTCGGACCGGGTCCGATACCTGGGTATACAGGTCCACTCAAATGAGGACAAGTACTCAGGGCAAATTATGGCAGAGCCATTACTAAAATGGAGGAAGATATAGACAGATGGATCCGCGTTTCCTCTCTTACTGGTGGGGCGTGTGTCCCTGATGTATAATTCCCAGAATCCTTTTTCTTTTTGTTAATATTCTGGTGGTGGTACCCCAACCAATTTTTAAGACACTAAGGACCTTGTTGAGTAAATTGGCTCGGGCTGGTAAAACTCTGCTTGTTAAACTGGACATTCTTACTTTGCCTTATTCGGCGGGGAGCCTGGGGACACCAGACCTGGAGCTATATTATAGTGTGGCACAGAGTTCGCACGCTCACACTTGGCTCCACGGGCTACATAACTTGCCACATCTTCAAATAGAGAAGGTAGCTGCAAGCCCTGACCCCCTCCCTCGATGTCTTTTTCAGGTGCCAATTAGGCGCTGCAGTGTGCTGTACTCAGTTACCTCTACTATTTACGCCTGGCACATCTTGCTAATAAAACAGACAGGTGACTTAATATATTACCCGCTAATGCCGGTGGAATAGTGCCATTGGCTTAGCATTAGCGCTGAGAGAGGGGTGCTCTGCTCACTGGGAGCTTTACGGAAACTCATGATGGGCGATTTGTTCGTGGAAGGAAGAATGTGCACTTGGGAGGAGGCAGCGTCGGGCATACCCGACCGTACCCCTCTCACACAATTTCATTTTTTAGAGTTCGTCATGCACTGAGAGCCTTACTTGGAGACGAACTGCAAGAACATCTGGTGTTACCCTCTCTCTCGCTGGTGATATGCTCAGAATACCCCCTCAAGCTAGTTTCCAATGTTTATGCCAAGTCACAAGTCACAAGCATTTAAGCTTTTGCAATACGCCAAGGCTTGACTGGAGTGGCAACATGATATAGGGGTTGACCTCGCTAATGATATCTGGCGTTACTGCTGTGAAGCCTTCAAAAATTTCACTTAATGGAAGGCACAGACTGGTCCATTTCAAGTATCTCAATAGAGTACACTACACGCCGCTGAGATTATTTCAATATGGGTTTAGGGATACAGACTACTGCGAACGCTGTGGGGGAGGCAAAGGCAGTCTTGTTGTTGTTATGCCAACCAGTGGTGGACTTTTGGAAACAAATTTTTCATATATTACATGAGATTACAGTTCAATCCCTCTCACCTGATCCTTTAAGGGCGCGTTTGGGGTACACGAAGCCTCTGAATAGGAAAGTCAGGAGACTGGTCTCCATGAGTCTACCCTTAGCTAAGCGCAGAATTGCGATGCGCTAGATGCTGGGGCCTATACCTACTGTGACAGAATGGGAGCGCAATATGATTTACTGCAATACCCAGTGAGATGTTTATAATGAGCTGATGCCCCAAAACAAATTGCCCAAAAAGGTTTTGGGGTCTATATGCGCATTATTTATTGGCGAGACAAACAAAAAAAGAATAACAATAAGCCATATGACTCTTGCACTAACAGATTATGATGGCTTAATATCCTACATGTAATCGCTTGCACTCAGAAAAGTGAACTCTGCAGACTGTCATAATATGGTTCTGAAGTAATTTATCCACTGTGCTCACCCTGTAACGTTATAATGCTACAATGCTATTGTGTGATGTGACAGCAATTGTTGCCAGCCACTTGAAGGCACGTTTGTGATGTATATTCTGCTCTGTGTACCAATGTGAATTGGGTTATGAACATTTATAAAAATACATTTAAAAAAAAGAGGGAACAGACTTTACAGTAGAACACACCTCCCCTATATAGATCTTCAAGTCCTGCCTCAAATTCATAATAAAAAAATGATAAGGAGTATAATAAAAGTCATTGATAAATTTGAACTGATAAGTTTTAACCAGGAAGACATTCAGAACTGAATTTGATAAAACATTTGTATGTCTCATTTCATCAGGAATAACTTGGACCCCAAGATATCGGCTTCACTTATCAGCCAATGTTTGAAAAATATATACAAATCCTCTCCGAGCTCAAATTAAGTATTAGATGGTCAATAACAGTCTCAAAGTCTCCAATATTCTAGTTCACTTTTAATCCTTAGACATCCGTTCATGGATATGATTCAATCCATATTCGATTTTCATAAATACAGCTTAATCAAGAGCATGGCTTAGTTCATCAAGAATGCAACTTGATACAGTCAATTCATCAACTATACTACTAAGCCAAGGAAACACATAAAGAACACAGCAAATACTGTGTTCTTTATGTGTTTCCTTGGCTTATTCTTTTGAAACCTTTATTACTATACATAGTCTGTCACTATGTTGGGTGACGGTTCTGTCTCTTTTGATCACAATTACACTATCGGGAGCTTTTTTTCTTTACGGTAGGAAACTTTACTTTGCATGATACACGAATGGATGTCGGTTTTGTTTCGAGGCTTGAGACAACTCTTGTGACACTGTGTATTTGGAATTGCAGCCCTGAAGAAGTCAAGGTGTGAGATAACACATGACAAAGCACATGTTGGCTGTAGGAAACTGCATTGTTGATGAATCAACTGTAACACATTTTATTGTTGATGAACTAAGCCATGCTGTGGATGAAGTTGTTTTGATGAAAATCGATTATGAGTTGAATCATGTCCCTGAACGGATGTCTATTGATTAAAAGTGGACTAAAATATTGGAGACTTTGAGACTGTTATTCACCATCTATTACTTAATGCGTGCTGAGAAAGGATTTATGTAGATTTCCCACTCTCTTCATTGAAGGGACTTTTGGGGTGGAATTGGCAACGGACCCTTCCTCACCTGGTAGAACCATCATTACTGCAATACAACTACCTCCCAATACTGTTTGCTGAGCACCCGTTGTCTTTTTCTATGCCTGGTTGCAAATTGATTGTTTATTAATGTCTGAAAAATGTCAGCCCGTTGTTGGATCTCAGTTGGCAGGATCATTTGCTACACCCAACTAATACCCTTCTTAAGTAGGCCCTGCCTCAAATATTCTAAAAAGGCGTTAGAGGACCAATTAATGCCTTCCACTCTCGAGAAGACAGCAAGCATGGAAGAGAAAATCGCTGTGATATTATCTCGAAAGAGATAAGACGGTCACCCTCAAAGAAAGAGACTAAAGTAAGTATGCACAGGATGCCTGCCAGCAATTGATCACATTTTCGTGCAGTTGACCGGAAAAGTTAGGATTATAACCTATATAAGAATATGCGTTAAATAATGTAATCCCTGACATCTGTATTTTCGCATAAGTCCAAAGAGAGTCAAAGAACCTCCAGAGTCTTAAAACGAGTCTGCTTCAAATAGACAGTGTAGGAAAGTAGGATGTGCTTCTTATGGTTACCCCCACTTTTTGCTTGATGTTATACTGTTTTGACTAGTCTGACTGGGATCCTGCTAATCAGGACCCCAGTCTATCTGCTTTCTCCTTAAATTGGTTATGCTGTGTACTAGTGCAGTGGTGTGGCTCACTGGTTAGAGGCGGCAGACCCGGGAGCAGAGGACGGCCCGGGACCAGGGTTCAATTCCCGACGCGGCAGGGTCTTGGACCAGGGTCAACGGACTCGATAATTCTCGCCTCGGTGCCTACTCTAACTAAGGATCACACTCGGCAACTCTCGGCATTAGCTTGCCTCATCTCCACAACGGCCCCCCCACATACACCGGGGATGCCTGGTTTCACCTTGGAGATACCCAGTAGGGACCATCTCACAGGGAAAGCCAGGACGGGTTCCCCAGCGGTCTACAGCGCAGAGATACTCCTTCGGGAGTCGATTCTAGCGCTTTAGAAACCCACAATCAATCAATCAATCACGAGGTACACTCCATATTGGATACTGAGGTACTCTTTTCAGTCCCTAGTATAAAATGTAACTACAGGCCTGCTACTGCAGCCTGTATAGGTTGGTGCTTGCACCACTTATGAAAGATATAGGTTCACTATATTTATAGGTCACTACACTTAAAACTTGTAAGTCACCCCTGCAGCAGGCCTTAACAATCCTGAAGGCAGGGTGCTGGGTTTTAAGTGAGAGGGTGCTCCTGCATGAGCAGAGCCATTCTGCAGCCTTCAGAGACCGTTCTCCTGGGTTGTCTGTGACTCAGCCAGACATATAGGTAGAGGTGCATTATAACCCTGCAGTAAATGCTATCTCGAAAACGGCTGCGACAAAACATGTCATGTTTGGTATCAAACACCTTAAAATCATACCTTCACCCTGGTAACCGGTGTGGGAGGTATGATTCCACCCTTCTGAAGCAAGCTTCATGGGGTCCTTGATCTTCTCGGTACCAGCCTTCTCAACCCGGTTAGCACAAAATGGATGCTACCGACCGTAGACACATTTCTGCCCTCCTGCTGCTGAGCCAAGCTCAAGCAGGGGAAGGCAGAACAATAGGCATCCTGTCACAGGGAGCTGTGACCACCTCCCAGACAGGATTTAGTGTATTGGGGCTGGGTGGGTGCACTTACAAAGTGCCTGAATGTCTGCACGAGGGGCCCCACTTGGTGCCTTGTGCATAGTCCAGTTCAAATCAGTTCTGAGAGCCGTTAGTTCCTGCTCTGATGCGAAACTGGACAAGGACAGGGGAGTATCCTCCTCATTGTCCAGACCCTCGTCTGGGTGGGTCCCCAGAATCTGTCCAACCCTCTTCCGTGGGTACAAAAGGTCTTACCTGGCTGTGAGACATTAGATTCGACTTGGACAAGATTCAACAACAAGACCAACCATCTGGACACTCTGGACTTCGCTGGACTTCGACTGGGCCCGACTTCGTCTCCCTCTCCGTCCTAAGCTTGGTCTGTGCCCGTGCACCTTACAGGCTCAATGCAGGGCCTGTGGAGCATCAAAGACAACAGAAGTATGTCCCTTGGATACAGCACACAATACTGTAGCACAGAATCAATCGTAAGTATCAATAATACACAGTGGGCCCAGAGGGGGACCACATCATATACTAAAATAGTGGTATAAGAACCATGACTCAAGTCAAGACCAAGTTTAGAAGGTGTATGATCGCTGGAACCCCAAAGGAACCACCCACGGTGAGTACGTAGGGACCCGACGGAGGACGGGTGCAGTGTGAGTACACAACCGCGTGCACCGTACAATTCAATGGGAGAGTCGTGGTTGCACTTACAGTTTAAGGATGCTTTCCAAAGGACTAGGAAGAAACCCTGTGGAACTTAGGAGGCTGGAGAGCCACTCCACCCGTGGATAGAATCGTACCCAAGTTACCTATCCGAGGGGAGCCGGGTGGTTAAGTCTGAGTGGCATTGGAAACAGCCGTCTAACTCAATGGGAGTCTTCAATTAACAGTCACTGCAGGGAAGGAGAAAAACGTCCAGTGGAATCAGACGTGGATTCAGGATGAAGAGAACATGAAAGCAGAGGGGCCAGAGTCTGGGTCACCGGGAGTAACCAGGGGCTCAGTAAGGTGATGCCCACCCATGTCGGATGCTTCAGGTGAGATGAAGGGTTTCTTGACTCAGCAGCCACGGGGACCAGGCGATGTAGAAGGAGCCCGATGCGAGTTGTCCCATGAAGGATGTCGAGTGCTGCGGGGTCAGTGTCTGGCGGGAGCACCAACAAGCCTTGGCAACGGCAACCCTCACAAAAGGTCAAAAAAGGTTGCGGAGTGGACCAGCAGGGTGAGATGAATTGGATAGAGTGGGTGGGACAGGGAATGAGGACAAGCCAGGACAGGAAACTGTCTATGACTTAGACTCAAATTCTGGCCAGGAGGACCAAGATGGGTCCCCACTGGACAACTCAGATCTTCAGGAAAAGAATGAAGAAGAGGCCACAATGGCCCCCTCTTCACCCCTCCTGGAAAAGTGCAGAGTTTACCCAGGAGATCTAGATCTCCCTCTGCAGAGTCTAACCATTCAGGACAGTAAGTAGGGACTTCTGCATCAGGTAAGAGGGACCACTCCTTGGATAGAGAATACCAACCACTTGAGCTTGAGAAAGCCAGATTTAGGCTCAGACAAGAGCAGTTGGCCCTTGACAAGGAGTCCCTGGAAGCCCAGAAGGCTAGGAAGAAATTGAGACTAGAGTCCCATGGTGGCATCAACAGTGTCTCTAGAGTTAAGGAACATTCTTTTGACAACAGGAACCTGAACAAGATTATCCCTCCCTACCAAGTTGGGGATGACATCTACAAATGGATAACTGCTTTAGAGAGGGCCTGTATAGTTCAGAGGGTCCCTCAAGAGCAGTGGGCAGCTATCTTGTGGCTCTCCTTTGCTGACAAAGGTAGACATTATCTCCTCACTGTTAGAGAAGAGGATGCTGATAATTTTCAGTCCTGAAGAGTGCTCTCATTGATGGGTTTGGCTTAACCACTGAACAGTACAGGATTACAGAGACACCCAGAAGGCACAGAATCAGGACTGGGTAGACTTTGTGGACAGTGCTATCAAGGCTCTGGAAGGCTGGTTACTTGACAGCAAAGTGAAGGATTTCAAGGGATTGTACAATGTGATTATGAGGGAGCAGATCCATACTAATTGCCAAAATCAGTTGTTACATCAATATCTGGTTCACACTGATCTGACGTCTCCCTCAGAATTGGAAAAGAAGGCAGATAAGTGCCAGAGTGAAGCAGAAAAAACTGAATACTGGTGGTGATCCTAAGAAGCAAGATGCTAAAACTTCAGAAAAGGGTGGGACAAGGGTAAAGATCAAAAGTCTCCATCAGGGCCCCATAAACCTGCATCTGGGGGGAGTCACAGTCCAACAAGGGAAAAGGCAAAAATAAACATTGGTGCAATTTAAGTAAGGAAAAGACCCATTGGACAAAAGATACCAATTGTCCCAAGGCCAAGGGTTAAACTCCAACCACCACTGTTCATAAGGCAACTGCGCCCCCTAGTACAGTTTAAAGTGGTGGTAAAGGGAACAAGGGATTAACAGGGTTAACCTAGGGCTTTGAGGGGGGTCTGGCATAGTCAGAACTCCAGCTCAGGCTATACTTGTCTGGGATGCTGGCCGGGATCTAGCCACCTTATTTGTCAGTCTCAGTAACCTGGGCAAATACAGGCAGCAGCCTTTAATTAATGGTAAGGAGGCCATGGCATATAGGGAGCAAGTGTCACTATGGTGACAAAAGATCTTGTGGACCCTGACCAGATCATACTTGGTGAAATGTACCAAGTGACCAATGCTAACAATGTCAGGACAGACCATTCATTTGCAGTTGTTAATTTTAGCTGGGGAGGGGTAACTGGCCCTAAGAAAAGTTGTGGTTACCTCAGACCTTCCTGTGGTATGCTTGTCGGGCAATGATTTGGAGATATCATCTTGGGCTGATGTGGAATTAAGGACTCGTGCAGCAATGCTGGGCATCACTGCAGATGTGTTTGCTGTGACTAGGTCACAGGCCCTGGATCCTGGAACAATGGACCAGGTGCCTTCCAAGAGAAGGAACAGGAGGGGTAAGGCTGTGTTTCCCCCCAAACTCAGAGTGAGGTTCATTCTCCAGATTGAGATTATCCTAGTCCCTGTGAAGGAACTGCTCCACATGAGCTTGAACCTGGCCAGGTTGAGTTCTTGGGGGCAGGGGGCCCTTCCAGGGCAGACCTGAGTTTGAACCAGCAAACCTGCCCCTCTCTTGAACCCCTCAGATAGCAAGCTGCTGTTGAGGCTGCTGGGAGTGTCAGTGGGTCCCACAGGATCTACTGGGATGAGAGACTCCTAGACTCAGAGGGTAGAGACCCCAAACCTGGTGCCACCAGGAGGTTGGTAATATCTCTGAAGTTTTAGGGCTTCCCACTCACCCTGGCACATGACATTCCCTTGGCAGGAAACCTAGGCCAAAGTAGAACTTGGGACAGGCTTGTCCCTCACTTTCAATGGCCTCACATGTCACTTACTTAGTGGACCTGGGAACTCCCAGGAGCCCCACAGGGTACTCCATGTGAACCGCCTCAAGCCATATGTTGTCAGGGCAGACATGGGCTTGCTCATGGCTACTTATGAGGGACCCGAGGAGGAGAGCGACCCACTCCATGACCTCCTCTCACAGAACCCTGGCGATGGCTCAGTTGATGATATAGCTTTGGCAGGCAGCCTCAATGAGCAACAACAGACTGATTGTAGGAAGGTCCTTAATCAGTACAGACACATGTTCTCTCTGACACCCAGTCAGCACCTGGTGTACCCATGAATTGGACACAGGGGAGAGCTTACCTGTGAAGAACAAAATGTACAGGCAGCCTGACCATGTCAGAGATTGCATCAGGACTGAGGTCCAAAAGATGCTGGAATTGGGAGTGATTGAGGCCTCATATAGCCATTGGGCTAGTCCATTGGCCCTGGTACCAAAACCTCATACCCAGGGTGGTAAGAGAGAAATAAGGTTTTGTGCTGACTACAAGGGACTCAATGCAGTCACTAGAACTGATGCTCCCCCTATTCCTAGGACAGATGAGCTTATTGATACTTTAGCCTCAGCCAAGTTCTTAAGCATATTTGATCTCACTGCTGGTTATTGGCAAATCAGACTAGCTGAGGATGCCAAACCCACAACAGCATTTTCAACCCCTAGTGGGCATTATCAATTTGCGGTAATGCCCTTTGGTTTGAAAAATGCACCTGCCACATTCCAAAGGTTGGTGAATAAAGTTCACACCAGCATGGAAGCCTATAGTGCAGCATATCTATATGATATAACTGTCTTTAGCTCCACCTGGGAGGATCACCTAGTCCACCTAAAGAATGTTTTGGAGTCTCTGCAAAAAGCAGGCCTCACTATCAATGCTACTAAGTGCCAGATAGGGCAGGGTAAGGTTGTGTACCTGGGCCACCTTGTGGGTGGAGGTCAGGTTCAACCATTGCAGAGCAAAATTGAGACCATCATGGAATAGGTTGCTACCACTACCCAGACTCAGGTCAGAGCTTTCTTGGGCTTGACTGGGTATTACAGGAGATTTGTATATAGGTCTATAGTGACTCCCTTGAAGGATCTCACATCAAAAAGAATGCCCAAGAAAGTTCAGAGGACAGTTAGCTGTCAGAAGGCATTTGATGACCTCAAGCAGGCCATGTGCACTGCTCCCATTCTACAAAGTCCTGACTATTCCAAACAATTCCTTGTCCAAACAGATTTGATTTGAAGATTTATAAAGCATGCGTATGTCCGTGGGCGTCTTGGCGTTGGGTGAAAGAGGGACCATAAGCTGATAAACATTTAGTGTACTAACCCGAAGTGAATTGTCATGTTTTTATCTCTTTACGGAAAGAGAGCAGCGAGGGGCTGTTTTTAATTGCAATTGGGAGCAGATTCCATGCCTTTGCTGCGTACAAAAGGAAGCTCCTCCCCCCCATCTGACCCGTTTATATCTTGGGACCTGGATCAGTTTTAGATGGCTAGATCTCAAGGTCCTGGTTGGTTCATAACTTTTCAGGTGGGTTTTTAGGAACTGCGAACCCACTCCATGGAGGGCTTTATAGGCCAGGCACAGGGATTTAAATGTTATTCTTTTTCTGATTGGGAGCAAGTGCAGAGAGCTCAATCTGTGTGCTATTGGCTCATGCCTGGGGATGTCCAGCACCAGCCGTGCTGCTGCATTTTGTAGGCGCTGGAGCTTAGCCAGATGCTGGGCCTGGATTCCAGCATATAACGCGTTTCCGTAGTCCAGTCTTGATAAAGCCAGCATTGTGACCACTGTTTTGCAAGACACATGAGGAATGAAAAGTAAAAGTTTCCTGATAATTTTCAGGATGTACCAGGTGCTTCTGAGTTGGTTGTAGGGGCTGTGTTGTCACACCTTAATGCAGAGGGTCAGGATCAACCAGTAGCTTTTATTAGCAGAAGGTTGACCCTAGAGAGAAACATTGGCCAGCCATAGAGAGGGAAGCCTTTGCTGGGGTCTGGGCTCTGAAGAAGTTGAGCCCATACCTGTTTGGCACTCACTTCATTGTTCCGACATGCCATAAGCCCCTCTTATGGCTAAAACAGATGAAGGGTGAAAACATCAAATTTTTTAGGTGGTCCATTTCCTTATAGGGGATGGACTATACAGTGGAACATAGGCCTGGGACTAACCATGCCAATGCAGATGGACTCTCCATATATTTCCACTTAGAAAATGAAGACTCACTGGGCAAGGTTAGTCTCATCTCCTTACGTTGGCAGCAGAGGAGGGGGGGTTGTGAAGGAAAGTATGATTTGCTACTAATGGTTACTATCACTTTTTTGCTTGATGTTACACTGTTTTGACTAGTCTGACTGGGATCCTTCTAATCAGGACCCCAGTCTATCTGCTTTCTCCTTAAATTGGTTATGTTGTGTACTAAGTACACTACAGATTTGATACTGAGGCTCCCTTGTCAGTCCCTAGTATATGGTACACATATACCCAGGGCATAGGTACCCCAGAGGCCTCCCATGGGCTGAAGCATGTATTATGCCACCCATAAGGGGCCATGCAAAATGGAACTACAGGCCTGCTACTGTAACCTGTGTAAGTTGGTGCTTACACCACTTACGAAAGATATAGGTTCACTATATCTACAGGTCACTACACTTAAAACTTATGTCACCCCTGTACAGGCCTTAACAATCCTGAAGGCAAGGTACTGGGTTTTAAGTGAGATGGTGCTCCTGAATGAGCAGAGCCCTTCTGCTGCCTTTGGGACCATTCTCCCGGGTTGTCTGTGACACAGCCAGACATGTAGGTAGAGTTGCATTATAACTAAGGCTCCCGGTTTTCCGTTTTTATGGAATTTTACAGATAATTACAGACAGAAAACAAAGTGTTTCCTGTCAGTATTTATTTGTAAAAGCGGAAAAATGCAGAAAAGTGTGCTTTTTGTGGGTGACTCTCCATGCAGTTTTTTGTGATTTCTATGACAAGAGCTGAGCTGGTAGGCAGCATGAGAAGCTAAAAATAGGGTGAGATTTCCCTAAATGCAGGTGTATGGTAACATATATTTGTATTATAATGCTCATATTTACCTAAAGGTGTAGTCTTTTGCTATATCTGGCTGCTTAATTTGCTACAACGCGACAGGCAGCAAAGTATGAGTGCATGTTTATCAGTTAAATAAATGTGGAAATATCCCATTTGATGAATCCATAAATTCGCAAATCACAAACTAAATGTGGATAAATACCAATAAGATGGGCAAAAAGAAATATGGATAAATACAGACGGAAATGTTAAAAAACATAATTAACATAAAACCGGGAGCCCTAATTATAACCTCGAGGTAAATGCTATCCCGAAAACGTCTGCAACAAAACATGTCGTGTTTGGTATAAAACACCTTGGAATCATACCTCCACACCGGTAACCAGTGTGGGAGGTAAGATTCCACTCTTCTGAAGCAAGCTTTGTGGGGTCCCTGGTCTTCTCAGTACCAGCCTTCTCGACCCGGTCAGCACAAAATGGATGCTGCCGACCAGAGACACATTTCTGCTCTCCTGCTGCAGAGCCATCCTCAAGCAGGGGAAGGCAGAATAATAGGCATCCTGTCACCGGGAGATGTGACCACCTCCCAGACAGGATTTAGTGTATTGGAACTGGGTGGGTGCACTTCCAACGTGCCTGAAAGTCTGCACGAGGGGCCCACTTGGTGTCCTTGTGCATAGTCCAGTTCAAACCAGTTCTGGGAGCTGTTGGCTCCTGCTCTGGTGCACACCTAGACAAAGGACAGGTGAGTATCCTCCCCATTGTCCAGACCCACCTCTGGGTGGGTCCCCTGAATCTGTCTAACCCTCTCCCGTGGGTACAAAAGGTCTTACCTGGCTGTGAGACATTAGCTTCGATGTGGAAGATTCAACAAGAAGAAACCACTGACCTTCAATTGTCTGGACACTCTAGACTTCGCTGGACTTCAGCTGGGACCGACTTTGTCTCCCTCTCCTTCCAAAGCTTGGTCTGTGCCTGTGCACCATACAGGCTCCGTGAAGGACCTGTAGAGAATCAAAGACAACAGAAGAAGCCCCTTGGAGTGCAGGAGTTACTTCCCAGCATCTGCAGGCACCGCATCTGACCGATTTGATGCTCCTGAGCTCCTGAGGACTCCAAAGATTCCAGCAACACAGGAGGTGGGATACGATGTTCCTTGAGGCTCAGCTGCCATCTCACCAAGTTTGAGGCCAGTATTCCCCATGGGGACTACATAACTTGAACCCCTGTGTACTGCATACTTTTGCAAATGCATATGCTTGTTGGCGTTCGCGAACTTCGTGCATTGGGCTATTGATCGCCCCCACCTCTGCGCACATTTCCTGTCAAGAACTCTGGCCTCTATTCACTCTGTGCCCTGCAAGCTGTTGTTCTTTGAAACTGCCCGAGGGTCCCTCGCGACGCCTGTGGGTCCCTGTGAGGGTCAACTTTACTTTCTTGTGGTTTCCCTGGTTGCTCCCGGCTTGCCCTGACTCCCCTGCAATGGGTGAGTCCCCTGGACCTTGCTGGTTCACTCCACAACCTTTCTTGACCTTCTGCGTGGGTTGCTGTTGCCAAGGCTTGTTGGTGCTCCCGCTTGACACGACCCCTCAGCACTCGACATCCTTTATGGGACAGCTTGCATCCAACATTGCCTGGTCCCTGTGGCTGCAGAGTCAAGAAACCCTTCATCTCACATCGGTGGTTATCTGCTTACTGAGCCCCTGGTCACTACCCGGAGACCCAGACTCTATCCCTTCTGCTTTCAGGTTCTCTTCATCCTGAATCCACATTTGGATTCCAATGGACACTTTTCTCCTTCCCTGCAGTGACTGTTGATTGAAGACTCCCATTAAGATCAACAGCGGTTTCCGATGCTACTTCAGACCCATCCACCAGGCTCCCCTGGGATAGGTAACTCGGGTACCACAGTATCCACAGGTGGGGAAGCTCTCCAACCTCCTAACTTCCACAGGGTTTCTTCCTGGTCCTTTGGGAAGGGTCCTTAAACTGGAAAAGTGCAACCGCAACTCTCCCATTGAATTGTACGACGCAAACGGTCGTGTACTTACACTGCCCCATCCTCCGTGGGGTCCCTACTTACTCACCTTGGGTGGTTCCTTGTGGTCCCAGCGATTATACACCTTCTAGACTTGGTCTTGACTCGAGTCGTAGTTCTTATACCACTATTTTAGTACATGGTTTGTTCCCCTATGGGCCCACTGTGTATTATTGCTACTTACGATTGATTATGTGCACCAGTATTGTGTGCTTTGTGCTGTACCCTTGTGTAGAGGATACTACAGAGTGTTATATAAATAAATAAATATTTTTATAACTACTGTGTGGTTCCCTTTCATTTAAATATTACTAAAGGTGACATACTGTTAAAACAAGCAGCTTTATATTCCTTCACGATTAAGCCTGAAGGCTGCTCCCCACAGCTACTACTAGGATAGCTGTATAAAGGTTATCTTTGACTTGATACATCATAAGGGTCGATTGGACTGGTGCAAGGTGCCCTCTTTAATTAGTGGACAGCATATACCAGGCCAACTTCTCACAGACAATATCGATAACTCCAAAGTCTGGGGTGATATCGGTTCCCCAAGAGAGGAATTCTGGAAACAAACCACCTAGCCCCATTGGTTTGCACCTCAATGCTTTTACTAGTCTGCCCATAAATGCTGCTAGAAAGTAGAAACATAAGTCTGGTAATTAAAGTCCACCCTCCAGTCATGGTTGCTGTAACATAAGGATATTAGCCCTAGGCTTTTTATACCCCCAGATAAATATTTGCCAGATAGCCTCTGTCTGTGTAAAAAAGCCTTTAGCTAAATACAAAGGTATGCCAGAAAGAGGTATAGGTAGCAAGGGAGAATAATCATCTTGATTAAGTTGCATTGACAGATTAGACCAATGTGAAAATGATGCCACTTACTCAATATCTCCTGCGTTCTGCCAGATAGTACGCCATAATTAGATTCACTTACATCCTCCATTTTCACAGAGACTTATATCCCCAGGTAGGTCACCGACTTGACCAATCGCCTATCATCCAAAGAAGGGACAGTGCTGGTGAGGACTAGGGTCTTATCAAGGTTAAGTTTGTACCCAGAGATAGCCCCACACTCATTAGTAACCCTGGGCGTAGTTCGCGGAGCCGCACTCTGCGGAGCTACGCGAAGACGCACTTGCACTCCGCGACCTACGCGTAGCTCCGCGGACATGCGTAGTTGCTTGCTAGACCCGTTCGCGCGCCGTTTTTCGTCTTCGGGAGCGCGGTGCGCATGTTCGGGGCGCTGCCTGCATGCTCGAGATAGCTAGCGCGCTAAGTTACCCAAGAGGTTTGTCCTGCCCGCTTGCGTTCCCTTATTTCCTGTTCCGGGTCACAAGTAACGTGTTCGCGTTGTGTAAGACATGTTCGGGAACTCATCTTCTCGTTCGCACTACAAAAGTGCGTGATCGCGTCAAATATCGCGCGAACCTACCCAGGCGGTCGCGACGGGCCAAGGTAAGCCATTGCCGTGCACGCGATAATGTTATTCAGCGCGCGAGAACTACGCTACGCACCGGATCGCGGAGTAATCGACAGCTTCGCGTTCTCCGTAGAACGCGGAGTTGCCGAAACTCCGCAAGCTCCGCGAACGGAGCGTAGTTCTTCGCCCAGGGTTACTCATTAGCCAATTTTTCAATAGCTGCCAATGAATCCTCTGGGGCAGAGGTCATGATGGGAATGTTGTCTGCATAGGCAAGCAGTTTGAACTCAAGTTGATGGATCCGCAGCAAAGCAGTATTCCCCAGGCTCTTGAGGGCTTGAATTTAAGGTTCTATATAGTGCGCAAAGAGCAAAGGTGAAAGTGGACATCACATTACAGGTGCCACGATTTATCAAAATTAGGTTGGTAGAAGACCCTGAACATAAACGCTAGGCTTAAGATTCTGGTAAAGCTGTTGAATCAAAGCAATAAAGAGCGGCCCAAACCCTTACACAGCCATATTGGCCCTAAAAATAAGGTCATGAGCCCCTTTCGAAGGCCTTTTCAGCGTCTAACATTATTGCTCTGACCAGATTTCCCAGAGCATAGCCTACCTCAAGAGCAGTGATAACAATATTGAGATGGGTGGTGTTATCCCGCTGTGGAACAAAACCATGTTGATTCTCAATTTCTCATCAACAAGATCAGAAATAACCGTAGCAAGCCTGTTTACTAAAATCTAAGTATAAATCTTAGAATCAGCATTAATCAAAGAACTGGCTGATATGAACCACAGAGAAAGGGATCTTTCCTTTTCTTAGGAAAGATGACGATGTTGGTGTCAGTCTATGACCCAGGAACCTGCCCAAGTAATTCAAAAGAGTTGAATAGATCACGGAGAACCGGTACTACAAGATGTGACAAACTAACATAGAAATCCAATGGAAGTTGATCGGTGCCACAGGTCCTGCCTCGTGCCAGCTAACCAATTGCGTCTTACACTTCGGAGGCCGATATTTGACCTTCTTCCTTATGCTACTGTGCAGTAGACAGTTTCCAATGATGGTGGACCCGAAGAAACTGAATGATCTGGTCTGTGGAAGGGACCAATACCTAGTCATACCACTTATGATAAATTCTGTAGAACTCCTCTTGCATAAGGGCAGGATTGGTCACAATAGCCCCTTGAGAGTTCTTAATCCCAGAAATAGCAAATGCATTAGATCTATCACGGACCCGGAAAGATAACAGCCTATTTCTTTGATAAAGAATTGTGATCTGATATAACCCTAGGATTAAAGGAAGCTCTCTACAAATATGGACACCCTGAACTCACAACTTGTGCAAGTTGAGAAGGTTCAGGAAAGCCTTCAAACTGTCTTGGGAGCATCAAGATCCATATCTCATGACAATGCTCTCATCAAGGGTCTAAGATTTGGAAAATAGGTCTTGCAGGAATAACCTCAGGATATTGGGGATCCTCGAGGGGTCAGAGGAACAATACTAGCGAGTATATAGTTTGGCTGTTTAGGGACGCCTTTCTTACACTGGGGGACTGGGACATGGAAGAGCATGATTCAGAGAGCCCATCGCTATCTATTCTCACATCCTCTGTATTTACTTGCCATCCTGATATATGTGGGTAATTTCTTCCTCCGTTAGGAGATAAACAGGGCTGCTTGTCCAAAATCACCAGTGAAAGAGGCTGGAGAAGACTTTTTTTGTTCGATCAGATTTCTCTCATAAGACTGTAGTTCAGCGTTGGCAGCTGAGAGAGCATATCCCGGCACTTCCAAAGCTTGGAGCTTCGGTTTCATTACTGGAGCCAGCAATCCTGTGCATCCAATATGAGGAGCAAATGTATTCATGTTTTTAACAGCCTGAGGTTGAGGAGCTCTTGACCAAATCGGTGGGGGGAAATAAGGAGACTAATGGATCTGGCTGATTCTGTTTTGTCTTTTTCTTCTAGATTCTTTTTCCTTGTAGGTTGTTAGAGAGTGGTTTACTTAGTTTCTTGGGTATGCCTTCCCTTTTTCCTTTTTTTATTTCTCTCTGCTAATGGAAGCTTTAGGTCTGCAGGGTCAGCTGGCACTTCGATTTGATTTCATGAAGGTTTCATGAGGGTTCTTTATTCATTAATGATGGCTCTGGGTGAAAACATTTTGGGTCCCTTGGGCGGGTGTCTCAGGCGGTTTCTGCCCTGCCCCATCAGTTCTTTTACCCCATCCATCCTTGGTCTGGGGTGCTCCGGGGGGAGGGGTGTTTATTGTACTCATGTCTACTACAGTGCTAGGGGTATTCTTTTGACAGGGGGTGGTCACCCCTGTTTCTGGGCTTTGCATGGAAGGGATAAGTTTGGGGGAACGCTGGGGGTCGGGGCTGCTGGCGGGGCCAGGGTCTGGGATCCCTTTTGTCTTTATACTGATTTTTTTGTTGGAATGTTTGGTCTGGTTGTGGGAAAAATAATGAGGCCTTATGGTGTGGATGATAAAATGAGGACCAATAATTATTCTGTGCTGTTGTTCTCTGTCAATGTGTGCTTGTTATTCGATCAAGAATGTTAAGGTTTAGCCTGGGGTGTGGTACTGACCAGCATCTTCATATTCTTTCGTGGAATATCAATGAAATGTAGGCTTCTTATAAGCAAAAATTAATTAAAGAGGTGCTATCTTCATCCACATTTAGTTGGCCTACAGGAAACTCAGCTCTTGAATAAACAGGCCTCTCTTCTGGATGATTGCTGGGATCAAGTCCTAGCCTCAGCTTGTTTCACGTCTCTCAGAGAGGGATTTCCCTACTGGCTCGGGATAAGAGCTAACCACTTATCAACTACTGTATAGATTTGAGTGGACAATGGCTCATAGCAACAGTCAAGAGGAGCCAATTACGCATTATACCATGTGTACTCTATGAGGCCAACATTGATGATCCTGTGGTCTTTAATAGTCTGCTTTCTGAGCTACATCAGCGGTCAGAACCATAGATTATTTTAGAGGACTTCAACATCATCCTTAACCCATGGATAGACTCCTCTTTTAGTAGTCGAGGGCTAAATTCTTCATTGAGAAGCACCTATAGCTCAAAGGAAATGGCTAGGGCTGCCTTGTTGGAAGTAATGGAATATTATGCTCTGGTGGATGTCTGGCGATATTCTCAGATGACAGAACATGGGTTTACATATTTTCCCGCCTCTCATAAAAACAAATCTCAGATAGATATGATCCTTGCTAGCGAAACTCTTATGTCCCATCTTGGGGCCTGATTATGAGTTTGGCAGTGCAGTGCCGGTTCTGCCACGCAGCTGCACTGCCAAACCCGTGGTCGGGCCACCCGCCAGATTACGAGTATTTTTTGTGTCTGGCGGGCTATTATTTGATGTTCTCATGGCAGCCCCTCAGAAAATGGGCACAACAATGGGAACGGCAAAAACAGTTCCTGCACAGTATGGCATGTAATGACCATGTAAAGGAGGAGGAACCACCATGAAATATTGTGGCAGAGATGAAACTTGAAATATGCTTGGCGGGACTGCAACAGTTCCTTTAAGCATATTGTGGGCTCAAGACCACTGCAGCACTGCCAGGGAACAGCGGTTCCCTGGCTGCTGCTGCAGGCCATCGGCGGTCCTACCACTCTAATTGTAATAGGGCGCTCAGAAGACCACTGTACCCCCGCGAGTCAGGCGGTCTGTGGACCCTTGGTATCTCATTTAACCCTAGGTTTATATTGGATCACAATTCTTTGTCTCTTAACACTTTTGTCAATCCAGACAAATTGGGACATAAACAAATGTAAGCATCTCCAGGATGGGAATTTGGACATTGAAGATATAAGTTGGTGAGCTTTGCTGTCATTCCTAAATGTGCTCCTTAGTGTAGACCAGCTGATGCCAATATTTTGATGGTCAGTATAGGAAACTTCAACGTTAGTTACACCCAGTTAGCCATTAGTTTTGACATAATTTATTATAGAAGGAAGATAATGAACCTTTCATCTATTTGAAAAAATGTCATTATCTAGTGGTTGAGAAATGAAAATTGCATAGTAATCCATTTTGAAATTTGGTAAAAACACATCCTGACTTACATAAAATGAAATGCTAAAATGGGCATTTATGGTGCATGTGTTGGAAGATTATGATTGGCTGATATTGTATTTTTAGAGAAAAAAGGAAAGTTGAAATTATTCCTTATAGCCTGCCAGTTCAGACAGATCATCTAAATAAATTTAAATCTAAACATGTTGATGTATTTTAGAGAATAAAATTGAAATATATTGCTTTTGTTTACAATGGATCAGTGGCATTTCATAGTTAATCAGAGTTTGTTTAATTCAACTGATTTGGTATCTCCAGTAATCAGACAGAATAAAGATGTGCTACCCAAAATAGAAGCTCTGTATACTTGTCATGCTAGGGCTCTTTGCCTGGCTTAGAGGATACGTTTTTTTACCTTGGAAACTTATATATTTATTTTGAGTTAATATTGTCAATTCAAACTTGTGTTTTAATTTATGAAGAGCAAGCATCTTGCCACTCTTCTGCATGCACATAGCAAAGATGTGAATGGCTATCCTGCTACAGGACTTTTCGCTCATCAAAGGATCTCATTATTTCAGCGTATCTCTAAATTTTTGTGGCAGCAGTTACTTTGTGAATGTTTAGCTTGAAGTTATTTAATCTTAGCAAAGCTCAGCATCCTGAATTGAATAATCTAAATTGGACGATTTTCCTTCAGATTCCAGCTTTAAATGTGTCTCACACAAATAATGTAACAGAAATACATACATGGAGGATAAAGGAAACACAAAAATGTACAAATAATTCCCCCAACTGACATCCCCTCTTACTTAACCAGTCTCCCTCAGCATTGTACAGAATGACACTGAACATTGCATAGCTGCTCCACTGTGTAATTCTGTCACACAAAAGAGAGCCAGGCACAACCCTGTACCTTCAGTAACCACCATCTTTGCCCTCCACAAATGATCCCTCTCCTATCACTAGACCACACTTCCCAAATCAGTCAGCTTAAGTAAGGAATGGCTACATAATCATCAAAGTAGTCTTTATGACATCTTGTGGAATAGCAGATGAAATAGCAATTACCTGGAATGCTACTGGCATCAGTAATCTTTAAAGATTCACTCAGGTTGAATGGATCTTAACATTAGAAGAGAATCCCACACCATCTAGTTATAACACACCTATGTTGACCTTTGCAATTCATAGCACTACCTTCAAGGGAAATGTTACTGAAGCTACAGGTTGCAAAACATGCTGAGGGCACAAGGTTATCACTTTGCAACCATAGCTTCAGTTCTTCAACATTCAGAGGTTCCTTCTTTCCCGTACACACTGGCATGTATCAGAACTCCTAGTACAATTACTGTCGTCTTTAAGGATTCTTAATAGAGCATTCAGTATGCATTAGATGGAGAAGCCATTGAAGGCAGTTCAAATAGACCAATACGTCTATGGAGAAAGTGATCCGGTATTACTCCTTTCTTTTGACCCATGAGATCCAGAAAAAAACAGAGGTAGATTCAAGTATTTTGGTACATGCCACGTATCATTCAGAGAGATGCAAGGAATGCTGGAGGGAATGAAGGCTCTTGCTTATTTCTTTATAGTTTCGTCAACCGATTCTTGCCAGCCTTTTACAAGACCCTAATCTACAGAATAGATTTGAGCAAATCAAATGTGGTGCTGAACAGTTCAAAAACCTTCAAAGGACCATTGTACTTTCTATGTCTGTAGGGCGATGCTACCTTGGTGGAGAAAGATGCCCACAACTGGAAAATAAGTATGGATTTTTAGTTTTAAAAAAACAGGAGTTATATGTTTTCTATTTGTTTTCTTTGTGGATTTAATTCTACTTTAATGTGTGCATGTGTGTGAGTGTGCATGCTTGTGTATGAATGTATTTTTTATTTTTTGCAAATGAATCCTGCTTATTTACATGTGCCTTTTTGGGGTCTTCTTTTTAGATAGATGAAAGAAACATGCTCCCTGTACAGGAAATGGTTAAAAAAGTGTTTCTACAGCTAGCATTTATAGCTTGGGGAAAAAATCAATGTGTCGGAGACACTGGTGTTGATGATTCCTGGCAACCTGTTACATCCATTAGAGGATTCACATTGCCCACCCATGGTAAAATACTGGCCCTCCCATAATGGTAATATTTCTTGGCAACTTGTGGTCTACCCCCTAGTAACATAACGGCCCTGGGACAATACATCTTGGAATGTTTTCGGCATCCTTGATGGTGCAAATCTCTGGCATAACGATAGTCCTTAGAGAATGCTGGGTATTCTTGACATATTGAGAGGTGCCATGGTCTGATGGGTCAGCCATAGAAAATTAAACTAGAATGTGTCTGAGAGGGATTGGCTAAAATGTTCTTTAGTATGTTCTTAAGTATTTCTATTTTATGTTTGTTATGATGTCTATTATGTAGATGCTAAAGGTAGGACTAGGTCTTTCCAGGAATTGCCATTTGGTCAGAGTAACCTAGAGGGTATGGATATTACCAGGACAAACATGGCATTCCATTTGTCCCCTTATATGTGGTATCTCTAGGGACAGGAATGTTTAAAAACAGCCAACATAAAGTTCAAGGCAAAACAGAAATCTTAGAAGCTTATCTTATCTAACCCAATTTTTTTATCGTTTGGGGCACTGCTGCAGGTGATATGAAAATAACTACGTTGTTCAAGCAATCAAGCCATATCATATGTTTCAGGTAGAAAGTACTGCAAGGTCACTGGAAAAATGTTGTTTGAAAAATGTGTCCCAAGATGAGTGAGCATGAATAGCAATGAGTGACTTTTGGTCAAGACATTATTAGAAATACCAGGAAGAGGTGAATGTTAGGTGTCATGCTGAATAACTACACTAGAGACCATTTCTTCATCGCTAGCATGGGAGGACACGGGAAACATTCAAGGCATGGTTCCAACTCAGTTACTAGCATCCCCTCTCACCTACCATTTCTCTCCCAGCAGCATGATGTATGAGCGTAACCATTTGGGTGCTCCCTTGTGCCATTGCACCTGTGGCAGGCCAAATTGGTAGCTGCGAAAGATTAAAAAAAAAGCCATTAGGCAAAAAAGACTTCAGAAGCTGACTGCACTAAACATTATTACAACCCTTCTTTTCTCAGATCAGCCTACAGACCCAACTCTTGGATAGGTAGAAAGATAATCACAGGATGTTAGAAAATGGAATTGTTTTAACCTGTAATGTGATTTGTCTAGAAAAGGCAGCTTTTATAATTTCTTGTAGTTTGATACCCACAAATGTCAGGAGAAGACTTCAGCCTATCTCTCGTCCGAGATATATCTAAATTTATCTCAATCTCTCTTTCTCTCTCTCTCTCTCTCTCTCTCTCTCTCTCTCTCTCTCTCTCCATCTCTCTCTCTCTCTCTCTCTCTCTCTCTCTCTCTCTCTCCATCTCTCTCTCTCTCTCTCTCTCTCTCTCTATATATATATATATATATATATATATATATACACATATATACGTATATATCTCCCTTGTTTTCTAGGTGCTTTGCAAATATATATATATACATATACACACACACACATGTATACCACACAATGCAGTCACCATTATGTAGTTATGGTTTAGCCAAATGTTCCCTTGAAAAGACTTTTTCAGATTCCAGCAAGACCTTGGACCCTGCAACGAATTTGGCAAGATAATTTCCACCATGCCAAACTGTGTAAAGTTCTGTACAGAGCACAAAAAGTTCAGAGGAGAGTTGAAAAAGGTAAATATTCTAAATCCAATAAATGTCAGCTGAACCTTTGAGTGAACAGCTTGGACAATCCCTTACTCATATAAGAAGAATGTGTTTACTAACAGACAGTGCGTTTTTTCTAAAATTCCATATTCATCATAATCAAGCTTTACTTTTTATTTCACTGCAGGCAACTAAACGGTATACTCCAATATTTTACTTACTATTGCTAATAACATTTGTCTGTTTGAAATAAATCTTTTCAAGTTTATTACCTTAAAGTAAATATGTAAAATAAGAAAATACATAAAAGGTAACATGTAATATGGCCCACTAGGCTATAGAGGGGTTCTGCTGATGTCATATACCAAGAAGGGAGGGAGGGAAAGAGCTCTGCAAACATCAAACAATGAGTTTGTGTGTGAAATTGGATTGACACTTCCCATTGGACTGGAAAACATGGTGTCCCTGTTATTTCAATAGTGCTGTCCCTATTTACAAAAAAACAAAAAGGGGGTACTTTTATTTTGTAATGGATTGTGAACAGTGCAACTGTCAGATGATGTCTTAGACACTTGTAAATGGTGATGTGGATATACACGGTCTGCAGATCTAGCAAGTAAAAATAAATATAATCTCTATATTAATGGAAGAATAGTTGCAAACTCACCTTGAATAGTGGTTGTGATTTGATAAATATATTTACTCTGCGTAGGTGCAGAAAAGGGATGTGAAGGGAGTGTGGAAAAGGTTGGAGGAGTGTAAGAAAGAATGAGAGATAAACTGCCTTGCAAATTGTGCATTGTAAATAGTCATGTATGTAAAGAATTGATTGGTGGCCTTTGTTAATCCTTGCAAAAATAGTGTTCATTTGCAATTGATAAACCTGCAAAAACAGTCATCTCACAACCCAGAGTTCAATAAGATTAGGATACTGTAAAGAAGAGGTTGTACAGTTTTTCTTTAGACGGGGGCAGAGTGCAAGGGATGAGATTGGCTTTGTAGACCATCCAAGTTCAAGTTCAAGTTCAAGTTCAAAGAGCTTTATTCGAAGTGTATAAACAATTCATAAAAGCAAATACAATAAAATCACAGTTTAAAATTCCTAGCAATTACACTCTTAATTAAAAAAAGCTAATTGTACAGTACAATAAAAATTCTTGGGAACATTTAAGAGTTCTAAGAGTACATTCAAACTAGTTAAAAAGTTAAAAATTGATACATTAATACAAACTAGAGCTAGTCAATTATAATAGACCTTCTCAGTCTTAGTATTGCTCTCAGGTACAGAGTTACAGTGTTGATAGGATAATAATCCTCCAGAGTCCTTAACTTATTATATGCTTCTCTAGAGTTTCTTACACCCCAAGATAACAAGAGAGGTCTCAAGATTTGCCGCCTCGTATGGCTATAGAGGGTGCAATAAAGGATACAATGAATATTTGATTGGAGTGAGACCTCATCACAGGGACAAATTCTATTTTCTCTCGTCCAATCATTACATCGAGGCAGGGTTACTAATCTATAGAAAGTTTCTAAACGGAAACATGTTAGGAGCCTGCGATAAAAAAAAGGTTGGTCTACTACGAGGTATAACTGGATGTCCCTGTGCAGTGTAACGTCATCATGGTTGCTGACGGTTATCTTGGTCCTTTCTTCCTTCCATCTTTTCATTTCAAGATATTCTAATAGATGTTTTTTTAGAACAGATCTTGAGATGAACTCCATGGTAGTTGGATTTGAGAAGTATTCAGGATGACCTATTTCAAATGCAAGATTTTTTATATAAGAAAACCATGTAATGTTTTTTGCTCCATCACAGACCAAACAATCCTCTATAATATTTCTATTTAATTCTGTGGCCGGGTTGGTCCAGACATTATGCCAGAGTAGGATCGGCGCCATTTTTATGATGTCTGAAATGTGATGTAGGGCAAGTTCGGCATGGAGCACATATGTAGATGTGCTCATCGGCACTGCCAATAGGTATCGGAGGAACTTGTTTTCAATACGTTGAATAGTTTTCACAGACTGTGATCCCCATAAGCCCGCCCCAAACGTTCCAATTGAGACGCATTTCACTTTAAATATTTGCACAAGCTCCCTTGCTGGCCTAGACCCTAGCTTTTTGGCAAAGTTTGAGAGTGCTCCAGTTGCTCTATTAAATGCTAGAGCACTCGCATTTACAGCGGGCTTCCATGTGCCCTGTCTATCGAAGTGCACTCCCAGGTAACAGAATATATCCGCTAACTCCACACGCCTGTCTTCAAGGGTGATCCGACAAGGTGCTCTACGTTTGTTCGGTCCACATGACATGGTAAATGTCTTAGAAACATTTACGTGTAGCCCCCTTTCCCTCATGTAATATGAGAAAGTCTCTACTGCCTTTTGTAGTCCCCTCCTTGTCTGTGATAAGATGGCCGCATCATCAGCGTAGAGGAGAATGGGAATGGGGTTACCTTTAACTACTGGATAATCGTAGTAGTGTTGTGTAAGAAAGGAACCCACATCATTTATATATAAATTAAAAAGCAGGCCATCCACTAATTGGTAGAAGCCAAGTAGATAAAATGTACTGAGACAAAGAAAGTACTAAAAAAAATGGTGGCCTTTCAAATCCTGTGTCACTTACCATTTCGCCAGAATAAAGTAGAAAGCTGTTGTCCTGCCTTATTATTGCCTCTCGGGTGGGCCAGCGTGGCTGCTGAAGTGGTAAAAAATGGCATGAGGTAAAACGTTCTCCAAGGCCCACTTCCATTATCCACACAACACCATTCCCTTAATGAAAAACCCTCATCAAAGTGTTTAGCAGCGCCCACGCTTAAGAAGTTGAGTTTATCTACCTGATGCAATCTCTTAAATTGTATGACAAGCATGTGCATGTAAATGTAGAAATATGGATGTGGTTAAAAATAGCGAGCCAAAAAATATCCAATGTGTATGAAGATCTATACCTATTGAACTTATTTACACTTTATTTGTAGGCTGTGTAGGTAAGGTAGGAAGTGCCAGAAATTAAATGGGGAAACTAAAAGAGGAAGGACATCTAATCCAGACATAAGGATTGGGAGCAGGGTGTGGGGAATAACATTTATAGTGGATCCAATGTTAGAGAACATGCATGGAGGGCAACTGAAAGACCCAAATACCTTTCTCCAATTCCTCCATTAAAATACTTTTTCACTTACGCATACTCTTCCAGCGTGATGTGGGATGCTCAGAATCAATGAAAAACTCCGCTGTCTCATGCGGTGTCGAGAAAGGCATACAGGAAGCTGTAAAGAATCCAAAAATGACTTTAACAAAGATTAAGGCCAACTCCAGCCGCCACTACTGAGGCTCACGTTTCTGCTCTGCCCACAACTTTGTATTTGAGGATATCAAACTATTAATATTGTCCTACCATTTTATAACAAAAACATGCTTGAATATATATGTATTATGTGTATATCATAAATGTATACACACACACATTCACATATATATGTGTATATATAGATATATACATTTATATATAGATACATTTTGAAATATATTTATATATGCCTGGGTACATGCGGGTACAGTGGCTAGCCAAATATTCACTCAGTATTGCCCTTTCTTTTGGATTGTGTATCCCTCTGTTCAGAATACATCTTTGGAAAACTTCCCTGGGAAATGAAGAAGTCCACATAAACGTTTTTAGTTTTGCAGATTTTGATGAGTCGACATCGCGTCTGGGGAATGTCAGAGGTAGTGTGCTAAAAAGCTCACTGAATCCCATGGCAGGTGTTCTCTTCCACCTGAATGTATATTCAGAATGTGTGAAGTTGCAACAGTCACTAAAGTCTTCTGAATATGATAATCTAAGAGTTTTCAATAGACTACAGACTAGATACACATTGCGTGGTGTGCGCATGTGTGTTTTTTCCTGAGATTTCTTTGCATTCCTGTAAGACCTTGGTTGTCCAGTGACATCTTATGAAGCTTGCAGGATTCCACAAGCTCCTCAAGTGACTGGGCCTAAGTCAGCAGAGATGGAGGAGGCTTCTTATGTACCAAGGAATATTTATCATGCATTAAAAGTTACTCTGGAAGAGTAGTCCCATTTATTATGGCAGCTTTGGGTGCAAAGCTTCAAAACTGGAATGAGCTTCTTCTCTGGTACTTCAATGCAGTCTTGATCCTCGACCTTCCTACCAATCTAGTCCCTGACACATTTCTGGTCTATAAATACCATGTCCTGGTGTTATCATTAAGGAGTACAAAGATTTTAATATGAAGTCAGTAGATCTTGGTAAGAGTGATAGTAGAGTTTGGAGGCTCTGGCAGAGGGCATCAAATTTACTCCAGATATTTCAGAAAACGTTGCATTCCACATCTTGTATTATAAAAGGCATCATAATTTTCATAGACTTCTTTGTACAATATATGTAAAGAACACCATATTTCTACTTGTGAATTACATTAAGATGGGCGCTACCATTAAATATGCATTTACCAAGCCAGGGAAAGTCCTATTTACTTTTGCACAGTTGAAGTTTGTACAAGCCATCAGTCTGGTCTACTTCATTAAGAGAAAGCTTACTTTCTGGTGGTGATGAGATAAACAGTTTCAAAGGTTTGCTTGGAATTTATAATTTATCCAGAACATTATGGTGTCTTTTAAATTGAGAGTGTGAATGGCTAGTTCAGCTGGTAATGTTGGAATCAAAAAAGAAAGAAACAGCAGTGATTCACATAATATCTTCCTCATACATTTTGACTATGAGTATATGGTAGTATTGCATAAACTACGCTGTATTGAGCAATATACATTGTAAATAATCATCTATTTAAAGAATGAATCAATTAGTAGCCTTTATTAACCTTAATGAAACAGCATTCATTTGAAGTCAACAAACCTTCGGAAACATTATTGTAAAAACTCAAAGAACATAATGATGTAATCACTCTTGGGTAAAATCCATTGAAGGATGAGGGAGTAAGATAAGACAATGTATGATAGAGTAGATTATGTAGTTAGTTATAGAGAGAGACAGGTGTCAAGAAATGAATGGTTTTGTCGACTACGCATTCATAGAAACCAAAAGATAAAATGTTCTGAGGCAAAGGAAATGCTCAAACACATGGTGGCCTTTGGTGCCTTGTCTCACCCTTTCGCCAGAATAAGGTAGGAGGCTTCGTCTCTCTCTCCTTATTGTGTCTGCCGGGAACCACTGTGGCTGTTGTAAAGGTAAAAATTGCATTAGACAAAACGTACTTTACGGCCCACTTTCACTTTCCACACGAAACTCCCCCTCTCTGACCACAATGAAAGACTCTCATCAAACTTTTCAGTGGCACCCAAGTTTAAGTAGGACCATGATCACACAGAGCTTGTCGCCAGCAAGTAAATCATGTGAAGTAGGAGATGACAATATTATGTAGCTGTAAAGTCATATCTTTAGCCATGGTACCCTTAAGGGTTTAAAGGCTTTAAAGATCTCCAGTGTCAGAGCAGTGTATTTGGCTAGTTTGCCTATAGACATTCCATGAGTATAAATAGACTACATGAAGTATTTTTCTGGCAGACAAATAAAACACGCAAATATGTTTAAAGAGAAATAACAGCAAGGATGCATGTTCACCTTGTTAGAATGTAAGGGAGTGGACAGGGAGCCTAAGCGGCCATCTTGGTTGCTAGCGTAGCTCCTCCAGTAAATAAAATGTAACCTGTTTTTTAATTTAATTGCATTACAGCCCCGACTCCTATATTTTATTTTACTAGATTTTCTCTTCCTGCTGTTTTTCTTTTTCCTGCACTGAAGCGTCTTTTAAAAACATTTCATTTAAATTATCGTAATGTCTTTAGAGGTGAGCGAGCCACTGAAAGGTCGAGCCAGGCTCAAGTATAAAGCGTGGCTCTGGCTCACTCAGCTCGAGGTCCTGTTGGAACCTCGAGCCCATGACGAGTCAAGCTTTCAAGTACCTTGTGCCTTTTGCCTGGGCGTTGCATTACGGCCAGAGCTGCAGACTTGTGTTTGAGTCTCGGCGGCTGCTCAACATCCTGTGATTTTGGGCAAACCAATTGCATCTCCCACAATCCCCATCCCCATATAAATGGCGGCCCTGTGCTATACAAATGTTACTATTGAAAAGCCTCCAATACCTGTGGGTGGAGTTCTCACGAATTAGAAACTGCAGAAAAATGCACACAGAAAAAACAAAGCCTTAGCTTAAAGGAAGACAAATAGATGACAATATGTAGGGTATTTGGTAGAAAGTGAAACGCGAACACGTGGATAGATCAAGGCTTCCCCTCGTAAATCGACTGATTTTAGGTAAATATTTTATTTCATCAAAACTCATTTTCCTTGATTATCGGGTAAGAAAGTACTCTCAAATATGTGTGTTCTGTAGAAAAACCTATTGTGCGTGATTTTTTACGCTGCAATGTTCCTCTTCTAGAATACTGTGGACCACGTTCAGGTTTATATGACAACTGTCAAGTTTCTTATTTCACTAATGGTGCATGTTTAACAACCGTCAGATAAATAAGTGCTTCCCAGTGCATTGTTATAATGTGACCTATTAATAATAATAATAATAATAATAATAATACTGATACTTTTAGAGCGCGAACAGCGACCTCACCTGGAGGTGTCCCCGCCGCTATGTGATCAGCTTAGCAGAACAAGTAGCAAAAAAGGAGGTTTAGATTTTCTGCATAAAGAGCCAAGTTTTTAATTGCTTCTTAAATCCAGATTCTGACGTTGCAGACTGGACGGAGGGCGGTAGAGCGTTCCACAATTTCACCGTGCCAGCAGAAAAGGACCTGCCTCCAAGTCGAGCCTTTCTGACTCGTGGAGCGTGTAACTGGAGCAGGAAGTTAGAGCGCAGGAGCCTCGCTTGGTGGTAGCGGGGGAGTCTCCGTTTTAGATATTTGGGGCAGGTACCCCGTAGTGCTCTAAAAGCCAGGGTCAGAGCATTAAATTTGATTCTGCTTGCCACTGGGAGCCAGTGCAGCTTGCGCAGATGCGGAGAGACACACTGTCTAAAAGGGATATGCTTTATCAGCCTCGCAGCCGCATTCTGCACGGTCTGCAATCGTTGAATCAAATATTTTGGTAAGCCAAGGTAGAGGCCGTTCGCGTAGTCCAGCCTAGATGTAACAGTCGCATGGACTACCGTTTTGCGGCACTCTTCTGGCAATAGAGAGAGAAACTTGCGGAGATTCCTGAGTTTATGTAGACACCCTGCTGTGACCTGCTGAATGTGGGAAGAGAAGGAGAGACTATCATCCCATCTCACCCCCAAGTTCTTTGCATTAGTGCTGGGGATCGGCGGAGGGCCCATTTCAGATGGCCAGCACAGGTCCAGTGGGGGACGACTTTCTTTGCCAAAATGACCACCTCGGTCTTACCTGCATTCAGTTTTAATTTGTTGGTGTTCATCCAACTAGCTACATCACGGAGGCAGCCCTTAAATTTGCTAAATGCTATCTCTGACACTTCTTAATAGGGGAAGACTAGTTGTGTATCGTCAGCGTACGAAATCGCCTTGATCCCCCATTTGGCAATCAGGGTGAAGAGTGGAGCTAGATAAACATTGAAAAGTAGAGGGCTAAGAGCTGACCCCTGGGGAACTCCACACCAGGGGCGTTTTGGTTTAGAGGAGAAGAAACCCAAAGCCACTTTCTGGGAGCGGTCGGTTAGATAGGAGTGGAGCCAACCCAGTGTTTTGTCTTTTAGACCGATATCCTCTAGCCGTTGTAGCAATCTGCCGTGGTCCACAGTGTCGAACGCTGCAGATAGATCCAGGAGCACCAGCATTGCTGATGCTCCTGAATCTAAGGACCACCTAATCGACTCAGCCACCTCGATGAGGGCGGTCTCGGTACTGAAACCTGATCTAAAACCTGATTGAGTTTCCTGTAGGATCCTGTTTTCCTCAATAAAGCTATTCAGTTGGCGTTGTATCAGTTTTTCAAGCATTTTGCCTGGGGCTGCTAATAGGGAGATCGGGCGGAGATTGCTAAGGTCCTCAGGCGCACCATTAGGTATTTTTTTCAAGGGGAGAAGTGTGGCACGTTTCCATCACTTGGGGAACCCCCCAGATGCAATGGACATGTTCCAAATGTGTAGGAATGTCATTGCAATTGAGCCTGACATCATATTCCAGAGCTTGGGTGGGCAGGGATCATCCGGGGCCCCTGATTTACATTTTTTTTATTTCCTTCAGTGCCTCAGAAAAAAAAATAGAGTGAAATTGAGCTAGGGTCGGGGTGGGTACGCTGTCTTCAACCGTGTCCGCCATTACTGTGGGGCCAGGATCAGTAAAAGTATCATAAACTTTCGTAATTTTCTTGTCAAAGAAGTCCGAGATGTCGTCGCAGAGTCTCTCTGATGGAGTGACTTCTGTCTCAATGACTCTCGGTTTAAAAACAGGATTGGACAATCTTAAAGACTTCTTTGCTCGATTAACAATTAATGTCAAAGCTTCTACATGTTAAAGAAATGCACTTCTTTAAGAGATTTTCTCATGCATTCTAGTAATTGTAGTCGTGCAGAAAATAATTATTGCACTCGATATCAGTTACTTTTTGCAGCCTTTCAAAGTACTGGTTGGTGTAACGGTGACAAGTAGCCACAGGGTAATCCTAACCACAAGTCATGTAACAAGTTGTAGTGGCAGAGGAGTAAATATTTCAGCATCTCCTCCCCCCCCAAAATATTCTTAAAAATCACGTCTGAAAAACGCCAACCCTATTTGCGTGCACAGTTTTCTACCGAGTTGCACTTGTCTATATTTGTGAGGTGGTGGCAGCTCTCATATTGAAATATTGTTTTTAATTTTGATGTGGTGGCACCTTAGGACAGCAATGTAATTTGTATTGTAGAAGTTGGGGTGTGGTATGAAGTGACATTACACTTCACGTGTTCCTCATAAAGTCAATCTGAAGTATGGACTTGGCTTTTTGTTTTTGTGTTTTCTTTAGCATGTTCAGTTATATTGGCCTGACTGTATCCAGTTCAAACTCTTGGATCTTTTCCCATTCTTTATATTTATTTTACTTCTGTTCTTTGTTAAGCTCATGCTTTTATTCCATTAGATGGGCCAGGCGTGGATACATTTTTAACACTAAATGGCAAGACCGCTTGCAATGCAAATGCTTGTTTGTATTTGCACTCTGATCTCACTGCCCATATGCGTGTGCTCACTAATAATGAAGAATGTCCTGAGAGTTCTCATCTAGAGCTGATTGTAAGGTTTTATCCACTATTGCCCACTGAAAAAGTGTGTTAACATTAGTTGATACCATGTGCTGAGAGCATAACCCATTAATTGACTACCATTTATGTGAGGGGACATGACAAGGACAACAGGCAATTTTGAGCTTTTACGAGTGAGCATGCAGAGAATCTATTAGCACCCATTATAGGAAGGCCAAAAAGCCATTTGCAACTGCTGATTTCCAGACCTTCACTGAACCTGGAAAACAGGCAAATAAGAATACTTAGTGTGACCATTCTACTGCCTTGGACTAGCTGAGCCAGTTTCAGGATTCCAGAGAGCATTCTAATAATGATTGTATTAAAAAAAGTGTCCATCCACTGGAATAATAGCTGAATAGGAAAATCTTGAGAATTTGATACCACGCATAGAAAATATATTTTTGGTAATGTTTATTTCTAAGAACGCTCTTTCACTGACTATAATAAGGAATAAAAACAACAAACATTCATACAGGGTACACAAACATCTTTACTTCTATGTTCCTCAAATTAGCTAGACATTGATTCCTTCAAATGTGTTGCCATGAACAACAGGCATTCACTCCATACTGCCTCTCAGCATCAATCAATCAGTAGGTTTGTATAGCACTTCTTGTCACGTGTGAGGGTATACAGGCGATGGCAGGGTCCAGTTGATTAGCCAAATAGAGTGTCTTCAGGGACTTTCAGAACTCTGAAAGAGATGGGGAAGTCCGGAGATAAAGGGGTAGCTCATTCCATGTCTTTGTTGCTGGGTAGGAGAAGGCGCGACCTCTGTATCTGCTACATCAGATGCGGGGGTAAAGTTTAGAGAAGGAAGTGGAGTGGAGATGTATGGTGGGCTGATGTAAGTGCAGTCGATGGTTCAAGTAGGCGGATCCGCAGTTGTGTAGGGCCTTGTATGCGTGGGCCAGGAGTTTGATACCCAGCATCTTTTCTTTACAGGGAGCCAGTTCATTTCCCTGAGGTACGGGTTGATGTGGGTTTGTCCAGGGTGTTCCAGGGCAACTCTGGCTGCTGTGTTCTGTATTGTCTGTAGTCGGTTCTTAGCGTGGTCAGTGAGGGTCTGAGTTAAAAGGTCCACCATGATGCATCTAAGGGGGAGCTTTTGTTTCTGAAGATCAGTACCTCTGTATTGTCTAAGTTGAGCTTCAGGCAGATGTCCTTCATCTAGTTGGCAACCTATGTAATGCAGTTGTGGAAGTTGTTCTTGATGTTGGTGGTATCTACATAGAGGGAGAGGATGAGTTGTGTATCATTGGCGGAGGATATGATGCCAGTCAATGTGTTTTTATTATGCTGAACAGAGGTGTCATGTAAGTGATAAAGAGGGTGGGGATGAGTGAGGATCCAATGGGTACTCCAAAGTTGATTTCCTTTGGTTCGAAGGTGAAGGGTAGAATTACTTTTTGCATTCTTCTGGTGAGGAGAGGCGATCCAGCTGAGAGCCGCTCCTTGGATGCTTCTGTTGTGCAGCCTTGTGATGAGTGTTTGGTGGGAGACCTTTTGTATGGGTCTCCCACCATATAAGAGGTTTATGACGATCAGAGCCATAAAAGAGGTTTATGAGGATCAGAGCCACAGTCTCTCATGTAAATTAGGTCTTGGATGTCGTCGGTAGCCACCATGAGGACTGTCTTTGTGTTGTGGTTGCTGCAGTATCCAGATTGAGAGGAATCACGTAGGCGGTTCTGTTCCGGATGTGAGGAGAGTTGTTGGTGGAGGACTTTTTCTAATACTTTGGGCAGGAATGGGAGCAGGGAGATTGGCTGTCAGTTTTGGATTTCAGTGGGATCTGCTAATGGTTTTTAGTAGGGGTTGAGTTTTGCATGTTTCCAGTCTTTGGGGAAGGTGGCTGTTGAGTTGTTGAACAAGGCAATGGGAAGGCGGCTGATTTCATTACAAGACCGGAGGCTACCATTATGCAATAACCTTTTATCGCTGCCCCAACAGTCAGCCCTTTAAAGAACAGTAATACATCAGAAAGCAATAGAATGTCTGGACAATATGTATGTCCAGAGTCATCATCCTCTTTTATTCGCTGCTTCATTGCAGATAAGTAGTTCTGCTATTTCTTTGTTTGGTGCTACTTATTGATTGCTGTTAAAGATCATATCTAGTCTTTAGTCATAGCGTGGGACTTCCGTTCCAATTTATAGTTAGGCCTGGTAAGATTTTAGGAAATTGAGTTCAATCTTTGTTTAATATTGTGTCAATAGCTGCTTGACTTGTGTCAATACCTGCTTGTATGACCGCTGGTCATTTGCCTGAGTATATTCGTATTACATGAGGGCCCAGCCTGCAAATCCGGCCTCTTGGTCTCTGATCGGCTTCTTTGCCAATAGTCAGACTGCTTCTATTTCAGTGCCGGCTTTCATGTATGACCACTTGCTCCTCAGTGCGATCACTGGCCCACAGCAATCTCACACCTTCGCTTTCCCCTGCTTTGGGAATGGGCGATTGCGGGAGGTTCGGGTCTGTGATTGGGCAAATATTTGAATATCAAAGATTACTAGAAATCCTCATTCGGAGATTTCAGGCTAGTTGCCTGGCCGCATCGGTGGAGTCCAAGTGCAACCCTTACAACCTAAGATCCAGGCTATTCTGGACTGGGAGTGTCCAACAACCTAGATCCAAGTCAATGCATTCCTTGGTTTGACTCTGTATTATAGGAGGTTTGTGAAGGAGGTATGGATCCATTTTGACACCCCTGACAGAACTCACCTCCAAAAAAATGCCCAAGAAAGTAAACTCGACAGTTAGCTGTCAAAACGCTTTTGACACCCTGAAAGAGGCAATAAGCTCAGCACCCATTCTCACAACTCCAGACTACACCAATCAGTTAATTGAGCAGACTGACTGCTCTCCACAATTGATCCCTCTCCTATCACTAGGCCACACTTCTCAAATCACTTGTCTTAAGTAAGGAATGGCTACATAATGATCAACGTTTTCTTTATTACATCATGCAGACTAGCAGATGAAATAATATTTACCTGGAATGCTAATGGCATCAGGAATCCTTAAAGAGTCACTCACTTTAAATAGATCTTAACATTAGAAGAGAATCCCACATCACCTAGGTATAACACACGTATGTTGACCTTTGCACTTCAAAGCAGTACTTTCAAGGGAGATGTTACTGAAGCTCCGATTTGCAAAATATGCAGAGGGCACAAGGTTGTCACTTGGCAGTCATATCTTCAGTTCTGAAACATTCAGTGTATCCTAGAGGGTATGGCTATTACCAGGACAAACATGGCATTCCATTTGTCCCCTTTATGTGGTGTCACTCTGGGACAGGAACGTTTTAAACGGCCAACATCAAATTCAAGGCAAAACAGAAATCTTAGAAGCTTATCGTATCCAACGCAAATTTCTATCATTTGGGGCACTGCTGCAGGTGATGTGAAAATAACTACTTTGTTGAACAATCAAGAAATCAAGTCAAATATTATGTTTCAGGTAGAAAGTACATCAATGTCAGTGTAAAAAATGATTTGAAAAATGTGGCCCAAGATAAGTGAGCATGAATAGCAATGAGTGACTTTTGGTCAAGACATTATTGGAAAGACAAATGCTTTCGTATCACCAGTAATCAGACAGAATACAGATGTGCTGCCCAAAGAAGAAGCTCTGTAGAGTGCTCATTCTAGGCCCCTTTGCCTGGCTTAGGGGATCTGTTTTTTTCACGAGAGAATCTTATATACTTATTTTGAGTTAAAATATTCAATTCATGCTTGTGTTTTAATATATGAAAAGCAAGCATCTTGCCACTCTTCTGCATACACATAGCAAAGATGTGAATGGCTATCCTGCTACAGGACTTTTCGCTTATCAAAGCATCTCATTATTTCTGCATATCTCTAAATTGTTGTGGCAGCAGTTTACTTTGTGAATGTTTAGCTTGAAGATATTCCATCATAGTGGTACTCAGCATCCTGAATTGCATAATCAAAAATGGACGATTGTCCTTCAGATTTCAGCTTTAAATGTGTCTCACTCAAAAAATATGTAACAGGAATACATCCATGGAGGATAAAGGAAACACAAAAATGCATAATTAATTCCCCCCAATGACATCCCCTTTTACTTACCCAGTTTCCTTCAGAATTGTACAGTGCGACATTGAACATTACATAGTTGCTCCGCTGTGTAATTCGGGCTTGGAATGTGCAGACTCTTAGCTGTAAATACACAAAAAAGAGAGCCCGGCACAACCCAGTACAAGGCCCACCTTCAGTAACCGCCATCTCTGCCCTCCACAATTGATCCCTCTCCTATCAATAGACCACACTTCCCAAATCACTCGTCTTAAGTAAGGAATGGCTACATAATGATCAAAGTTTTCTTTATTACATCATGCGGAATAGCAGATGAAATAATATTTACCCGGAATGCTATTGGCATCAGGAATCTTTAAAGAGTCACTCACTTTAAATAGATATTAACATTAGAAGAGAATCCCACATCATCTAGGTATAACACACCTATGTTGACCTTTGCACTTCAAAGCAGTACCTTCAAGGGAGATGTTACTGAAGCTCCAATTTGCAAAATATGCAGAGGGCACAAGGTTATCACTTTGCAGCCATATCTTCAGTTCAGCAACATTCACTGTATCCTACAAGGTATGGATATTACCAGCACAAACATGACATTCCATTTGTCCCCTTTATGTGGTGTCACTCTGGAACAGGAACGTTTTAAATGGCCAACATAAATTCAAGGCAAAAAAGAAATCTAATAAGCTCATTGTATCCAACGCAAATTTGTATCATTTGGGGCACTGCTGCAGATGATATGAAAATAACTACTTTGTTGAACAATCAAGCAATCAAGTCAAATATTATGTATCAGGTAGAAAGTACTGCAAGGTCACTGTACAAAATGATGTTTGAAAAATGTGTCCCAAGATAAGTGAGCATAAATAGCAATGAGTGACTTTTGGTCAAGACATTATTAGAAAGACAAATACTTTCGTATCACCAGTAATCAGACAGAATACAGATGTGCTGCCCAAAAAAGAAGCTCTGTAGACTGATCATGCTAGGCCCCTTTGCCTGGCTGTAGAGGATCTGTTTTTTAACAAGACAATCTTATATATTTATTTTGAGTTAAAATTGTCAATTCATGCTTGTGCTTTAATTGATGAAAAGCAAGCATCTTGCCACTCTTCTGCATACACATAGCAAAGATGTGAATGGCTATCCTGCTACAGGACTTTTGGCTCATCAAAGCATCTCATTATTTCTGCATATCTCTAAATTGTTGTGGCAGCAGTTTACTTTGTGAATGTTTAGCTTGAAGACATTCCATCCTCCTGAATTGCACAATCAAAAATGGACGATTGTCCTTCAGATTTCAGCTTTAAATGTGTCTCACACAAAAAATATGTAACAGAAATATATCCATGGAGGATAAAGGAAACACAAAAATGCATAAGTAATTCCCCCCAATGACATCCCCTCTTACTTACCCAGTTTCCTTCAGAATTGTACAGTGCGTCACTGAACATTACATAGTTGCTCCACTGTGTAATTCGGACTTGGACTGTCCAGACTCTTAGCTGTAAATACACGAGAAAGAGAGCCAGGCACAACCCAGTACAAGGCCCACCTTCAGTAACCGCCATCTCTGCCCTCCACAATTGATCCCTCTCCTATCACTAGACCACACTTCTCAAATCACTCGTCTTAAGTAAGGAATGGCTACATAATGATCAACGATTTCTTTATTACATCATGCGGAATAGCAGATGAAATAATATCTACCTGGAATGCTATTGGCATCAGGAATCCTTAAAGAGTCACCCACTTTAAATAGATCTTAACATTAGAAGAGAATCCCACATCATCTAGGTATAACACACCTATGTTGACCTTTGCACTTCAAAGCAGTGCCTTCAAGGGAGATGTTACTGAAGCTCCAATTTGCAAAATATGCAGAGGGGACAAGGTTATCATTTTGCAGTCATATCTTCAATTCTGCAACATTCAGTGTATCCTAGAAGGTATGGCTATTACCAGGACAAACATGGAATTATATTTGCCCCCTTTATGTGGTGTCACTCTGGGACAGGAACGTTTTAAATGGCCAACATACAGTTCAAGGCAAAACAGAAATCTTAGAAGCTTATCGTATCCAACGCAAATTTCTATCATTTGGGGCACTGCTGCAGGTGATATGAAAATAACTAAGTTGTTGAACAATCAAGCAATCAAGTCAAATATTATGTTTCAGGTAGAAAGTACTTCAATGTCACAGTAAAAGATGTTGTTTGAAGAATGTGGCCCAGGATAAGTGAGCATGAATAGCAATGAGTGACTTTTGGTCAAGCCATTATTAGAAAGACAACTGATTTGGTATCCCCAGTAATCAGACAGAATACAGATGTGCTGCCCAAAAAAGAAGCTCTGTAGAGTGCTCATTCTAGGCCCCTTTGCCTGACATAGGGGATCTGTTTTTTTCAACAGAGAATCTTATATACTTATTTTGAGTTAAAATATTCAATTCATGCTTGTGTTTTAATATATGAAAAGCAAGCATCTTGCCACTCTTCTGCATACACATAGCAAAGATGTGAATGGCTATCCTGCTACAGGACTTTTCGCTCATCAAAGCATCTCATTATTTCTGCATATCTCTAAATTGTTGTGGCAGCAGTTTACTTTGTGAATGTTTAGCTTGAAGATACTCCATCATAGCGGTACTCAGCATCCTGAATTGCATAATCAATATTGGACGATTGTCCTACAGATTTCAGCTTTAAATGTGTCTCACACAAAAAATATGTAACAGAAATACATCCATGGAGGATAAAGGAAACACAAAAATGCATAAGTAATTCCCCCCATGACATCCCCTCTTACTTACCCAGTTTCCTTCAGAATTGTACAGTGCAACACTGAACATTACATAGTTGCTCCACCGTGTATTTCGGGCTTGGAATGTCCAGACTCTTAGCTGTAAATACACAAAAAAGAGAGCCAGGCACAACCCAGTACAAGGCCCACCTTCAGTAACCGCCATCTTTGCCCTCCACAATTGATCCCTCTCCTATCACTAGATCACACTTCCCAAATCACTCGTCTTAAGTAAGGAATGGCTACATAATGATCAATGTTTTCTTTATTACATCATGCGGAATAGCAGATGAAATAATATTTACCTGGAATGCAATTGGCATCAGGAATCCTGAAAGAGTCACTCACTTTAAATAGATCTTAACATTAGAAGAGAATCCCACATCATCTAGGTATAACACACGTATGTTGACCTTTGCACTTCAAAGCAGTACCTTCAAGGGAGATGTTACTGAAGCTCCAATTTGCAAAATATTCAGAAGGGAACAAGGTTATCATTTTGCAGTCATATCTTCAGTTCTGCAACATTCAGTGTATCCTAGAAGGTATAGATAATACCAACACAAACACGGCATTCCATTTGTCTCCTTTATGTGGTTTCACTAGGGACGGAAACGTTTGAAACCGCCAACATGAAGTTCAAGGCTAAACAGAAATCTTAGAAGTTATCGTATCCAACGGAAATTTCTATCATTTGGGGCACTGCTGCAGGTGATATGAAAATAACGACGTTGTTGAACAACCAAAAAATCAAGTCAAATATTATGTTTCAGGTAG